>NW_022900928.1:87491322-87500957 GCF_012274545.1 Fukomys damarensis | reverse complement strand
CGCTGCGGTCTGAAGTCGGCTGCGGATCGTTTCCAGGAGGAGCCCAGCCCGACTCAGCAGTGGTCCGCCTCCCGGCTATCGCTGCCCTACGGGCGCCCGGCCGGCACCTGGCACTGAGCGCGCGGGACGCGACGCTTGGCTCTCGCTCGGCCACTCATCCTGACGGTGTTCCCAGAGCCGGTGATTTGAATGCTGAGATCCAAAGTTTAGACAGTAATTTTCGAAATGTTTGTTTGCAGCATTACAGTGAAGCGAAACAAAAACATTTTATTTTCCTTCAAACATTTTTGGGGCCAACAAATATTCCTTCAGTGTACTTCAGACAGTATACTCTGTGCTCAGAAAATTCCTGACGGAATGTAAAAACATTACTGGATGCATATTTCATCGGAAAAGGAGTTTTACTCTTTTCAATTCCAGTCTTTAATTGTATTTTAACTACTACATTGTTGGGCCGGGAAAAAAAACGATATTATTTATGTACAAAATGTACTGACATTCTAGAAACTTTGGGGGTTACAGAATTCAAATAATTCAAATCTGAAGAGTTCCTGTTTTTCTTTTTGTCTCAGGGATCGAACTCAGGACCTTGTGCTTGGGAGGTAGGCACGTTGCCACTGAGCTAAATCCCAGATCTTTCTGTACAGAATGTGTAGGGCGTGGTGGCACACCCCTGTAATTCAGCACTCCAGGAGGCTCCTTCCTAGGGAGGTTGAGGCCAGCCTGGGGCTGCATATTGATATGTGGTGTGAAGACAAAAAATAAACATGTAAATTTTGTACATTTACATATAAGACACTGCTTTTCTCTCCCCTCCCCACTCCCGAGGTCCCCCCTTCGTTCCCTGACTGGTCTGGAACTTTTTGCCTAGCCCTCCCTACTTGGTGGGTAGCGAGACCACAGGTACACGCCAGGGTGTAGGGCACTACAGTGCTCTTTAAATTCAATATAAAAACACTTGAGGGTGGGAAAAATGGTCAAGAATTGTACAAGGACGAATCTGCCAAAATAAAACCCATTAATCTGTGTAACCAACAGAGAAAAAAAATACAAGGGAGACCTGGTGTGAGGAATGCATATATTAGCTCAATTTAACCATTCCACAATGTATACATGCTCCAAACAACATTAAACACAAAAATACAATTTTTATCAGTTAACATGAAATAAATAATTGTTTTGAAAACAGTTCATTAAGTGAAGCCCTTGTTAAATATGTAGTCTTACCTACATGGGTTTGATTACAGAAACTAATAAAGTAGTCTCTAAAAAAATGCTGACTAGCATTATTGTATGTATTTAATGAATTATACTTAGTGCTTTATAACATAGGCTTTTCTGTATTGGGGATCTAACTCAGGACTTTGTGCTTGAGGGGCAGGTGTGATGCCACTGAGCTACATCCCAAGCCCCTTATAACATAGTTTTATCAATAAAAGGTAGGAGTGGAAGTGCAACATTTTAAATTTTTTTCCCCTTGGGACAGGGCCACATTAAATTGTCCAGCCTGACCTGGACATCAATCCTCCTGCCTCAGCCTCCTGAGTGCTGGGATTAAGGATGCCTGCCACCTGGCTGGAAGTCCAGCCTTTATAACAAAAATTAAACTCATAAAGCAGGCCCTCCTTACATGGTTGGGGTCTTTCCATTAGAGCTTATTCCTTACAGCCAGCTGATTGCCAAAGGGAGCAGCGGTTCCCTTCTTTTTGACCAGTTGGCAGCTGGGCAGCGCTAGAAGCTCAGCTCTTGATGGATATGTTAAAAAAATTTTTTTAAAATAACCAAGGTTTTCTTATCTATTCCCACTGGAGGTTGTTTCTTCCCTCCGTCTCCTCTTTCTCATCACTCTTTTAATATTAATACTAAGCAGGCAGGGCTGGGGATTTAGCTCAGTGGCAAAGTGCCTGCTTCATAAGCACAAGGTTCTGAGTCCAAACCCCAGTAGCAAAAAACAAAAAAAAAACTAAGCAAGCAATAAAACCATAAGTGTTTTCTTCACCAAGGAACCATGAAGTTGTCAGTCAACATTGTCAAAACATGAAAATAAATTGTATGACATCCTAATCAGTGGCTAGGATTAGCTGCTAGATGTAGAACAGTAAATAAAATTACTTTTAGGGGCAGAGGATTTAGCTCAGTGGTGCCCCCACCTGCCTGGCAAGCACAAGGTCCCCAGTTCGATCTCCAGTACAAAAAAAAAAAAAAAAAAACTTTAAAACCTAAAATGTACCCTCGATGTGGTGGCTTATGCCTGTAATCCTAGCACTCAAGAGGCTGAGGCAGGAGGACTGCTACAAGCTTAGGGCCACCGTGAGCTACATAGTGAGACCCTGTCTCACAAAAACAAAACAAAACAACCTAAAATGCAATGCTAAATCAGCTCGCTACATTTGAGTACACATCACTTCTGTGACAGAGGGTAGAAAACATTTCTTAAAGTGCTTTTATATGTTGCATCACATCTTTTGTTCATGTTCAATTTCACAAGATGAACTCATCCCACACCCCACCTCAAAAGTAAGAATTAGATGTTATGCCTTAATATTTCTACTGTGTGTCCCTTGTTAGGAAATTCTTTGGGGATCAGTTTGGGAAATTAATTATGTTTATAAATGGATTTACTGTTTTGTCTAACCACTGCATGTACAATCCATTGTGGAAGGGGATTTTCTAATCTATCAGATGCCCCTGCACAGCTTTGTTTCTCAGTGAGCAGTAAATGTCCTGGCTTAGGAGAACACAGCAAACCTTGTTCCTTCCTGTGGGAAGGAGAGTTGAAGACCTAGGCCCAGGGTCCAGACCTCCGTAAGGCAGCTCAGTCTATGTGATGTGGCTGAGAACTCAGTTTATACTGAAAGGGGTAAATGGCAGGAACAACAACTAGGCCTGCAATCCCAGCACTCTGGGAGGCTGAGGCAAGAGGATCCCAAGTTTGAGTTCAGTGTGGGCAACTGAGGGACTTAGTGAAACCCTGACTGCAAATTTTAAAAATAAATAGGACCGTGGACAGAGCTCAGTGTGAAGGCTTGGGTTCAATCCTAGGACAGGATTTTAAAAATTGTTCTATAAAGGGGAAATAGATATGCATTGAGCCAGTGGTCTGCAGACGTGTGTTGTTTGTCTCCATAATGTTCAGAAATGTTTCTTCTTTCTTTTGGGGAGGACCAGGAATCAAACTCAGGGCTTTGAGCTTGCCAGGCAGGCACTGCTCCGCTGAGCTACATCCTCTGCCAAGAAATTTTAAGATTAGTTTTCACAATTTAAAAAAATGGAGGACTTCAGAAAAACTACAGAGTTGTCGTTCCTTGCTATATTTTGGATCCTTACGTTTCCCCGAAGCCATGTATTGCGGCTGTGTGCAATCAGGAGAAGGGGCACATTTAAGAGGCAGGGCCTATGGCAGACTTAAATCATTGGGGGCATGGCCATGAGAGAATGGAGCCCTCAGCTTCGTGCTTCCACTTTGCCAAGAAGGGAGCAGTTTTGGTCCCTGCCTTAATGTCGCCTTCCACAGACCCCCAAACCAACAGTGCCAACCAGCCATTGGCCCAAAGTTCTGAATCTATGGGCCGAAATAAGTCTTTGCTCTGCAGCAATTGATTTTCTAGGATGTTTTGTCATAGCAGTAAAATAACAACACACTTCCGTTGGAAAGTAGGCAGATCTGGCTCTCTCTCCTGATTACTGCTGCCAGGCTGTCCTCTCAGCGACAAGGCAGGCTCTCCACGTCAGGCACCATGTGCTCTTGGAAGCTGGCCTGTGACACACCACTCACTCCTGGTTGTAAGACCTTGTTAAGAGACCTGTCACACAGGCTGGGGATTTAGCTCAGGGGTTCTGCCACCTGCCTCGCAGGAGCAAGGTCCTAAGTTTGATCCCCAGTTCAAAAAAATAACCAACAACAAAACAAAAGACCTGTCACAGACAGAGGGAGAAAGAGAAAGGGAGCCTCAGAGGAAGAAATGAACCCAGGTCTTTGTTCCAGGGAACTATGGTGAGTCAGACATGGGATTATTGAGATTATATAAAGCATCAGAATACACTCCATTATTTCCTTTCTAGTCCGCAAGCACAGGAAAAGATTAGGCCATGTCAAAATAAAATTTTCAATAAAAAAATGGAAATAATGTTTTTGCAGCTTACTTTTTATTTGTAAGTCTTTGCCTTGACTCAAATGAACATTGCTAAAAGTTTGTTTTTTTTTCAACTGTTGGGGTTTGAACCCAGGTCTTTCACACTGTGCTGTACCTGGGCTGTGGATTTAGCTCAGCGGTTCTGCCACCTGTCTAGCAAGCGAAAGGTCTGGAGTTTGATCCCCAGTACCAAAAAAAAAAAAGAATAGCAATCACTTATGAAAGATTATTCAGGAAAAAAAGAATTCCCCAAGGCCCTACAGAAGTTACAATAATGAGCTGGGAGTGGTGACACACACCTGTAATCCCATCACTCTGGAGGCTGAGGCAGGAGGATCACCACAAATTTGAGGCCAGCCTAGACTATATAGGAAGATTCTGACTCAAAGAAAGAAGAAGGAAAAGGAGAGAAGAGGAAGTTGTCACATTATAATGATAATGATAATAATTACAGTGTCTTGACATTAGTGAATAATACGGTGGACATTGTTTTAAATTCTATGAACTGTGTCACATCATTATGCTTTAGTTGTTTAAAATTTTTGTTTGTTTGCTTTTGGTGATGGGACTCTGGGCCTTGGGCAGGCTTCACGAGTATTCTACCAAACTAAATTCATGGCTCGCCTTTCAGTTTCCTATTTTCCGCCTCCTCTTCTCCTTCCACCGTCTTGTACCCCAAAACTCAAGCATGAGGCAAGTGTTGGAATTTGCTGTACTATAATGGCTCTGAGCTTGGCCTTCCTAGTTCTCAGAGGAACCCGAATGCTCTGTCCCAGGCTCATATTCTCTTAGGTTCCTCTTGTGCTCAGTGTGTCTTTTCCTATCAGCATCAGCTTTCTCACCACAGCAAGACTCTCAGGATTTCATTTGCAGGGCAGAGGAAGGAGAATCAGTTAAGATGAAGCAACAAAGGCAGAAACAAGGAGGAAAATGACAGAAGGAATAAAGAGACAAGACAGTGGCACCAAGGCCAGATAAATGCAGGCACAAAGACACCTGTCCCCATGTCATCCCTGAAAAAGAAAAGCCACAATCACAAGGAGCACACACAAGAAAGCTGCGTGCTGGTCCAGGAAGGCTGTGCCCATGACAGTGGCCAGGAGTGGAAAGTAAACTCACCCTGCAAGCTTACATTCTGAGGCCTGAGGCTCCAGAAGAGTCAACAGGAAGGTGTTTAAATAAAATATGTACTTTAATAAAAGAGACATTTGTGAAAATGTTTTCATAAAATGGCCCAACAGCATTTGTCAGATGAAGAAGGAGAGATAAAATTATGTATAAAACATATTAAAAGTGGGTGTGATGTTATACCCCTGTAATCCCTAGTACTTAGGAGGCTGAAGCAGGAGGATCACAGAGAGTTTGAGGCCACCCTTGGCTACGTAGTGAATTCAAGGATAGAAAAAGAAAGAAAGAAAGAAAAAGAAAAAAGAAAGAAAAGATTGATTTATTTCTCAAGAGGCTAGGGCAAGTTCAAAGCCAGCTTGGATACAGAGTATTCCCAAAAACAAACAGCTGAAGGCTGGAGATTTAACTCAGTGACACCACGCCTGACTCACAAGCACAAGCTCCTGAGTTTGATCCCCGGTATCAACAAAACAAAACAAAACAAAAAAAACAAACAGCTAGGTGCACACACCTGTAATCCTAGCACTTGGGAGGCTGAGACAGGAGCATTGCTGCAAGATCAAAGCCAGCCTGGGCTTTACAGTGAGTTCAAATCCAGCCTAAACTACATAGTGGTAGTTCAGGTATCAAAAACCAAGCCAAACCAACCAAACAAATAAAAGGCAAGAGGAAATACGACAAAATCATAGTGGTTGCAGAGTTCCAAAATTTTATAGTGAGACAGTAATACACTCATAACAAAAGAAGAAAATAAGAGCTGGGGCAGGGCTCAGTGGTAGAGCCCTTGCTTAACATGAGCCAAGCCCTGGGTTCTATCCCTAGCAAGGAAACAAGCAAGCAAACAAACCAAACACAATTAAGAGCATGCTTGTTGAGTTCATTTCATGAAAGAAGCCAAATAGTTTTCCACGGTTACAGACGTCACCATCTCCAGGTTTCAGAGGTGCTCTCTCACTCTCCAGGAGACTGGGGAAAGGGACAGATGGTGGAACAGCCTCCCCCGGTGAGCACACCCAAGTGCAGTCCCTCGGGTGTGTGCTGGGGACGACAGCTTCCTGCAGAGAGGGGGCACCAGCTCTCCCTGTGAGGCCCCAGAACAAACCCACCCCCATAGGACCCAGAGCAATGGAAAGCAGCACAGTCTGCTGGTTTGGAGACAGATCTTTATGCATCTCCATCCTGGGGGCCACCAGTCAGGATCCAGGCATGGTAGGGTTAGTTCTGCCTGAGGGTCCTCGTAGTGGCTTATGCACAGCTTCTTCTCGTTGCGTCTTCCCACGTTCTCTCCAGTGTCTGTGTCTAGATCTCTTCTTTTTTTGTTGTTTGTTTTGAGACAGGGTCTCACCATGTATGCAGTCCAGGCTTGTCTCAAACTTGTGGCGACCCTCCTTCAGCCTCCTGAGTGCAGGGAGTACAGGTGTGCTTCACCACACCTAGCTGGACCTACCTTTAAATAGGACTTTCCAACAGTCTCGTGTCTTTTTTTTTTTTTTTGTGGAACTAGGGGTTACACTCGGGATTTTGCTCTTGCAAGGCAGCTGGTGGAACCAACTGAGCTAAATCCCCAGCCGAGTCTCATGTCATTTTAAAAGATTATTAGATATAAAGAAGGCAAGAAGATTGACATGATGGCACACACCATACTGTAACCCCAACACTTGGAAGGCTGAGACTGGAAGATCATTGAGTGTTTGAGGCCACCTTGAAATACACAGTGAGTTCAAGGCCAACCTGAACTACATAGTGAGACCCTGTCTCAAAAAAACAAACCACCAAAAAACAAAACTGGTCTTGAATTTGAGATCCTCCTGCCTTGGCCTCTCAAGTAACAGTGATTACAGATGTACACCATCACACCTGTGCTTAAAGAGCTGACAGCTGTAAACTTGAATGCAATGAAAAAAATGTGGTTTTATTTATTTATTTATTTATTTATTTATTTTGAGACAAGGTCTCACTGTGTAGTTGATACTGACCTGGAACTCACTATGCAGCCCAGGCTGGTCTCGAACTCACAGCAATCCAGGATCCTGCCTCAGCCTCCTGAGTGCTGGGATTACAGGTATGCACCACCATGCCTGGTACCAAAAAATGTGTTTTAGGAATGTCTTCTATGGCCCAATAGCAGACAATGACAGCAAAAACACATTTGAAAGTGCCCTGGCTTTTTCAGCAAGAGCAGTCTGAATTTGAGCCAAAGAATTCTCCATTTTATTTTGTAGCAGGCTGCAATCCCTTTGGAAAAGGTGTGGATGCAGAATGAATCAATTAAATTGCTTACTGGGACTGAGGCGGATTGGCACCTCCATCAGCAGAGTGGACGGACGTGAACACACTGACATCTTCTCTCCAAGCCCCTCTCTGTTGATTTCATGGGGACTGGATTTTGGAGAAGCCACAAGCACGCATCTACACTGCTGCATCTGTCCCATTGTCGGGGACAGGGTCTGCAGGAGGATGTTAGAGGAGCTGAAGCTGCTGGGCTTCCTCTCTTGGCTGCGCTGTGCCACGATAGGAAGACACAGGGACACGAAGAAGATTGCGATGTCTGAGCCAGGTGGAACGACCAGTCTAGGATTATTTTTTCCTTTGGAGCTTTGTTGTTGTTGTTTTTCAGGTTTTTGCTGTTGTTGCAGGGCTGGGCATTAAACCTAGGCCCTTCTGCATGGTCGGTAAGCTGCAGCTCCCCAGCCCTTTAAAGGAATATCTCATTGTGAGGTTATTTTTGTTGTTGTTGTAAGGTTTTGTTTTTGAGACAGGGTCTTGGTATGTAGTGCAAGCTGGCCCTCAATCTCATTAAGTAGCCCAGGCTGGCCTTGAACTCACAGCAATCTTCCTGCCTCAGCCTCCTGAGAGCTGGGATCACAGGTGTGCGCCACCACGCCCGGCTGAGTATATGAATTTTGGTATGGCAGCAAACTTACTAATACAAACGACCTGTCTACACACTGGCCTGTCAGCCTCATCTTCCAGGTCTTCATTTTAAATACCTTTTCAGTGCTTCCTTTTGTGAAGAAATCATACCCGGCTCATTCTAGCTCGAGTAAGCCCCACTCATTCCATGTTGGCACTTGATTTTTTTTGGGGGGGTACTAGGATCCCCCAAAACAACAACAACAAAACAGTTCAGTTCCTGCCTAAAACATTTTTGGGGAGCAAGGTTGGCATAGGAATGCTAAAACAAGGTAATAGGGGTTTGCCAAATTCACATCAGGTAGGAGGAAATAAATTATAAAGATCAGAGCAGAAATCAACAAAATGGAGATTAAAGAAATAATACAAAAAAATCAGTGTCTGAGTTGGTTGTTTGAATAAATAAAATACTGTATGTAGATAAATAGTCAGGTGTGGTAATCCACCTCTTCGGGGGCTGAATTGGAGGCCAGTCTGGGCTACATAGCAAGTCACTGCCTCAAAAAAAACCCAAAATAAATAAATAAAATAAATAAAAATAAAGAGATTAGTGTATTAAAACAAAAAGATAGATAAACCCTTAGTCAAACTCACCACAAGAAAGAACAAGACTTATATCAGTATGATTAGTAATGACAAAGGCAAAATTACAAGAGATACCTCTGAAATTCAGAGGACTTGAAGAAACTATTTGGAAATTTTATATTTCACTAAATTGGAGACTCTGGAAGAAATGGATGAATTCCTAGACACATATGACTTATCAAAGCTGAGCTAAGAATATACTAAAAACCCTGAACAGGGGCCGAGGATTTAACTTAGTGGCCCCATGCCTGCCTCGCAAACACAAGGTTCTGAGTTCGATCCCTGGTACCACACAACACACACACACACACACACACACACACACACACACACACAAATAAAAACAAAAACAAAAAAATCCTGAACAGACCAATGACAGACACTGAAATTGAAGTAGTAATAAAAACTACCATCTAAGACCAGATGGATTTACTGCTGAATTTTACCAGAATTGCAGAGAGGTACTAATGCCAATATCCCTCAAACTTTTCCATGAAGTGGAAAGGGAAGAAACACACCTGGACTCTTCCATCAAACCAAAACAGGTAGACTCAAAAGGTAAGGAAAACTATATGCCATATCCTTGATGAACACAGATGCAAAAATCTGTGGCAAACAGATTTTTTTTTTTTCGGCTTTTTGAGACAGAGTCTCACTATGTAGTTGAGACTGACCTAGAACTCACTGTGTAGCCCTGGCTGGTCTCGAACTCACTCCTTGTGGCAAACAGATTTGATATGGGCAAACAAGTATGCAACAAATCATTAAAAAGATCATATTGGGCCGGGGATTTAGCTCAGTGGTTCTGCTGCGTGCCTTGCAAGCGTGAAGACCCAAGTTTGATCCCCGGTACAAAAAAAAAAAAAAAAAAAAAAA
>NW_022900928.1:87443896-87490938 GCF_012274545.1 Fukomys damarensis | reverse complement strand
AAAAAAAAAAAAAAAAAAAAATCATATGCCAAGACCAAGGAGGCTTCAGGGATGCAAGGCTGGATCAAGTATGTAAATCAATAAATCTAAAACAAACAAACCAGCAAACAGAAAGACTGGGCTTGGTGGCGCACATCTATAGTCCTAGCACTTGGGAGTCTGAGACAGGAAGATCACCTTGAATTTGAGGCCAACCTGGACTATGTAGCAAGATCCTCTCTCAAAAAGCCAACCCCATCACCCAGAATACAAAAAACAAATACACTATATAAACAGAATCAAGGTTAAAAAAATCACACCCTCATCTCAATAGGTGCAGAAAAAGACTAACAGAATCCACCAGCCCTAAACTATAAATCCTGAGGAAATAGTTGTGGATCTTACCTAAAAACTATAAAAGCATGGACTGGAGATTTAGCTCAGTGGTGCTGCTACCTACCTCGCAAGCATGAGGTCCTGAGTTTGACTTCCAGTACCAAAAATGAAATAAAATAAAAAAACTATAAAAGCATATATGAGAAACCCACAGCCAACATCATACTGACAAGGGAAAAAAACTGAAAAATTTCCCTCTAAAATCAGGAATAAGACAAGAATATCCACTCTGTTCAACATAATACTCAAAACATTAGCCAGAGTAAGCTGGGCTTGGAGGCACACACCTGTATCTCAGCACTTGGGAGGCTGAGGCAGAAGACTCATCAAGAGTTTGAGGCCAGCCTGGGTACACAGTGAGTTCCAGGCTAGCCTGGAGAAAGAAGTAAAAAAGATACAAGTAGGAAAGGAAGAAGTTAAATGAGCACTATTTGCAGATGATATGATTCTTTACATAGAACACCTAAAAAAAACCTCCATCTTTTCAAAGACCATTAGAATTGATAAATTCAGCAAGGTGGCAGAATACAAAGTCAATACACACAAACAATGGAGTTCATGGACACCGTAAGTGAACTCCATAGGAAAGAAAACAGGAAAGTAATTCCATTTATGAGATTTTAAAAAATTAAATCACTAGAAATCAACCTAATCAAGGAAGTGAAAGACCTTTAGAATGAAAACCATAGAAGTTTAAAGAGAAAGTTTGAAAAAGACATTAAAAATGGAAAGCTAGGAGCTGGGGATTTAGCTCAGTGGCACTGCGCCTGCCTCACAAGCACAAAGTCCTGAGTTGATCCCGAGTACCAACAAATAAAAATAAAAATGAAAAAAAGGGAAAGCTATCACCTCACTAAAATGGCCATGTTACCAAAAACAGTAGATTTAATGAGATCCTTATTAAAATACCAACATTATTCACAGATCTGGAAAAAATGATCTCAATATGTATATGAAACCAGAAGAACCCGGACTAACCAGAGCAATCTTGAGCAAATAAAGTGAACTAGGAAGAATCACAACTTCAAGTTATGCAAGGAAGCTGACGCTGTAGTAACAAATACAATTTGCAATAGGCTCAAAAACAGGTAAGTCAAAGGAATAGAACTGAGGCTGCAGAACAACCTCTTGTTCCTTCAACCAAAAACACATTGGAGAAAGCCAGGGATTTAGCTTAGTGGTGCCTGCCTGCTTTGCAATTCCAGGGTCCAGAGTTCAATCCCCAGTACCGGAAAAAACAAACAACAAACAAACAAACACACACGCTGGAGAAGAGGAGGTCTCTTTAACAAACAATGCTGGAAAAACTGGTTTTCCACTTTCAGAAGAACAATATTAGACCTGTATCTCTCACCCTGTGCTAAGGCCAAGTCTAAGTGGATCAGAGATCATGATATCAAAACCCTGCTGCAAGATAATGTAAGGGAGACACGTGAGCCTCAGACATTGGCAAGGACTTCACCACCAAGCTCCAAAAGCACGAGATAATACCAAGACCTGACACATGGGACCATATCTAATTCAAAAGCTTCTGCAGAGCAAAGGAAATACTCAGCCAAGTGAAGAGGCAGCCTGCTGAAGGGAAAGGCTGGCTAGGATCACTACAAATCACTGTAGAGACTCCTCAAAAAGCTAAACCTTGAAATTGCATTTTACCCAGCTCTTTACCTCCTGGGTGTACTGCTGAAAGATGGAAAGACATCACACTAGTGTAACATAGTACATGCATTGCTAATGACAGCACAGTTCACAATAGCCAAGCCCATCAATGGACAATTGGGTAAGGAAAATGTGCGATCTATCTATGTATCTATCTATCTATCTATGTATCTATCTATCATCTATCTATCCATCCATATGATGGAATTTTATTCAGCTACAAAAAAGGATGAATTCAAGTAATTTGTAGGAAAGTAGACAGATCTAGAAGTCATAATGTTAACTGCAATAAGTCAGAGATACCAAAGAAACTTTTTGGCTGGAGATGGTGGATCACACCTGTAATCCCAGCGCTTGGGAGGATGAGGCAGCCTCCCAATTCTAGGCCAGCCTGGAGCATAGAGTGAGACCCTGTTTCTGAAAAACAAAACAAGGGCTGGGAATGTAGCTCAGTGGCACAGCGCCAGCCTGGTAAGCACAAGGCCTGAGTTGGATTCTCAGTACCCATCCCCTTCAAATTTTGTTTTCAGTTCTGAGGAATGAACTCGAGGCCTTTGTACTGAGCCACACTCCTAGCCTTTTTTCTGTTTTTTGGGGTCTTCTTTTTGGTAATGGGGATATGGGGATCGTCTATTTTGATTGATTTATTTATTTTGTACTGGGGAATCATCTGTTTTTATTTTGAGACATGGTCTTGCTAAGTGGCTAAATTGTCCAGCCTGGGCTTGAACTTTTGTCCTTCTGCCTCAGCCTCATAGAGTGCAAATGTCACAGATGTACACCCCTATCACCCAGCTCCAACACTGAAACCTAAATATCACATGATTTATCTCGTATGAGAAATCCAAGTACGTGTAACTTAAAGAGTAAAATAAAGGTGGACTTTTCTTTCTTTTTTGAGGCAGGGTTTTACCATGTAGCTTGGGCTGGGCTAAAACTCACTATGTAGCCCAGGTTGGCGATCCTCCTGCCTCAGCCTCCTGAGTGCTGGGATTACAGGTGTGCACCACCACACCCAGACATTTATTTATTTTTGCCTATTCCTATTTTTAATACTCAGCTGAAGGAGCAGATGTAGTTTTGCTTAGACAGCAGCAACTTCATTCTTGTCCTTCTCTTTCCACGGGCTGGAGGTTGAAAGGCAGGTTCACCTCCCACCAGTGAGCTACACCCTCAGCCCAACCACTCATTTTAATTTATAAATGTAGCCCTTTGTTTCAATTTACTGTTTAAAGGAGGAAAGTTAAACTTTCTGGTTTTGTTTGTTGTTTAAGATAGGATCTTGCTATTAGGTCAGGCTGGCCTTGAACTCACTGTATAGCCCAGGCTGGCCTGGAATTCATGGCAATCCAGCCTCAGCCTCCCCAGTGCTGGGATTACAGGTGTGTGCTATAAATTATACTTTGAAGTTGTGCTGGAGAAGAGGGAGAACAGACAGAAGTGAATCCCCCAACTCCCTGTCATCGTAGCATCAGAAACATCCCAATAGCATACCTCATGGGATTAGAGAAAACAATCCTAAAATACATTTGTTTTTTTTGTTTGTTTTTTGAGACAGAGTCTCACCATGTAGTTCAGACTGCTCTGGAATGCACTGTGTAGCCCAGGCTGGTCTCAAACTCACAGAGATCCTCCTGCTTCAGCTCCCCAAGTGCTGGGATTACAGGCGTGCACCTCCACGCCTGGTATTGTAAAATTCATTTGGATCAAGAAGAGACCTAGAACATCAAAGACAAGGCAGGGGCATCACAATCTCTGACTTGAAATTATACTACAAAGCTTCTGTGATAAAAATAGCATGGTACTGGCAACAACAACAACAAAAACCAGATCTGAGGATCAGTGGAATAGTTTAGAATATGTAGAAACAACTCCAGACATATTTAGCTACCTTATCTTTGACAAAGGAGCCGGCCATGGATTAGGGCTTCCTTCTGGCCCTTGTCAGAGCTAAGAAACTTTCTCTTAGCCAGGCTCATCACTTGCGGCAGTGAGTCACATGCCTTTTCTTTCTTTTTTTAAAATGTAATTTAATTTTATCCCATTCCACTCCTCAATTCCCCTCCCCTTCCTATATGCAAAATCTTTGTTTCCATTTTTCCTTCTATTTTCACTCGTTTTCTTGTCCCTTCCTTCCTTTCTGTCTCCCTCCTCCCTTGTTCCCCTTCCCATTTGAACATTCTCATCCCATTTTCCAATATCTATTCTACATTTTAGTCACTTCCCTTTTAGATTTCTCCCACTAGAGAAACAATGTGATATTTAAACATGTGTGTTCAATTTATTTCACTTAAGAGTATGGTCTCATGGCTGGGGATTTAGCACAGTGGTTCCACCACCTGCCTTGCAAGCGCAAGGACCCGAGGTCAGTCCCCAGTACCAAAAGAATATCATCTCAAGGTCCATCTGTTTACCTATAAATGTCTGAAGCCCATCCTTCTTTATGGCAGAGTAGTACTCCATTGCATAAAAAAATCCACAGTGTTTTTTTTGGTACCAGGAATCAAACTTGGGTCCTTGCGTTTGGGTAACAGGTGGCGGAACTACTGAGCTAAATCTCTGGCCCTCCCACATCTTCTTTATCCACTCATCAGTTGATGAGCATTTGACCTGTTTCCAATATTTAGCTATTACAAACTGTGCTGCTATAAATATGGATTGCATCTATAGCTCTGGTATGATGCTTTTAATTCTTTTGGTAAGATACCAAGAAGAGGTATAGCTGGGTCAAATGGAACCTGTACTCTTAGTTTTTTGAGAAATATCCACGCTGATTTCCATAGTGGTTGCACCAGTCTGCACTCCACCAACAATGGACAAGGATTTCTTTCCCCCACAACCCCGCCAGCATTTGTTATTGGTTGATTTCTTGATAGCAGCCATTCTTTCTGTAGTGAGATGGCATCTCAGAGTTATTTTAATTTTCTTTCTTTCTTTTTTTTGGCGGGGGGGTGCCAGGGATTGAACTCAGTCCTTGTGCTTGAGAAGCAGGCAGTGAAACCACTGAGCTAAATCCCCAGCCCCCAGTTATTTTAATTTTCATCTCTTGAATGACCAGTGCTGTTTTATTATTTAAGTCTTTAATCCATTTCAATTTTAGGTTAGCACATGGTGAAGGATATGGGTATAGTTTTAATCTTTGGCAAGCTGAAACCCAATTTCTCCAGCACCATTTATTAAAGAGGCTATCTTTCTCCCAGTGAGGGTGTTTGACTCCTTTGTCAAAGATGAGGTGGCTGAGTGTGTCTGGAGTTGTTTCTGCATCCTCTAGTCTGTTGCATTGATCCTCAGGTCTGTCCTTTTACTAATATCATGGTTTTTTTTTGTTTTGTTTTTTTAATCACAGTAGCTTTGTAGTATAATTTCAAGTTTGGGATTGTGATACCCCTGCCTTGCCTTTGTTGGCCAGAATTGCCCTTGTGAAGCTTTAAAGTTTTTTTTTTTTTTTGGTTTTTTGAGACAGGGTCTCACTATGTAGTTGAGTCTGACATGGAACTCACTATGTAGCCCAGGCTGGTCTCGAACTCCCAGTGATCCTCCTGCCTCAGCCTCCTGAGTGCTGGGATTATAGGTGTGCGCTGCCACACCTGGCAATCTTTAAAGATTTTAAATATCTCTTAAAACATCTAGTTTTTTGCTGGGCATGGTGGTGCTTATAATCCTAGTGCTTGGAAGTTTGAGGTGGAGGGAGACTATCTAAGAAAGAAAGAAAGAAGAAAGAAAGAAAGAAAGAAAGAAAGAAAGAAAGAAAGAGAGAGAGAGAGAGAGAGAGAGAGAGAGAGAGAGAGAGAGAGAAAGAAAGAAAGAAAGAAAGAAAGAAAGAAAGAAAGAAAGAAAGAAAGAAAGAAAGAAAAGAAAAGAAAAGAAAAGAAAAGAAGCAGGACAGGAGCAGTCCTCAGGCAGAGGGCTGCACCTGACCCCTGGGGCCCTGGACTTCCCCTTCCTCCTGGGCTCCTGACAGAGCTTCCTGGCCCTTGACTGAGCACACATTGAAGCTGGGGAGTAGGCGAGGTGCTGACATGGCTGCATGAGTCCGTGGCAGAGTGCATGCTGAGCCCAACTGCATGTCCTGTCAGCACCAGGGCCTCTCAAATCCATGGGCTTCACCCTGAGACACATCTCTTGCTCCTCCCCCTTTTTACTTTATATTTGGAGCCAGGTAATTGTCCAAACTGGGTTCAAACTCGAAATCTTTCTGCCTCAGCCTCCAGAATACTGGAATTACAAAGGTCACAACCACACAGCTCTGTGCCTCTGTCTAGAGTCCTCGGTTCGGTTGGCTCTGCTCCTGCTTTTGCCTTAGTCGTCCCTGAATCATGCCATGCTGTGTCTGGCTGAGCTGCCATTCCCATCACTTCTCCCAGCATGCTGTGGTGCTCCAAGCTGTAACTTTACATAGATTCATATGACATTTTTAATTTTTTGAGACAGGGTCTCACTATATGATTCAGGCTGGTCTTGAACTCACTATGTAGCCCAGGCTGGACTTGAACTTGCAGCAAGCCTACAGCCATACCATGCTGAATGCGCCTAATCTTGTCTGAACTTGCAGCAATCCTCCTGCCTCAGCCTCCTGAGTGGTGGAACTAAAGGTGCATGCTACCATACTGGCTTTATGTTGCCATTTTTGCATTTAAATATTTTCATTTTGCTTAATATAACAATGCTCTATTACTTCGATCTTACTGTGATCATAATATCTATCTCTGTCTTGTTGCTCATTTTTTGGGGGGTGGGGACAGGGTCTCCCTATGTAGCTCAGGCTGGCCTTAAACTCTTGTCAATTCTCCCACCTCAGTGTCCCAAGTGCTAGGTTTACAGCCATATGCTACCATGCCGGAACTGTTTTGTTTTTGAGACAGGGTCTCACTATGTAGTTGAGACTGACCTGGAACTCACTATGTAGCCCAGGCTGGGCTCGAACTCACAGCGATCCTCCTGCCTCAGCCTCCCAAGTGCTGGGATTACAGGCGTGCACCACCACTCCCGGCTTTCCTCCAGTTTCAAATGGCATGGGGTCATTGTCACTGGTGGACTGTGGGGCGAGGGCTCTGGGTATCTTTTGTGTTTTTAATGGGCTGAACTGGTTCCATTCACAATGCCTGCAGCTTCTTTGGGCTTCTGTCTGTTGCAGTATTCACAGCAGCAAGGCTGAACCCAAACTCTTACAGAGCCTACAGTCTTTTACTGTTGGCTTCTAGAGTATTCTTTGCAATTTCATGAAGATTCTCCAGGAATCTAAGAATCTAGGGACACTTGATACTTCAGTTAAAATAATGAACACCGCTGAACATGGTGGCACACACCTGTATCCCAGCACTGTGGGAGGCTGAGGTGGGAGGCTCCCAAGTTCAAACCCAGCCTGAGCAACTAAAGTGGCTCAGTGAGATTCTGTCTCAAAATAAAAAATAAAGAAGGGTTGGGGATGGAAGTTGGTGCTACTGTTCTAGCTTTAATCCCCAGTTCTGCAAACAAAATGAAACATAATGAACCCACATGGGCAGGGCTCTACCTGGAAGGCTGAGTGCGGTCAGATTTCCCTGCTGCTTTGGCCCCTAGTCAGTTCTCCCTGCTCCCTGTCTTGCTGGGAGGGGACTGTCCTCTGGTTACACGCATGCCTGCTTCCAAACTGGAAATGAATTATTTCCACGAGGAAGAAATCTCCCAGTTCTCCATCTGCCTCTAGGCGGCCGCTCCAGTAGAGAAACAGGAGTTCACAGGAGATCATGACACCTTGAAATATTTATAGGCTGATGATCTGGAACTTTTTTTACTTCTCTTAAATGTGCATCTGTCGCTCTAGTATCTATTCAGTGGTCAGAAAATTGGTAAGTAATGTCAAGATTTCCCAAGTTCAGGTTATAGAGCACCCCATGCGATAGGAATAGGAGAGCAAAAGCAGAGGGAGACAGTTCATTTTTCACCTTATACCATGAAGGGGCTTTAATTTGTATTCAGGATGCATTTATTGCTTCTATAATTTAGGCTTTTTAATAAATAAAGAAAAATTGTTCAATATCAGAAATAACCCTGATTTTGCAGTGTGGCTGTTACCCTCAGTGTTGAAGTACAGACTGGCAGGTGGGTGACAGCCAGGAGCAGCTCCCAGAGGAAGCACAGCCACTACCTGGACTCACTCAGTGCTGTCTGACTGCAGCCCTGGATGCAGGATCATGTTTGCACGTAGCAAAAAGAGTATACATCCCGCAGTTCATGGGACTCCTTTATTTCCCCCCGATAGGGGGATGTCTGCAAATTTATGAATCAATGTATAAATAGATTTATAGTAGGATAAAGAAGAAAGACCTCAGGTAGGACTATCTCAAAAGCTTCAGAGAAAGGATGATAAATGTAAATGTCCAATCATGATAAGAGGTTACTAGAAGATTAGGAATAGAAAGGAACTTCCTGAGATGGCTGTGGTGGTGCATTCCTGTAATCCCAGCACTGGGGAGGTTGAGGCAGGAGAATCATTGCAAATTCAAGGACAGCCTGGTCTGCACAGTGAGATCTTGTCTCAAATTTTAAAAAAATCAGCCAGGGATGTATCTTAGCAGCATAGTGCCTGCCTGGCAAGCTCAAGGTCCTGAGTTGAATCCCCAGTAACAACAACAACCACAAAATCAAACAGAGGGAAGAGAGGGAAGGGGAAAGGCATGGAAACATAAAGATGTGTTGCACAAATGTATCCCCAGGAGGAATATAACCATTATGTGCTGTAAATGCAGACTAAGCAAAATAAAAATTGAAAAAAGTAAAAACCAAACACAACTAACAATCTGTTGGCCTAATGAGAGAGCTGGCAAGCATACCAGATCAACAAGAGGTTTCTGAGCACTTATTGGCCTGGGTCCAACCAAGACACAGAAGCCACACAGTGATTTAGGAGGAGAACACTTGGAAGGGAGGAAGCACAGGGCTGGTACCTGCAGGCCCAGCTAGAGGGGCTTCATCCTTTTAGCAGAAGCAGCCCTTGGGGCCCCAGGGGCTGTGGGGATCCTGGGGGCTGTATCCAGGTCAGAAAAGCTCAGGGAAGCCTCTGATGCTCAGGTGTCCTCTCCAGTCTCCTACTGGCCCTACTTTTGTTTCCTTTTTGAGAAAGGAGTTTTCTGTGTGCCCCAGGATGGCTCTAAATCCCTGGCTCAAGGGATGCTCCTGCCTTAGCTTTTTGTTTCCAGGTATCGAACTCAGGACTTTACCCTTACAGGTGCAGTGCCACTGATCTAAATCCCCAGGCCTTAGCTTCCTGAATAGCTGGCAGATGCACACCACTGCACCTGGATTTATTTATTTGTTTGGAGAAAAAGTCTTGCTATGTACTTTAGGCTGGACTTGAACTCACAGCAATGCTCTTGCCTCAGCCTCCCAAGTTCAGGGATTATAGGCTTTATCCACCATGTCTCATGTTTTAATTTTTTGAGCCAGGGTCTTACCATATAGTCTGGCTGGATTATAACTCTTTTATTTATCTTTATTAAATTAATTGGTACATTTTAGGTATACAGTGCAGTTATATTCATCATTGGGATCTTATAGCTTTACATGACTTATTTTGGTTCTTATTTTTCCCCATTCCCTAGCCCTCCTTTCAGCCCCTCCTTGTTTACAAAGACATTGTTCTCATGTTTTTCCTGTTCACATATTTTTTCTTTTCCCTTTTTACCTTTCCCCTACCCCTCCCATTTCCTCTACTCTTTTAGACTTTTCTTTCTATTACACAATATCAATTACACATTTTGATCCTTATTTACGCTTTCAGTTTTTCACACCAGAGAAACTATTCGGTATTTATACATGTGTGACGCCATATTAATTTTCACATAAGAGTATGGCCTCAATGTTCATCCACTTAGCTAAAAATCTCTATAGTTTCTCATTCTTTATGGCTGAGTAGTACTCCATTTTTTAAAAAACAAAACAAAATGCATCTTTTTTATCCAGTCTCCAGTTGATGGGCAATTGGGCTGTTTCCAAGTTTTAGCTATTACAAACTGTGGCACTATAAACATGGGTGAACATATATTGCTGTGATATGATTCTTTTAATTCTTTTGGGAAGATACCCAGTAGGGGAATAGCTGGATCAAATGGAACTTCTAATCCTAGTTCTTTGAGGTATCTCCATATTGATTGCCACAGCGGTTGCACCAGTCTGCACTCCCACCAATTGTGGATAAGGGTTCCTTTCTCCCCACAACCCGGCCAGCATTTGTTATTGGTTGATTTCTTGATAGCAGCCATTGTTTCTGGGGTGAGGGAGAATCTCAGTGTTGTTTTCATCTGCATGTCTACAATGACTAGTGAAAGCTGGGTGTGATGGCACATGCCTGTAATCCCAGCACTCAGGAGGCTGAGGCAGGAGGATCTCTGTGAGTTCGAGACCAGCCTGTGCTACGTAGTGAGCTCCAGGTCAGCCTCAACTACATGAGACCCTGTCTCAAAAAACAAAAAACAAAACAAAACAAAAAACCAGTGATGTTGAACATTTTTTCATATGATTATTTGCTGCTTTTACTTTTTTGTCTGAGAAATGTCATTTCAGATGCCCGTTTTTGAATTGGGTCTTTATATTTGGGGGGGGTCTGATTTGTTTGAGTTCTTTATATATTCTAGATAGTAGACTCTTGTCTGAGGAACAGCTGATAAAAATCTTTTCCCACATTGTGGGTTCTCTCTTAGTTCTGCTGGTGGTTTCTCTTGCAGTGCAGAAGCATTTTAATAAGATGAGGTCCTGGTTGTAGGTTCTTTGTGCTAGTTCCTGTGCTACTGAGGTTTTGTTCATAAAGTCTTTTCCTATGTCAATGTCTTCAAGAGTTCTATCTAATTTATCTTCCAGCAAGTGTAGTGTCTGTGTTTTAACATTTAGATCTTTAGTCCACTTCAATTTTAGTTTAGGGCATGGTGAAAGATAAGGGTCTAGTTTTAGTCTTTGGCAGGTTGAAATCCAGTTTTTTCCAACACCATTTATTAAAGAGGCTATCTTTCCTCCACTGAGGGTGATTGACTCCTTTGTCAAGGATGACATAGCTGAGTGCATCTGGAGTTGTTTTTGTGTCTTCCAATCTGTTCCACTGATCCTCAGGTCTGTTTCTTTGGCAGTACCATGCTGTTTTTATCACAGTGGCTTTGTAGTATAGTTTCATATTGGAGATTGTGATGCCCCCTCCCATGTCTCTGTTGCCTAGAATGGCTTTTGCTGTTCTAGGTCTCTTCTGGTTCCAAATGAATTTTTAGATTGTTTTCTCTAGTTTAGTGAAATATACTGGTGGGATTTCAATCGGGATTGCATTGAATCTGTATAGCAATTTTGGAAGTATGGCCCTTTTCACTATATTGATTCTTCCTACCCAAGAACAAGGGATGTCTTTCCATTTTATTATATCCTCTTCAATCTCTTTTTTCAGAGTATTGTAGTTCTCAATGTAGAGATCTTTTGTTTCTTTTGTTTGATTGATTCCTAGATATTCCATTATTTTAGATGTTATTGTCTAAGGAATTGTTCCCCTGATTTCTCTCTCAGCGAGTCTGTTATTTGTGTATAAGAAGACTATTGATTTTTGAATATTTACCTTGTATGTAGTCACTCTACTGAATGTGTCAATTAAATCTAGAAGTCTTTTGGGCCATGGATTTAGCTCAGTGGTTCTGCTGCCTGCCTTGCAAGTGCAAGGACCAGAGTTTGATCTCTGGTAGCCCCCCAAAAAGTCCAGGAGTCTTTTGGCAGAGTTCTTTGGGTCTTCTATGTAGAGTATCATATCATTCACTTCTTCCTTTTCTATCTTTGTTGCTTTTATTTCTTCTTCTTCTTGTCTAATTGCTATGGCTAATGTTTCCAAAATTATATTTAATAGGAGTGGTGATAGTGGACATCTTTGTCTTGTTCCTAATTTTAGTATGAAGGTTTTTGGTTTTTGACCATTTAATTTGATGTTGGCCATTGACTTTTCATAAATAGCATGTGTCAAGTTGAAATAAAGACTATCTATTCCAGTTTTCTGCAGAGTTTTTATCATGAATGGGTGTTGAATTTTTTGAATGCTTTTTCTGCATCTATTGAGATGATCATATAGTTTCTGTCCTTGACTCTGTTAATTTATTGATTTACATATGTTGAACCATTGTTGCATCCATGGGGTAAATCTGACTTGGTCAGGGTGTATGATCTTCTTGATGGCCATCTGTATTCTGTTTGCTGGTATCTTATTGAGGATTTTTGCATCTGTGTTCATTAGGGACATTGACCTGTAGTTCTCTTTTTTGGTTGGGTCTTTCCCTGGTTTTATAATCAAAGCAATGCTTCCACGAATGAATTTGGAAGTATTGCTTCTCTTTCAGTTTCTTTGAAAAGTTTAAAGAGTAGTGGCAATAGTTCTTCTCTAAATGCCCTGTAGAATTCAGCAGTGAAGCCACCAGGACCTGGGCTTTTCTTTGTTGGAAAATTTTTAATTACATTTTTGATTTCACCAATTGTAATTGGGGTGTTTAGAATTTTTATATCTTCTTCACTTGACTTTAATAATTCATATATATCTAGAAATCTGTCCATTTCTCTGTGTTCTCCATTTTATTAGGGTACAGGTTCTCGAAGTACATATTTATGATCCTCTGGATTTCTGCTGAATCTGTTGTGACTTTACCATTTTCATTCCTAGTTGCATGAATCTGAGGCTTTTCTTTCCCTTTTTTTGATAAGGTTGGCATAGGGTTTATCAATTTTATTCTTTCAAAAAACCAACTCTTTCATTCGTTGATTTTTTTGTATCATTCTTTTAGTCTCCACTGCATTGATTTCTGCTCTGATCTTTATAACTTCCTTTTTTGTATGAGCTTTGGGTTTCTCTTGCTCTTCTTCTTCTAGGAGTTTAAGATTCACCATTAGGTTGTTAATTTGAGCTCTCTCTGTTTACCTAGTGTAGGCATTCACTACAATGAATTTCCTGCATAAAACTCCTTTCATGGTATCCCATAGATTCCTGTATGTTGTACTGGCATTGTCATTAAATTGTATAAACTGTCTAATTTCTTCAATTTCTGCTGTGATCCATTAGTTGTTCAGGACAGTGCTATTCATTTTCCATGTGTTTGTGAAGTTCTTATGGTTTCTTATGCTATTGATCTCCAGTTTAATTGCACTATGGTCTGACAATGTACATGGGATAACTTCAATTCCTTTACATTTACTTAAACATGTTCTATGAGCTAGCGTGTGGTCTATTTTGGAGAATGACCCATGTGCCGCTGAAAAGAATGTATATTCTGATTTTGCGGGGTGGAACACTGTGGACATCTATTAAGTCCATTTGTTCAAAAGCCTGGTTCAGTTCCAGTATTTAATTGTTGATATTTAGTTTAGATGATCTGTCTATTTGTGACAGAGGGGTATTGAGTTCCCCCACTACAATTGTATAAAAGCTTATTTGGTGTTTCATGTCCCTTAATATTTGTTTTGTGTAGTTGGGGACATTAGTATTTGGTGCATATATATTTTTGATTGTCATCTCTTCCTCTTGGATTGTTCCTTTTATGAGATGTAGTGACCTTCTTTGTCTCTCTTAATTAGTTTTAGTTTGAAAATTTACTTTGTCTGCAAATAAAATATGTACCCCTGCTTTTTCCCGGGTTCATGTCACATGGAGAACTGTTTCCATCCTTTTACTTTCAGTCTATGGGTGTCTTTTTCAAGTAGGTGTGCTTCTTGTATACAGCTCTAACTCTTGATCCTCCTATCCCAGCCTACCAAATGCTAGCATTACAGGCTGGCAATGATCATGTAAAGGGCAAGAGAAACACGGGATTTATGAAAAGTGTTTTGTGACTGTCTTCGTGTAGAGCTATAGCAGGTTTCTGTTGTGGTAACTGTCACGGTACACAGGCTTGCATCCAGGGAATGCTGAGCTGTATCCTCAGGCCCCCTTTTAAATTTTGAGATAGGGTTGCACTACATTACCCAGGCTGGGCTTGAACTGTGATCCTTCTCCCTCAGCATCTGGGAACAGGTGTGCACCACTGTGCCTGGCCATAGCTAGTATTTTATAGATAATCTCTCCTGACTTCTCCCAGGCTCTGTGCTCCTTTTCTTTTCTAGTAATAAAATCCCTAATTTTTTTTTTTTTTTTTTGCTGGACGCTTAGTTATGAATATGGCAATGCTCAGCCCCTCTGACAGTGAGTGTGTTGAGCTCCTGGATGTTGTCCTCATGCCTCATTTCTTCTTTCTCCCAACCAATATGTAGAAGAGAGGGCAGGTGCTCCAGTAGCCGGATTGGGTGGCTGAGGCCAACTTTGTAACACATAGCAGGGAACTTCACAGAAGAAGTCCCAAATATCAAGGAGTGCTGAGCCACCTGCCTGGGGACTTTACCTAAGGGAGATGTGAGCTAATTAGCTTGCTTTTCTCTTTCTTTCTCTCTCTCTTTTTTTTTTTTATTAAACATCTATCTTAAGCCACTGTTTGGGGGCATTATTATGGCCTGCAGCTGAACATCATCTTCAGGAATACAAGTAGAAGTCATTTCTATTTTCTAGAGCCATGGAGTGGTGAGCCTTGGATTGGAACCAATTCTGTTTTTCCTTAAAAATCTTGTTATTTTCAGGAAATGACTCTCCTTACTATTAATGGGTAGGAAAAATGGCAGCTGTACACTATTAAAGGATTTGCAAAGGATACTAAATCAAAATATCAATAGCCACTAAGAGCTTTAGTTGAAGCTCTCAGATGAATAAATATTTAAGGACATCTAAAGACTTAGAACTTTTACAAGAAATATTTACATTGGAATAATGACATAAACTGCATTTAAAACCAAATAAGCAAGATGAAGGCAACAGCACACCAAGGGGCCAACATTTTTATTTCAGCAGCACTCTGTCCTTGGTTACAGGCTATTACACACACACACACACTCACATTTGGTGACTGGGTTATGTAAAATTAGCTTTTGCTTGTAGGACTCAGAACTCTAGCTTTACGATGGAAGCCAAAAAATGCTCCTTTTGGGCCGGGCATGGTGACCTACACCTGTAATCCCAGCATTCTGGAGGCTGAGGCAGGAGCATGGCCAGCCTAGCCTGGACAACTTAGCAATTTGGTGAGACCCTGTCTCAAAATAAAAAATAAAGTTTCTGGTGATATATCTCAGGGCAAAGGCCCAGAGTTCGATCCCCAGTACCTCCTCTACACAAACAGAGAATTCACCATAGACTCCTCTAGAGACTCTTTCTCCCCAGGTGTTGAGCAAGGACTACGTACTGGATGATTCGTGAGAAAGTAGTGCTTCGTCAGCTCAGAATCAGACGCTGATCTGCAGTCACCCCAGGATCGTCCTAATATCCCCTGTGGGGACAGCAGTGTCTTGGGTTGCAGATCAGGCCCCATATCTCTGTTGCCCTAATCTCTGCCACCTAAGGCAACAGCTGAATTCCACAACCCTGGTCCTGCTATCTTGCTACTTGTAGGTGCCTGGCCAAGATCAGCTGAACCTGTTGTAGTGACTGCTGGGCCACCTCTGAGCCGCAGTCCATGTATGTGCTAAGTCATGGTCAGGTTTGTAAGGGAATGGGCTTGATACAGGACACATAGTTTGTAGAATTATTTTATAATGTTCACCCAAAAAGTCAAATGCAGAGGAGTACAAGAGATCTATCCAGGCACAGAGACCCGAAGAATCCAGCCAAGTGCTTGGATCCCATGGCAATGTCCCACACAAGTCCAGCTGAAGGCCCAGAGACCAAGACAATGTCCTCCACAAGTCCAGCCAGTGGCCTAAAGCCCATGGCAATGTCGCATGCATGTCTATATCAAGGATCATGGCCCAAAGGCCAGTGGTGGAAGCTAGAAAACCTGCGCTAGCAGAGTGAAGGATCTGTGGCACCAGGCTGAGGGATCTGCACTGGAGCCAGGAAGCTCAAGGTAAAGACCAGAGCTCTCCTGATGAGAGCAGCAGGTGATAGTGAAGACCTGAGCTCCTTCTCCAATAAGAACATCCAAAATCACATCAGGAACAGCCAGGGCAAGCTTCTAGAAAAATCAACAGCAAACAATCTTTCCCTCCAGTTCTCTATGCCATTGGCAGCAATCCTCAGGTGGGCCTTCCACACCCATACCACGCTGACGCTGTACAGCTGGGCCTTCCAAGTAGACCATCAGTGAGTCCACCACATTGACATTGCCCTGGCCCTCACAGCGGCAAGGAAAAGGGGCTGGGGATGGAGCTCATTGCCAAGACCCTGGGTTCCAGCCCAGGACAGCAATACAGGATGGTAAAGTGGCTGGAGTCTGTGCCCAAATGACCACATCCCCCTTGAAGCCACTGCTGGCTCATCTCACCCCCATGCCTTCCACATGCCTTGCAGTTGCTGCTGCACTGGTGGGGGAGCAGCCCAGTGACACACACAATCCCAGGGTGGAGCCTGTGGGCAAAGGCTGCCACATCCTCTGCCTGTGGTCTCTTCTGTCACTGTCCCTGGGTCCCTGCCAACACCCTCCAACCCACCTTGCCCTGGTATGACAGAGAGAGAGAGACCCTTGGGCATAGCGCCATTGGAGCTGTCATGGAGACCTGGTTGCAACACAAAGATAGAGTCAGAATTGCAAGCTAGTCCCATCTGGTCCCTTCCTGGCACAGCGACCCTGCAACACAGGGTCGGCTGCCTACCCTGGAGCAGTAGTTAAGACTTCTGCAGGGTCCCTTCTGCAGGGTGCGTTTGCCTAAGCCGCCTGTGGGGTGTTGTTCCCCTCCTCATAGATAAGGGTGTCAAGGTACAGAGGGCTGCCCAGACTGAGGGCTGGTTGGTGGCACAGTGGGCAGTCACCCAGCTCCAGAGCTCTTTTTTGTTTATTTGTTTGTTTGTTTTGAGACAGGGTCTCACTTTGCAGTTCAGGCTGGCCTTGATTTCCCAGTAATCCTCCTGCCTCAGCCTCTGGAGTGCTGAGATTACAGGCATGCACCACCATACCTGGCTTGAAGTCCTCTTGCATGAGGGGTTTTATGAGGTGTGATTAAAAAAAACAGTGACTGGGCTGGGGATTTAGCTCAGCGGTTCAGTGGCCTGCCTTGCAAGGGCAAGGACCCGAGTTCAATCCCCGGTACCAAAAACAAACAACAAAAAAACAACAAAAAAACAGTGACTGCTGCCACTGAGTGATTGTAGTAACGTGATGTGGTGTCCTTATCCATTTTAAGGTCTCATCCACCACATAGGGTCTGGCCCTATGTGACTTCTGGCTCCTTCCCAAAGTCCAAATGACCACGGAAAGGAGATGGTTAGACTCGATACAGCACACTGAGGCAGCTACACAGCGCAACTGAAGTCACATCCACCAGCACAGACCAGGCCTAGGTGAGGGCAGCGCTGACCTGACCTGCTGGTGGTGTTCAGTGCATTTGGCTTGGCCGGCAGAGGTTTGTGACCAGGAGGCCTCACCTTTGGGAAGGTGTAACCCCAGGGACCAGGGGCCAGGGGCCAGAGGACACCTAAATGGCAAGTTTGAAGGGTGCCATGGAATCCCCGGGGGAAGGAGCCAGCTTAGGACCCTCTGACACATGCAGGGCAGGAGCAGTGAGAGGACTGCGGAGGAAGCATGGGCCTTGCAGGATTTAATTCAACTGGAGAAAAAGTATCCGCCCATAGCCAGGGTCCGTGCTCGGTATTCAACTCTGCCCCCTGCAGGCTGAGTTTCTCCGGGTTCCCTCCCGCTGGTCGCCAGTGCAGCCCATCTCCGCTGCTCTGTCCTTGAGCTCCGAGTCTGACCTGGGTGGCTTCTGTGACTCCAAGCAGCTCCTCCTGGCCCGGTGCCAGAGATCTCACTCTGGTTTGGGAGTGGGTGCAAACAGGGGGGCAGGGGGCACCCCATGGAGGAGGCCCCTCTCTGTGGAGGGCGGGGACAGAGGCTCCTGCAGAATGTAGACACCAGCAGTGGGAAGTTGATGAGGCAGGAAAAGGTTAAAAAAGGGGGGGGGCAAATGTACAGCAGTAAAAACCCCATTAAATAAGTCATTTAATTTAAATGTGTGCAACATTCTTGTTGGCACTTAAAAATAGAATGATGAAGGGTGACTTGTTGGGAGTAATTGTTGGGGAAAAAAATCAATTTACCATCACTTTGCTTTCAATTTCTGCTGCCAAGAAAGCATGCACTGCATCTTCTGACTCAAACATAAGCGTCTCTGAAAACTTTGGATCGAGTATTACAAAGCCCATCTGCTTCACCCTCTCAAAATTAGCATTTTAACTTAATTCACTTAGAAATTCTCTGACATTAGCCAGAGCCCTCCCTCTTTTGTTAACTAAAATCACAACGGGCATCTCAGATTTGGATTTAACTTAGCACATCATTTTTAGCTATTTAAAAAAAAATTTTTAGTAGTAAGCAGGATATAAATAAATAAAATTAAAAACATAATGGTGCAAATATATACACACAACAATGTTTTGTGCAATATTGCAATAGCAAAAATTGGAAATGTATGTTTATGAATTGAGGGTGGTTAAAGCAAGAATTGCTAAATCATTAATAATTGCTAAGAGCCAGGCGTGGTGGTGCATGCCTGTAATCTAAGCACTTGGGAGGCTGAGGCAGGAGGGTCACCCTCAATTTGAGGCCAGCTTGGGCTAAATAGTGAGCTCAAGCCCAGCCTATATTACAAAGCAAAACTCTTTTGTCTCAAAAAACAAAACAAAACCCTTGCTAAGAAAAAAATTTGTTGGTACCAGAGATCAAACTCAGGTCCTTGAGCTTGTGAGGCAGGCGGCAGAACAACTGAGCTAAATCCCAGCCCTAAGAAAACTGAAATCTATCCTCCACATATATGTCTCTGATATGGGAGGCTAAATACGATATGTCAAGTACAAAAAAGCAAGTTGAAAACTCAGTAAACCAATAGTGTTTTCGATAGGGAAAAAATACAAAGCTTTTTTTTTTGTAGTGCTTAAAACTATATATTTATAATTTCCTATTTTGATGCATAAATATTTCTATACTTAAAAGTTTCCCGGTAAGTTCTTTTAATTTTTTAATGACAAAAATTTCTCACAACACACAAGTATTTTTAACACATGCATCATTTTCAGCTCTTTACATTGAATTCAAAGACAAACATTTTTATAGGTTACCACAGAACAAAAGCTGTAACTCATATTTTTATTTCATAAACTATTATAAGTCAAAGTGAATAGATTTCTAATATTCCTGGTAGCATTTTACAAATGCAGCAGAAAACCTGAAGAACCAAATTAGCATTTTGTGTCATCACATTGTTCACAGCAAAATTTTGAAAAAATAAATACCAATCATACTTTTATTGTTTTTTCTTTTAATTTATTGGAGATTTTTCATTAAATTTATTGGTACTTTTTAGGTATACAACAGAGTTGCATTCATCTTGTACCTTTACATGATGTATCTTGGTTCTTATCTTTCCCCATTCCCCTGCCCCCCCTTCACCCTCCCCTATTTACAAAGATATTTTTCCATTTTTTCCTTTTCTCATATTTTTTCTTTTCCCCTCTTTCCTTTCCTGTACCCTTCCCACTTCCTCTGCTCCTTTAGCCCTTTTCTTCCTATTTCACATTACCAATTATACAATTTGAATTTTATTTACACTTTCAGTTTTTCACACCAGAGAAATTATTCGGTATTTACACGTGTGTCCTATTTATTTCACTTAAGAGTATGGCCTCAATGTGCATCCATTTAGCTCTAAATGACTCTATTTTCTCCTTCTTTATGGCTGAGTATTACTCCATTTTATAGAAAAACCACATCTTCTTTATCCAGTGTCCAGTTGATGGGCAATTGGGCTGTTTCCAAGTTTTAGCTATTACAAACTGCTGCTATAAACATGGGTGTGCATATATCACGGTGATATGATTCTTTGAATTCTTGTGGAAAGATACCCAGCAAAGGGATAGCTGGATCAAATGGAGCCTCTTGCCTAGTTGTTTGAGGTATCTCATTATTGATTTCCACAGTGGTTGCACTACTCTGCATGCCCACCACCTGTGGATAAGGGTTCCTTTTTCCCCACAAACCTGCCAGTATTTGTTGTGGGTTGATTTCTTCTTCTTCTTCTTCTTTTTTGGTACTAGGGATTGAACTTAGGACCTTGTGCTTCAGAGGCAGGCAGCATAATCACTGAACCAAATCCCTGGCCTTTGGGTTGATTTCTTTTCTTTCCTTTCTTTTTTTTTTTTTTTTTGGTTTTTGAGACAGGGTCTCACTATGTAGTTGAGACTGACCTGGAACTCACTATGTAGCCCAGGCTGGTCTCGAACTCATAGTGATACTCTTGCCTCAGCCTCCTGAGTGCTGGGATCATAGGTGTGAGCCACCATGCCCGGGAAGGTTGATTTCTTGATAGCAGCCATTCTTTCTGGGGTGAGGGGGAATGTCAGTGTTGTTTTCATCTGTATCTCTTGAGTGACCAGTGAGTGATGTTGAACGTTTGGTTATTTGCTGCTTTTACTTATTTGTCTGAGAAATGTCTGTTCATTTTGGATGCCCATTTTTTACTTCGGTCTTTATATTGGGGGGGGTCTGATTTTTTTTTTAGTTCTTTATGTATTCTAGATATCAAACCTTTGTCTGAGGAACAGCTGATAGAAATCTTTTCCCACATTGTGGGTTCTCTCTTAGCTCTGTTGGTGGTTTCTCTTGCAGTGCAGAAGATTTTTAATAAGATGAGGCCCTGGTTGTTGATTCTTTGTGCTAGTTCCTGTGCTACTGAGGTTTTGTTCATAAAGTCTTTTCCTATGCCAATGTCTTCAAGAGTTCTACCTAACTTATCTTCCAACAAGTTTAGTGTCTCTGTTTTAACATTTAGATCTTTAATTCACTTTGATTTTAATTTAGTGCATGGTGAAAGATAAGGGTCTAGTTTTAATCTTTGGCAGGTTGAAATCCAGTTTTTCCAACACCCTATATTAAAGAGGCTATCTTGCCTCCAGTGAGGATGGTCAGCTCCTTTGTCAAAGATGAGGTAGCTGAGTACATTGGGAGTTGTTTTTGTATCTTCCAATCTATTCCACTGATCCTCAGGTCTTTTTCTTTGCCAGTACCATGCTGTTTTGTTACAGTGGCTTTGTAGTATAGTTTCAAATTGGGGATTGTGATGCCCCTGTCACGTCTCTGTTGCCTAGAATGGATTTTACTATTCTAGATCTCTTCTGGTTCCAAATGAATTTTTAGATTGTTTTCTCTAGTTCAGTGAAATATACTGTTGGGATTTCAATCGGGATTGCATTGAATCTGCATAGCAGTTTTGGAAGTGTGGCCATTTTCACTATATTGATTCTTCCTACCCAGGAGCAAGGGATGTCTTTTCATTTTCTCACATCCTCTTTGATCTCTTTTTTCAGAGTGCTGTAGTTTTCAGTGTAGAAGTCTTTTGCTGCCTTCATTAGATTGATTACTAGATATTTCATTTTTGGGGATGCTATTGTGAAAGGAATTGTTCCCCTGATTTCTCTCTCAGTGAGTCTGTTATTTGTGTACAACAAAGCTACTTATTTTTTAATATTTACCTTGTATGCAGTTACTCTGCTGAATCTGTCAATTAAGTCTAGAAGTCTTTTGGTGGAGTTTTGTGGGTCTTCAATGTATAGTATATTATCAGCAAATAATGACAGTTTCACGTCTTCCTTTTCTATCTTTATTGCTTTTATTTCTTCTTCTTGTCTAATTGCTGTGGCTAATGTTTCCAGAACTATATTGAATAGGAGTGGTGATAATGGACATCCTTGTCTTGTTCCTGATTTTAGCATGGAGGTTTTCAGTTTTTGACCATTTAGTATGATGTTGGCTCTTTGTTTTTCATAGATGGTCTTTATCTCACCTTGCTAAACTTTATCAAGGTGAGATAAAGACCATCTGTTCCAATTTTTTGCAGAGTTTTAAATCATGAATGGGTGTTAAATTTTGCTGAATGCTTTTTCTGCATCTATTGAGGAGGTCATATGGTTTTTGTCCTTGACTCTGTTTATATAGTGTATCACATTTATTGATTTACATATGTTGAACCATCCTTGCATCCCTGGGATAAATCTGGAATTGGTCAGGGTATATGATCTTTTTGATGACCCTCTGTATTCTGTTTGCCAGTATCTTACTGAGGATTTTTGCATCTATGTTCATTAGGGGGATTGGTTGTTAAAGACTTGATGGCAAATGCATTTTGAATGTATCTAAAAAAATTTCCATCACAGGCCTCTTGATAAACACATTATATGATATGACGCACACCAGTGGTAATTCAAGCAAGAGAAGTTGTCCCTCACAGCACAAACCAATGGTGAGGCCACTGCTTATTGTGGCCTTGGTTTACTTCAGTGAAGATCCTAACAATGAGGGAATGGAGGGTAGAGAAGAAGAAGAATGCCCAGGGAGGTTTTTATAAATATCACTTATGCTGTTTCTAAATAAGACTTGAATAGCAATTTTTTTTCTTCATTGAGTTTATTGGTACATTTTAGGTATACAGTACAGTTACATTCATTATTGGGATCTTGTACCTTTACATGACAGGTCTTGGTTCTCATATTTTCCCCTTGTCCCTGCCCTCCCTTCACCCCCTCCTCCCTTCCCCATTTACAAACACTTCATTTCCATTTTCTCCTATTTTTTCTTTCCCCTACCCTTCCCACTTTCCCTACACCTTTAGAGCTGCTTTCTTCCTATTTCACATGTCAATTATCTCATTAGAATCTTATGTACTATTATAGTTTATTAATATCAGAGAAACTATTCGGTATCTACACATGTGTGACTTATTTACTTCACTTAGGACTATATCCTCAATATGTATCCATTTTCCTACGAACAAATCTAATTTCTCATCTTTATGGCTGAGTAGTATTCCATTTTATAGAAAAACCACATCTTCTTTATCCAGTCTCCAACTGATGGGCAAATGGGCTGTTTCCAAGTTTTAGCTATTACAAACTGTGCCGCTATAGACATAGGTGTGCATATATCTCTGTGATATGATTCTTTTAATTCTTTTGGAAAGATACCCAGCAGAGGGATGGCTGGGTCAAATGGAACCTCTAGTCCCAGCTCTTTGAGGTATCTCCATATTGATTTCTATAGTGGTTACACCAGTCTGCACTCCCACAAACAATGGAGAAGGGTTCCTTTCTCCCCACAACCCCGCCAACATTTGTTATTGGTTGATTTCTTGATAGCAGCCATTCTTTGTGGGGTGAGGTGGAATCTCAGGGTTGTTTTCATCTGCATCTCTCGAATGACCAGTGATGTGGAACATTTTTTCATGTATTTACTTGCTGCTTTTAATTCTTTGAGAAATGTCTGTTCATTTCAGATGCCCATTTTTGAATCAGGTCCTTATATTTGGGGGGGCTGATAATTTTTAATTATTTATATATTCTAGATAATAGTCCTTTGTCTGAGGAGCAGCTGGTAAAAAATTTTCCCACATTGTAGGTGGTCTCTTATTTCTGTTGATGGTTTCTTTTGCAGTGCAGAAGTTTTTAATAAGATGAGATCCCACTTGTTGATTCTTTCTGCTAGTTCCTGTGCTACTGAGGATTTGGTCATAAAGTCTTTTCCTATGCCAATGTCTTAAGAGTTCTGCCTAAGTTATCTTCCAGCAAGTTTAGTGTTTCTGCTTTAATATTTAGATCTTTAATCCACTTTGATTTTAATTTAGTGCATGGTGAAAGATAAGGGTCTAGTTTTAATCTTTGGCAGGTTGAAATCCAGTTTTTTCCAACACCATTTATTAAAAAGGCTATCTTTCCTCCACTGGGGATGGTCAGCTCCTTTGCCAAAGGTGACGTAGCTGAGCACATCTAGAGTTGTTTTTGTGTCTTCCAATCTGTTCCACTGATCCGCAGCTCTGTTTCTTTGCCAGTACCATGCTGTTTTTGTTACAGTGGCTTTGTAGTATAGTTTCAAATTGGGAATTGTTATACCTGCTGCCATGTGTCTGTTGCCTAGGATAGCTTTTGCTATTCTAGGTCTCTTCTGGTTCCAAACGAATTTTTGGATTCTTTTTTCTAGTTCTGTGAAATATAATGTTGGAATTTCAATTGGCATTGCATTGAATCTGTATAGCAGTTTTGGTAGTATTGTCATTTTCACTATGTTGATTTTTCCTACCCAGGAGCAGGGGATATCTTTCCATTTTCTTATATCCTCTTCAATCTCTTTTTTCAGAGTGCTATAGCTTTCAGTGTAGAGGTCTATTGCTTCTTTTGTTAGATTTATTCTTAAATACTTCATTTTTTTGGATGCTATGGTGAAGGGAATTGTTTGCCTAATTTCTCTCTCAGTGAGTCTGTTATTTGTGTACAAGAAGGCTATAGATTTTTGGGTGTTGATCTTGTATCCAGCTACTCTGCCAGAAGTGTCAGTTAAGTCTAGAAGTCTTTGGTGGAGTTTTTTGCATCGTCAATGTAGAGTATCATATCGTCAGCAAACAATGATAGTTTAACTTCTTCCTTTCCTATCTTTATTGCTTTAATTTCTTTCTCTTGTCTAATTGCTATGGCTAATGTTTCCAGAACTATATTGAAGAGGAATAGTGATAGTGGGTATCCTTGTCTTGTTCCTGATTTTAACGTGAAGATTTTCAGGTTTTGGCCATTTAATATGATGTTGGCTGTTGGTTTTTCATAGACAGCCTTTATTAAGTTGAGATATAGACCATCTATTCCAATTTTTTGCAGGGTTTTTATCATGAATGGGTGTTGAATTTGGTCAAATGCTTTTTCTGCATCTATTGAGAGAATGGTTTTTGTACTTGACTTTGTTAATATAGTGTATTACATTTATTGACTTGAGTATGTTGAACCACCCTTGCATCCCTGGACTAAATCTGACTTGATCAGGATGTATGATCTTTGTCATGATCCTCTGTATTCTGTTTGCTAGTATCTTCTTAAGGATTTTTGCATCTATATTCATTAAGGAGATTGGCCTATAGTTTTCTTTTTTAGTTGGGTCTTTCCCCAGTTTGAGAATCAAAGTGATACTTGCTTCCAGGAATGAATTTGGAAGTATAGCTTCCCTTTCAATTTCATTGAAAAGCTTGAAGAGTAATGGCAGTAGTTCTTCTCTATATGTCTTGTAAAATTCAGCAGTGAATCCATCAGGGCCTGGGCTTTTCTTTGTTGGTAAGTTTTTAATTACATTTTCAATTTCACTGATTGTAATTGGAGTGTTTAGAATGTTTTTATCTTCTTTGTTCAACTTTGGTAATTCATAAGTATCTAGAAATCTGTCCATTTCTTCTGTGTTTTCCACTTTGTTAGAGTACAGGTTCTCAAAGTAGGTATTAACGATCCTCTGGTTTTCTGTTGGATCTGTTGTAACTTTGCCTTTTTCATTCCTAATTGCATGGATCTGAGCCTTTTCTTTCCTTTAAATAGCAATTTTTAAAAAGGAAAATGGATATAGATTAAAACAAAAATATATCTGTACTAGTCTTTACTCTGAGAACCGTTTGGTATCCACAGAAGCCAGAACTGAGGAACGATTTATGTCATCACAGTGCTCCAACCGTTGCGGAGTATGTAGATCAGAGACAACATGAAGAGACTCCAAGTGACTGTGATCAAGGAACCAAGGGAATTGCCTACAAGGATTTCCTAAAATGCGTAAGTTCTACTGACTGCCCAGAGAGAAGCTAACAGTTGCTCTAGCCCCAAATGCCTGAAACCTCAAGATGACAGCTAGAATATAGAAACCACATCACCTAGTGAGCCAATCACTTCTCAATCAAGGGGTGAAGGGGAGGAAGCAGGGGGCACAGGGAAGGCGGTTTTGTCAGGATGCATCTGGAAGACCGCAGGTTTGGTCGCAGCCACAGCACAGCTTTCCTTGTTTCCAAGCACCAATCAGTCTTGCAAAGGACAATTTTATAATACAGAGTCTTTAATTTACACGAAAAGCAATAAATACACTGTTTTGAAACTCATCCTGCATACTGCTAACCTCATAATATAATGTACTGAAAAGTGAGTTGTTACACATGTAATTTTTTTTAAAGAAACCAATGTTGACTTCCAACCAATGTTTCGCTATATTAACAAAGGCCACAAACAGTATACCTGGGCCAGCAAACAGTGCGAAACTGACAAAACTCCAAGGGGGAAACATCTAGCAAATAAATTTAAAAAGCCAGAGATAATTGCTGGTGATATTAGCATATACTTGAAACCTTAATATGCTGCTACTATATAGTTTGTTTTAAAGTACTATTTAGTCATCCATTAAAGAGCCAGATGATACCCTCAGAGTTTTTAAACAATTGTGTAGCCACATTATTGTTTTAATGTCCTATGTGGAAAGTTGCTATCACTGTAAGCAAAGCTTAAAAAAGAAAAAACAACAACAAACTATTAGCTAGGCATCCTAGTGCACACTGTGATTCCAGCACTGGAGAGGCTGAGGGAGGAGGATCACCTCAAGCTCAAGGCCATCCTTGGCTACTTAGCAAGACCCTGTCTCACAGAACTGAAACCAAACCAAATTTTTTAAAATGTGCATTTGTTCAAGGGTACAAAAAGCATATTTCTCTCAGGAGGCTGAGGCAGGAGGATCGCTGTGAGTTCAAGACCAGCCTGGGCTACATAGTGAGTTCCAGGTCAGTCTCAACTACATAGTGAAACCCTGTCTCAAAAACAAAAACAAACAAATAAACAAACAAAAAAAACAAAAAGCATATTTCTATATACCTAGTCACAACCCCAAACCTGCTAAGCCAAATAAACCTGTGCAGGCCCTGGGTGCAGCCTGGGTGCCAGGCGCCTGCTGGAGGTGACCACTGACCCTGCCTTAGAGCTCCCTGCCTGTAGGCACTGCCCTGGGGCTCCAGTGTCTCTGAGGTCAGCCTTTCCCTTCACTGTCTTGGGCACTGCCTATTGCCTAGGAGGGGAGCTGCACCCAGGAGCAGTGAGACAAAGGGGACTGGGGAAGGTGGGGTCCTTAGAGATAGGGTGGTGGCAGGACTGGGAGCGTGAGTGGGGTGGCTGTGGCTGGGTGCACCTGGTGAAGGTGGAGAGGAGGCGGTCAGGAGGGCTGTGACTTGCCGTGACTCATGGCAGTAACAGCAAGGACAAGAATGACCCCAGGGCTTCTTTCTGCATAATCCAGTGGGACCAGCTCTCCAGGAGAGGACTGTGCCTTCATGACATTGCGAGCATGACTGTTTACTGAGCACATAGTGTTCACCCAGCACGGTGCTGCAGATATAAACACAGGCTTATTTCAGTGGGAAGCATAGCCTAGTTGATTAAATGCTTTCAAGGGTGAATTTCTTGAAAAACGATTACTAAAGATAACACAAAAGGGCATTTACTCATGTATTGATTCAACAAATATGTTCTCAGCACAGATTATGTACCAGGCACCAACACAGGGCTGGGGAAAATGACAGGAAGTGACACAGACACAGGGGCCCTCCAAATTCTGTGGTCCATTGGCGGGGTGGAACGAAGTCTAGATGGCCTCCGCCTATACTTACAAAGAAGTAAGTCTGTGCTACAAAGAACGGCAGTGGTTGTCGCAAAGTACAAAGAGTGCTGTGTTAAATTCTGTGGGTGGTGTTAAAGTACCAGGCGGAGTCTGAGGGTTGAGCAGCACCTTTGGTCAGGCTGCCTGGAGAGAAGACAGGGCAGATCGCCTGTGCCAGGGCCCTGGGGTGAGTGGAGCTGGGCTTCAGGATTGAACTGGGCTGGGGTGATGGTGCCTGATGGCCTCATCAAGGACTGTTCTTCATGCCAGGAACAGCAGGAAGCTGGATAGATGAGTCAGTCCACAGGATCAGCCAGCACCAGGCTTGGGCTGATCTCCCTGCCCCATCTCTGCTCTCCTGGCCTCAGCCTGCAGGGACCCAGGAAGCTGGCTGCCCTTCATTGGGCCCCTGCATGCTGTCTTGGGCCTGGGTGCTTTCCTTCCCTGTGCTCATGATGACTTGATAGCACCTGTGTGTACATGCATACATTTTCATTATGGTGGTACTGGGAATTGAACCCAGAGCCTTCCCTCTGAGCTGCATCCCCAGACCTCTTTTCTTTTTTCTTAATTTTGGGACAGGATCTCACTAAGTCACTAAGTTGTTCAGGCTGGGCTCAGATTTGCAATCCTGCCTCAGCCTCCTAGCCAGAGGGCTGAGATCACAGGCATGCCCCACCATGCCCATCTTCTATCTCTTCTCTAACTGTAATTTATTTTTAATTTTTTGAGGCAGAGTCTTGATGTGTAGTTTACTTTGGCTGTCCTTGTACTCTCTTATGTAGCAAAGGCTGACCTCATACTCACAGTGATCCTCCTGCCTCAGCCTTCTGAGTGCTGGGATTACAGATGTGCACCATCATGCCCAGATCTTACTGTAATTTTTTTTGTTTTGTTTTATTTTGTTTTTTTGCTACCAGGGATCAAATTTGGGACCATGAGTTTTTGAGGCAGGTGCAGTGCCACTGAGCTAAATCCCCCACCCCTATAACTGTAATTTATTCTCCACTGATCAATCTTTCCCATCTCCTGTCCCCTTTATCCCCCACTCCAACTCTGGTCACTCCCATCCTACTCTTAATATATATGGGTCAACTCTTTCTAGATTCCTCATATATGTAAGATTCCAATGTTATGGTACTTGTCTTTCTGTGCCTGGCTTATTGTACTTCATAGAATGATGTCCAGTTCCATCTATACTGTTGCAAATGATAGCATTTCTTTTTTATGGCTAGGTATATTCCATCCTTCAACTGATGGACATATATGTTATGTCTGTTTCTTGGATACTACAGATAGTGCTGTAACCAACACGGGAGTGCAGACATCTCTGGCACAATGATGTCACTCCCTCTGGTTACATACCCTGAAGTGGATCATTGCTAGATCCATTTGTGTGTGTGTGTGTGTGTGTGTGTGTGGTGCTGGGCTCTAGCCCAGGGCCTCATACCTGCTAGTCCAGGTGTGACTGCTGAGCTATAAAATTTTATTTTAAGACGGCCTCACAAAGTTGCCTGCACTGGCCTCAAATTTGCCATCCTCCTGCTTCAGCCTCCTGAGTACCTGGGGTTAAAGGCATGTGCCACGACGTCTGGTTTAGATTTTGGACCTTCCAGACTGTTTTCCACTGTAGCTGGGCTACTTTGCATCCCCATGAGTGTGTGTAGGGTTCCCTCTCCTCACACTCCCACCTGTCTGAGACTTCAGCCTCTGCTCACAACTGTTCCTCGGGCAAGGTGGTGCTCACTGTGAGTGTGGTTTGCAGTTCCCTGAGGGTGAGTGGTGGTGAGCATGTTTCAGTCCACTGCCCATTTTTTACTTGCAGTACTAATTTTGTTTCTTCTGCTACAGAGTTGTGTGAATTCCTTATATATTCTAGATATGAACCACTCATCAGAGATAAGATTTTCTCCCTTTCTGCGGCCTTCTCTCCACTCTGTGAGTCATTTTTATTGCTGTGCATGTTTTGTTGTTGTTGTTGTTGTTTGTTTGTTTGTTTTTTTGAGACACGGTCTCACTATGTAGTTCAAAATGACCTGAAACTCACTATGTAGCCCAGGTTGGTCTCTAACTCACAGGATCTTCCTGCCTCAGCCTCCCGAGTGCTGGGATTATAGGAGTGCGCCACCACGCCTGGCTTTTTTTTTTTTTTTTTTTTTTTTTGTACTGGGGATTGAACTCAGGATCTTGTGCTTGTGAGGCAGTGGTAGCACCACCAAACTAAATCCCTGGCCCTTTTTTAGTTTTGATATAGGCCCATTTGTCTGTTTTTGCTTTTGTTGCCTGAGCTTTTAAGTCTTAATTAAAAGATCCTTGCCCAGTCTAAAGTCAGGAAGCTTTTTCTTATGTTTTCTACCAGTAGTTTCAGAGTTTCACATCTTGCATTTAGGTCTGTCTAATCAATTTTGATTTGATATTTTGTCTACAGCGCCATCACCCTGAATGAGCCCAGTGTCATCTGAATTGGTGTTTCATTTGGAAACACATAGCTTTATGCTTCTGTATATGGATACCCAATTTTCCAGGACAGCTATTGCTCTGATTCTCCCAAACTGGGCATGGTGATGCATGCCGGGATTCTCAGCACTTGGGAGGTTGAGGTAGGAGGGTCACCATGAGTTCAAGGCCAGTCTGGGCTACACAGTGAGACCTTGTCTGAGGTTAAAAAAAAAAAAGACTGTCCCATCTCCAACATGTGTTCTTGACACTGCTGTAAAAAAAACCTGCCCCTCTCCTTAATGTCTAGTTTATTAATAGACAACTGATTCTTCTACTTCCCTTTGCACTGAATCTGTGTCATGTGCTATGCCTCTTAAGACCTGCAGGATTAAGGAAATACTTGAGAGTCTAGAGTGATAAGTCTTAGTTATACTATTATTGCTAATACTTATGCATATCAATTTTATATCTTGTTTTTTTCCTTTAGTCTTTCTACGTAGTCCAGGCCAGCCTTGAACCTGCTACTATATGTAGCTGAGGCTGGCCTTAAACTTGCAATCCTTCTCCCTCAGCCTCCTGAGTGTTGGGATCACAGGCATATGCCACCATGCCAGGCACCAGGCCTGTTTTTCATCTTCACAACAATGCTACACAGTAGAGAAATGGTGATGATCAGTTTCGTACATTCGTATCTGTGTCTGTGTGTATTTTTTTCACAGTGAAACTGAACATTTTTATTTTTGAGAAAGTGACAGAAAAGCTAGTTGACAAATTCTTAGGTGTTGGTGGTGAGGCCAAGCCTCATTCCAAACAAGAAGCCTGTGGAATGGAAGAGCTCGCTCTTACTTTCTATAATTCAGTTACTTTTGGAGTCTAACTTTGATTTAAATGTATTTCTGAGCCATTTCATTTTTAAGACCTCATTTGGAGGTCTTAAAAAATTAATTAAATCTTTCATCTTTGAAGTTTAATTCTTCCATTTCTGGCATATTATCCATGGGTTGTGAGAAAAATTGCTGATCAGCTGGGTAATTTGCACCTAAAATAAAGGTGCAGGAAAGTTCAAATTAGCTGTTGGAATATTAGTTCCTTGGTGCTTTTGGCTAAGACTGGAATTTTCAGAGCTTTCCTCTATTTGCACTGAACCTTTTGTGGGAGCTTTGCAGGGAGAGGGAATTGGGCTGTGTCCTGTGGAAGCCACCTAGTAACCAGCCATCACCAGGGGTCTCCTCACTAAACTCCATCCCTAGCCTTTTTAAATTTATTTTGCAACAGGGTTTCCCTACATCACTAAGTTATTTAGGCTCTTCTTGAACTTGTAATCATCCTACTTCAGCCTCCCAGACTGCTGGGAGGAGAGGCATGGGTCACCACACATTTTAAGATAAAGTCCATTAAAGCAGTGAGTTGTGAATGCTCGGTCAGTACCATTCCACAGATCACATTCAGGCTCTTAGCCTCCTCCTAGGGCCCTGGGCTCCACTGGGATGGAATCGAATGAGAAGTGGGTAAAGGAATGTGTGACAGTTTACATCAAAGTCCCCCAAAGCCTTGGGTGCTTGAAAGGTGTCCAATTGCCAGGTTTGGGGCAATAAATCCTGTTAGACAAATGAAGACTCAAGAGACAGAGGATATCTTTTCAGGGGGCTAGAGGTCTTCACCAGAATGGAGTGAAGCCCAGAACTGACCCAAATCCCCAGATTTTTTTGAGGAAAGAGAAAGGCATAGAGTTTTGCAGAGCATAGATGTTTGTTTTAGGTAACAAGGCAGGCTGATTGTCCCCTCGGGAGCTCCCTTGTTTTCTGAGTAAGGTCCGTCTCTGCTCCAATGTCCTCAAGACATTTAACTTCTCAGAATTAGTATTCTTCAGGCTCCTGAGTCAACCTGACTCAGGGACATGGACCTCTGGGTGTTGGGGCAACTCCATATTGTGCCATGGAGGGGATGGCTGAATGTGCCAGTGGGAGGTAAGGCCTGGGCAAAAGAGACAGTCACTGAGCATGGCCTGCAGGCAGCATCTCCTCCCTCTGCTCCTGTCCCCATGCCACAAGCAGCTCTCTTCTGCCATGCCTCCTTGCTTTGGAGCCTACTGAACATGGCCTGAAACGAGCATCAAAATAAACCTCTCTTTCTTCAAGTTGCGGGAGTCAGGTATCGAGTCCCGGCAATGAGGAAAGTGACTAAGACAGACTTCATGCTGCATCTGACAGACACTGACTCCTGCCCAAGCCCTCACTACATGCGGGGCTGCTCCTGGGCTTCAGGATGCTGCAGTACAGAGATGACAAGGCTCATTTCTTTTTTTCTTTTGTTTCTTTGGTGGTGCTGGGGCTTACATCTGGGCAAACACCTGGCCATGGAGCTATCCCCAGCCCGAGAAGGTCTCCTCTGATTTCCCGTTGCCTGCTGACCTGGGGGAAGTGCTCAGCAGGGTGGTTCCCGAATGGCTTTGGTCTTGACCTTGCAGATCACTGCATCCTCCCACCAGAGCATATGCCTGACAGGAGGGGCATTAAGGTTTATATCGGGTGTCCCCCAAAGCCTCACACTCTCATAGGTGGGGCTTTGGGGAGGTGATTGGATTACTGGGGCTCATAGCTGATTGTGGTTAAAAGGTGGAAGGGTTTACAGTGTCCCTTCCCAGGCTCTTCACTTCTCTTTCTGCTTCCTGACCATCATGCTGTGAGCAGCTTTACTCTGCCTGGCCCTTCTGCCCATTCATCTTGCCTTGGAGCCTGCTGACTCTAGACTGAAACATGAGCCAAAATAAACCTCTTCTCCTCTAGCTGTGGGTGTTGGGTATGTGACCCAGCGACAAGGCCAGTGACTGAGAGAAGGAGTCTCCCAGGGCAGTGTTTAGGTGCGAAGGTGCCTGCAATCCTGTGGAGTCCTGTATTCTGCCTACCTGGGTGCTTGCTCTGAGTGATGTGGGATGGGGCAAGGGTCTCCATGGTCCTGTGTGTTACCAAGACTTGGGCTGTCTGGCAGCACAGCAGCCTCCCACCCTGGCCACAGCACCTGGGGGGTGCATAGTGTGGTGGGAAAAGCTGAGACGTGGCCTCTGGGAGCTGGTTTTACATCCTTTCCATGAGTGATTAGTCATTTATTGCTACGCCAAACTTAATGGCTTAGAACTATAGACAAAGTCCTCTCTTTGACTGAATTTTACCCAGGCTCCTTTGACCTCTGCCTCAGGCCTCAACCTTGCCTCTGAGAACTGTGAAATTTGGTCACAATATCATCCACCCTTCACACTGAGAAACTTGAGAAACACGAGAAACACTAGCTGGATTCTTCACTCTTGGGAGCTGAGGCAGGAGGACTGCAAGTTTAAGCCCAGCCTGGGGAATGTAGTAACTTAGCAAGACCATGCCTCAAATGAATGATTATAGGCATGGTGGTGCACATCTGTAATCCCAACACTTGGGAAGCAGAATCAGGAGGATTACTGTGAGTTTAAGGCCAGTTTGGACTATACAGTTCGTTCAAGGTTAGCCTGAATTACATAAAAAAAAAAAAAAGAGGAAAGAAAAAAAGAAAGAAGTAGGCGGTGGGAGTGGGAATGTAGCTCAGTGCTCTCTCCTTCTGGTTTGATCCAAGTACCATGAAAACAAACAGAAGCTTGGCAGGCTGCCTCTGCACAGTGCAGAGTGGAGCCCTGTGGACCCGTTCTCTCCCAGCTGCAGTCCTCTGAACAACGCTCTGCCACCTGTAGCAGGCCTAGCTCTACTGCTCTTTGTTTTGTTTTATTATTTATTTTTCTCACTTGATCTCCAAAAAATATTAGCTCCACTTTATCTGTCTATCTATTTACAACCCGGGATGAACTTAGGACCTTGTGCTTGCACGAGGCAGGCGCGCGGTGCTACTGAGCTAAATCCCAGGCCCCTGAATTATCCTACTCTTACAAAATAAATAAATAAATAAAGTGGAGCTAGGGCAAGCACAGGTCCTGAGTTCTATTCCTGGTACCAGAGGGAAAAAAAAGTAGGATAATTTACTGGGGAATAGGAATAGCTCCTGAGAGACAGTAGGGGTCCTGAATAGGCTACCTATTATTATTATTATTTTATTTGTTTGTTTATTTATTTTTGTTCTTTGGGAGAAGGGTCTCTATGCAGTTCAGGCTAGCCTTGAACACACTATCCTCCTGCCTTAGCCTCCAGAGTGCTGGGATTACAGGCATGTGCCACCACACCCAGCTCGAATGTCTTCTATGATAGAAGCCAGGGAGTCTGACACTGTCACTTGGGCGGTGTCCTCAGGAGTGTAGGCTGCTGTAAGGCAGTGTCACTGGGGTCACCTTGGAGATTGCACTCTGAGTCTCTGGGGTAGCCTGTGCCCCCTCCCCCGCATTTGTGCCTCCCTGCCCCGACCTCCATCTGTTAAAGGGGAGCTGCAGCCCAGCCAAGGCTTAAGCCTTGGCGAGCGCAGAGAGAGCCTCAGGCCCTCCCGCCCCGGCAAAAAATGCCTTGCTGGGCAGGGAAGGGGCGCGGCAGCTGCCAGGAGCCCACTCCTTCTCCCTCACTTTCCAGGTCAGGGGCCGGGTGAGGACACAGACAGGTGGCTCCCGACACAAAGGCATGGAGGAGGAGATGGCAACGTGGCGGCAGGACTTGGCCGCTGGCCAGGAGGGCTGGGCGTTCTCCTCCTTCTCCTCCTTCAAGAGCCCAAGCCCAGCGAGCCCAGGACCTGCTCGGCAGTGCTGCCCACCTGGCCTCCGCTTGGCCCTGAGCTGTCTTGCTGCTCCGACCTCTCCACCCCGCGCGCTCTAGGGGAGGACGCGAGGGGTGGGGGTGAATTTCGCCACTTGGCTGCAGCCCAGCTCCTCCGAACTGGAGGCTGAGACAGACTGGGCTCCTTCCTACCCTCCCGCCTTCACCTCTGCCTTCACCTCTGGTCTTCCCCAGCACATTTCATTTTCCCTTTCTGTTTTTAAATTTTATTATTAGTTTTTGTATTGGGGATAGAACCCAGGGCCTTCTACCCAGCTGCATGCCCTGCCTTTTTAAATTTTGAGACAGGGCTTTGCTAAGTCATTGAAACTGCCCAGGTTGAGCTCTGAACTTGTGACCTTCCTGCCTCAGCATCTCTCAGGGCTTGGATTACAGGTGTGCACCACCATGCCTGGATTCAATAAACTTCATTTTGCACAAATCTTCTGACTTACAGTGGGTAGGTGGTTCCTGACTATGTTCTACCTTCCCCAGAATGAGTGCAGAGAAGCTGCCTTGGAGTTGCTGTTATGCAAGATTAAAACAACTGGAACTCCAAATCCCTGCCAAGTGAATCCCCTTTTTATTCTCTCCTGCCCCACATATTACTACAGCGCAAGGAGCAGCAAAGCCTTGAAACCGCGGTCCCACACTTGGAGGGATTCCTACAGAAGATTTTAAGTGTCTTCTCTGTTTTTTCCTGTCTGGTGAGAACACACCTTTAATACTTGAGGGTCAGTGATTGGAAACTCAGCTCTTCCTGTCTAACAGCTGTCAATACACTTCCGGTCAGACCCCAAAGCCCTGGAGGCACAGGAGCAGGAAAAGATAAGGGGGCTCTGTGCTCATCTCCCTGCTGCAGGCCCAGCCGCTCCTAATCCACTTCACTCACACCCCCAGCTCCTCTGCTCGCTCCAAGTCCCTTTTTATTCAGCTGGGATGAGATCCCCGGGGGGAGGCCGAGCCTGGGCCAGCACAAAGCTCCTTTATGCCTGGCTGCGCTCCCCTGGCCCCAGCTGCCTGGGCTCAGCTTTTCTTAGTGTTTTCCTGCCAGCTGACTTAGTTATTACAGTGAGGACGTGAGGCGGAGGGAGGGCTCCAGAGACGGAGACTGGCCCTGCTGGGACAGCAGCAGCAGCAGGCTGGGTCACTTTCCAGCTGTCAGGCCTGGGACCTGCCTTCTGGGGCCCCCTTCCTATTCTGGCAGGGGGCAGAGGCTGGCTTCCCTGGCCAGGTCCTGTCCCCACCAGCTCAGGATGTTTCTAACAGCCTAGTGATGATAATCCCAGCCTGAGGCAGGCTGAGGCAGGAGGATCGCTGCTGTGCATTCAAGGTCAGCCTGGACTTAATAGTGAGACCCTGTTTCAATCAGTCAATCAGGACCCATTTAAACACGGAAACATTTCCCATGAAAGGCAAAGGGTTAGCGCTGAAGTAGATGAAGGTCCAGCTGCCCATTTGAGGGACCCAGGGGACTTCTTATCCCTGGAGGTCATGAAGCTGGCCAGTGGCTCCCCACCCTGGCTGGCCCCGGTCCCCAGCTGGGAGGCCCATGGCTGCACAGATTTGACGTCTCCTTTACCCTGTTATGGGGTGACCAGAAGTCCATGTGTGGACATGAAACATCTGCTTCGAGTTTTTAAATCAATTTGATTTTTTGTTGTTGTTGTTACAGGGAACTTGGGACCTTGCACTTACGAGTCAGGCGGCAGAACCACTGAGCTATCCTTGGCCCGTTAAAACATTTTGAATAAAACGCTTTCAGTTTGTGTCTGAATCCTTGGAGTTTCGTTTTTTGAGGTCCTACATTTCAGGGGAGAGTGTGAAAGGGAACAGGGAGGACAGAGAGCAGGCAGGAGAAGGAAGCCGGCCTGGCTTCACCATGGTCCCCTCCTCTGAGCTGAGTACTGTGTGCAATGACTGTCCCAGTGGGCAGGTGACATGTCAAGGTGTGGGTGGCAGCAATGCACTTTCAGGGACCATGCCACTCGGAAAGCCCACCCTCCTACCTCCACCCCCTGTGCCGCTCTGTGATTAGAACCCACAGAACTGGATTCATCCAGGTTTGGAAGCTGCTGCAGGTGAGGCTGAGAGCATGGTACCATCCTGTGTATTAAAATATTAAATGTGGCTCTATAGGTCATTAAATCCCTCCACCCCTCAAAGTCTATCTGTTCTGACACCTTCTCAAGAGCACGGACCTTCTGGAACTTCCTAAAATCCAGCTGCTAGCTGGGTGAAGTGGAACAAGCCTATAATCCTAGCGCTCTGGAAGGCTGAGACGGGAAGATTGCACATGAGAGCCTAGTCTGGGAAATCAGTGAGTTAGACCCTGCCTCAGAACACAAAACAAAACAAAACAAAACCTGGACTGGGAATGGAGCTCAATGTGAAGGCCCCAGGTTCAGTCCCCAGTACCTCCCACTCCCCAAACCAGTCCCTGAATGGCTAAGTCTGGTGTGGCAGGGTGTGCAGGGCCCTGTCTTGGGTTCTAGAGCCTGAAGTTAACGTTGTTACCCTGTTAACCAGGGATGTAATGTGTGCTGGCGGAGCTACTTGGAGGGAGCTCTACCACGGCAGTGCTGAGGGTCTGATTCACCGAATCTGAGAGCGGGGGTGGGGCTGTGGCATTAAACTGTTCCTAGACATCGAAATCTGATTTATTAACGTTGGCAATGGTTACGGGCCATCCTGCCAACAAAGTTTCTGAAATTGAAATCATATGAAACTTCCCTAGTTTCTGCTGGTGCCACATAAGCCCTTTCCTTTCTAAAGCAGCAAATTCACTTAAGAATAATTAAGAAAAGATTGATGGGATTTTGGAATTGTAATGAAAAATATGATCTCATTAGTGAGTCATGAGTCAGGGCCAGGCCCTCTGTCAGATGTGTGCACTCTGCGTAATGAGAAGAGGCCTATGCGGGAGAGCTAATAATGGCATGGATTAAAAAATTAAAACAGTTTCCCTCTATCTTTTTTGGGCTGTGCTCAAATTCTTCCCCTTGCAAAGATTCAGGAAGAGATCTCTTTCCAAAGAAGCCTACCAAATGTAACTAAGTCACCAGAAAAGAAAATGGTGGCAGCCACCAGATATGATAGCACACGCCTGTAACCCCAGCACCCCGGAGGCTGAGGCAGGAGGTTTGCAGCAAGTTCGAGACCAGCCCAGGCTACACAGTGAGTTCAAGGCCAGCCCGGACTACACAGTGAGACCCTGTCTCCAAAAACAAAAACAAAAACAACAGAAAACCAAGGTGGTGAAGAGAACTGAAAGAACCAAATAAAAATGTCCTTCCTCTGAGTCCACAATGACTTCTCACTCAGTTGCTAGTTCAAGCTGAGGAATGCTGTCATCCCCAGACTTCAAGATGGCACAGACACACCCCAGGTGAGTGGACTTTGGAAAGAGCCACAAGATGAATCGTGCAGTTTCCATATACTCTCTGATCTGAACCACAGAATGAATAAAGCAGAGATTCACAGGGAGTTCAGAGTGGGACAGATGGAACTGCAGCTTCACTCTGCCACTCTGGTCCAGGTAGCCCTGGACCCACTTAATTTGTCTACACCATGATTTACTCATTGATGGGCTGGGGGTGGAGCTCAGGGTAGAGCATTTGTCCAGGGTGTACGAAGCCCTTGGTTCAACCCCCAGAAAGGGTCTCACTGTGCAGCCCAGGCTGGCCTTGAAATCAGGGCAACCCTCCCGGGATGCTTTGTTCTTTGCTGTGGAAAAATAAGAGACAGACAGAGAAGAGGTGGGGGGAATGTAAAAAGAACTGAGATGTGTTCTGTTCTTGTGCCAACTCCCCACAGTGCATGCAATCACTAGGAACTGCACACATGGACTAAAAAAGATTTTAAAAATGAAAAAAATTCATTATCAGGAAAAAAAAATAAGGTACAGATAGGAACATTCACTAGGTCATTACTGAGTCAAAAACTGTACTGGTCATTTGACACTCCTTGCTGAATTTGTCACCTTCTACAGTGTTTCTAGGGGGTTAATTTTATATTACTCCCATTTTCAGGTTAGAAAATAAAACCCAACATGCTACCCCTATAGCTACACTTTTTGAATGGATGGAAAAGCTGGAATTCACACTTCTCTTCCCTGGCTTTAAACGAGTTCTCACTCACTTTCTTTGTTAACAGTACTGGGGATTGAGCCCAGGTTCTCCCACTTGGAACTACACCTCAGTCCTTTTTATATTTTACAATTTTTATTTTATTTTATATTTTTGTTTTTGAGATAGAGTCCTACTATGTAGCCCAGGCTGGCCTTGAACTCAGCAATTCTCCCGTCTCGGCCTCCTGAGAGTTGGGATCAGAGGTATGGGCCACTATGCCCAGCCTTTTTTATTTTTTTTAAATTTTTATTTGCATTTATTTTATGGTTAATTTATTCCTGTGCCATAAGCTTTTGTTTCTTCAGTTTCTTCTTGGATATCTTTTTCTTTTGTGCAACTTCCTCCTCTGGTTTAGGAACAATTTGTTCCTTTTCAGCAAGGATCATCTCAATGTGGCAGGGGGAGCTCATGTATAGGTTAATCCGGCCATGAGCTCTGTAAGTACGGGGGGGGGCGCATTTTGGGTGATTTGTTCACCTGGATGTGTTCAATGACCAGAGAATCTACATCTAAACGCTTAAGCTCAGCATTACTCTCCGCATTTTTAAGCATGTGCAGCAAAACTCAGCACTCCTTTTGGGCCATCGGCCCTGTGGCCAGCCTCACCTACCAACTCCACCACTGTAACGCCGGAATGGCACACATTGCTTCTTTAAAGTTACGTCCTTCAGATACTTGGTGGCCTTTCAGATATGCAGACCCTTGATGGCCTGGGCAGTTTCATGGTGTTCTTAAAGTGAACACGAAGATTTGAGCCTCTTGATTTGCATGATTTTGTGGGGTTTTCTGGGTCAAGAGAGTAGAGAACCATTTTCACAGGTCACCTCTGGCTGCTTACAGGAAGAGGAAGAGCGGTGGCTTCTCCCTTTTTACATTTTGAAACAGCATCTCACTAAATGGCCTTCACCACGTGATCCTCCTGCTCAGCCTCCTGTGTAGCTGGAATTAAAGGAGTGTACCAGCATACTGGGCCATGAATTCAGGTTGGTTTTTTTCTTGTCTTTTCCTTTTTAGTATATGTTATGGTTTGTGTCTAGATGTCCCCCCTTCAAAGCCTCATAGGTGGAGCTTTTCAGAGGTGGCTGGATCTAGAGTATGTGATGCTGGGATCAAGGGTGTGTGATTACTAAATCAGTCCATTGATTAGTTTGGCATAGTTCTGGGAGTGGATAATGGGAAGGCCCTGGATGCTACTGCTACCAGCCCTACAGGCAAGTAGCCTGGACAGAATATAAGGGACAGAAAGAGGGCTACTGGGGTCACTTGTCATTGCTTGCTGCTGCTTGCTACTTCACTGCTTTGTTGCCTTTTGCCTACCACAAACTGTTTCTCCTCTGTGGTGCCCCTCTGACCTGCCACTCTTCTTTGGTGCCATCAGACTATGAATTGAAACCTCTACAAACTGTGAGCCAATTAAACCTTTCTTCCTTTAACTTTGGGTGTCAGGCATTTTATCTCAGCAATGGGAAAAGTAACTAAGACAGAATTTGGTACCAGGAGTGAGGTAACCCTAACCTTCATCCTGAAGGTTTGGACCATTTGTCATTCTGCCTAGATTGGGTTGTTGTAGTTTCCCACTGACTTTAATAACAGGGAATGGTAATACTAAGAGGTACCCTAAGGGATCTCCTGCACTACAAGTATATTCTTCCTTTTCTCCATTGTGAAGTAATAGTCCAATTTCCCCTTTATCGTCTAGGTCAAACACCCCTGCCAACACTGTGACTCCCTTTTTAGCTTGTTTCCTCAGAGACATGACGAGACCAAAATGACCAAGGGGGAGCATTAGCTTCCAGTTCAATGGTTTCATTGCTGCGTTTCCTGGTACAAGCTTTCCCCCACCTGGAACTAAGACTTCTAAACCAGTGGAGCATAAGGTTGTTGGAACAGGAAGCAAACATTTTGCTAATAGATCACTGGAGGTAATGGTGGGTGGTGCCATTCCCACTTCCAACCCTTGATTCCCATGAATCCTGGCCATAGGAGGGAGACACAGTACCAGTGGATGCTGGTGCCAGTATAGTGAGTGCTGGTTCAAAACATATACAGCTTTTTAGGGTCGGGGATTTAGTTCAGTGGCGTAGCACCTCCCTGGCAAGCACAAGGTCCTGAGTTCAATCCCTGGTACCAAACTAAACCAACCAAACAAACAAAAAACAAAAAACAAAGCAAAGCATACATAGTCTTTGGAAGAACCTTGCCCCAGCCTGGCAAGCTATTGCCATATAAGTGGTGCTGAACTGTGTCTACAAAAGACCATTCCTTTCTATCAACCCAGCTGCTTCTGGATGGTAAGGAACACAGTAAGACCAGTGCATTCCATGAGCATGAGCCCATTGTCTCACTTCTTTGGCTGTAAATGTGCTTCTTTATGAGTGGCAATGCTGTGTGGAATTCCACGACAGTGGCTAAGGCATTCTGTGAGTTCACAGATGGTAGTTTTGGCAGAGGCATTACATGCAGGGAAGGCAAATCCATATCCAGAATACATTTCTATGCCAGTGAGGACAAAGTTTAGTCCCTTCCATGACGGAAGTGGTCCAATATAATCCACCTGCCACCAAGTTGCAGGTTGGTCACCCCAGGAAGTGGTGTCATATGGAGACTCAGTGTTGGTCTCAGCTGCTGGCATATTGGGCATTCACCAGTGGCGGTAGCCAGATCAGCCTTAATGAGTGGGAGTCCATGTTGCTGAGCCCATGCAAAGGGGCTGTAATGCTCCAGCTGTCCACTTGCAGGTGGTGCCTGCCTAACAAGTAGAACCGTAAACCAGGCCCTAGCCTTCTCTTCTGGTCAGCTGATGGATCATATGGTACACTCCATGAGGCCAGAGGTGCATGCTGGGAAACAGAAGGACACATAGTAGGGGTAGGAGCCATGGGCATCTGGGCAACTTCTTCATGTAACTTACTTGTGCCCTCTGGATCTGCTCTGGCTCAATCATGTGTATACCATTTCCACTTAATGGTGGACTGTTGCTGTGCACTTCAAACCTTATGACTCAGAGGATCAGATATACCCAGCTCATGACGGGCAACTCAGGTCACATGGTGACCTGTCATCCTATGGTCAAGCAAGCAGTTTCCACTAAGGACCAGTAGCAGGATGAGAGCTGTTTTTCAAAGGGAGAGTAGTTTGTCTACAGATGATGGCACAGACTTGCTCCAAAATCTTTAAGGTCTCCACTGAGATTCACTTATGGGGCTGCCAGAAACTCCCAATGGCACCCCCGCCTGCCTCTGCCACTGCAATTACATCGGATCTTCTGCATCATATGGCCCCAGTGCTTACTTCTTTCATTGCTGAGACAGTATATGCTTGTGATACATAATAACTACGGTCATTTTGGGGAGCTGCTTCTTATACATAACCACATCTTAATCATTTTTATTTCCTCTTTCCCTCCCCGCTCTCCCAGTACTCCAAACTCCCAACTTTCATAGACTGTTTTCTAAACTGGAAGACATGGTCAAAACTGTAATCTGAATTATTAAATATTATCACAGAAGTTAGGAACTGGGAAAAATACTGCTGGACATAAGGCAAATTTGTGGCTTCTAAATTATGTCACACTATCTCTTATTTACTTGGACTGGGCAGTTGTGAAGTCAGGAAAACTGGAGCAAGCGACGGGTTGGGGAAGGGCCCGAGGCTTCTGTAGACCCAGTCAGTGCTCTCAGGATTGCACCAATTACCTGCCTGCAGCTTTCACCAGGATCAGGCCAGAAGTTTGTTAAGGATCCTCCATTCATCCTCCAGCAAAACAAATCTTCCACGCCTCTGGAGAGTGGATTGCTGGGGAGAGAGACCAGGTCTTTGGGGCTTTCAAAGAACTTAATGGGGAGCCAAAAATACATTCCATAATATGAAAGGGAAATTCTTGGGGGAACTGATGGTTAGAATGATGACACTAAAGTTAAAAATCCCTTAGACATTTGACTATTTCCGTTCTTGGAGCTAATCATAATAAACATATATTTGTTTATAAATTTTTTTCTTAGTACATATTTGCAGTACATAATGATTGCATTCATCATGGCACAGGTAATCACATATCTTAATTCTTTTTACTTTGCCTTTATTTTATGTATTTATTTTGGGTTTTTGAGATAGAATCTCACTATGTATTCCAGGCTGGCCCTGATCTCATGGCAACCGTCCTGCCTCAGGCTCCTGAGTGCTGGTATTATAGGCTTGAACCCTCTCCATCCATCCTCCCTCCACTCCCAAGGGGGCAGCAATATGAGTGGGCTCTCCAGCTGGTCTACAGGGTGCTGATCCAGGAGCAGAAAAGGTGTTCAGGTGTTCAGGATGGTGAGTAGGAGAAATGGGAAGTGTTACTAGGCCAAAATTTCAAGGTCTAGCCAGGTGTGGAGTGCAGTGACCAGAGAGAGGAGCTGCATTAGGATCCCGAGGTGGCAGAGGTGTGGGCCAGGGTGTCTTGAACATGAGCGGTCTAGGACATGTGTCCCTGCTGTCTGTCAGGTCACCCATCCAGGGCCAGGACAGAATGAAAACCATTCACAAGGGTCTGAAGCCAAGAACTGCTGCCCATTCCAGATTGCTGCCCCTGGGACTTGGCTCTGTGCTGGCTTCAGAGGTTCTGGAGCTAAAGGAGTTTGGGAAACATTGAGAAGGAGCCAGGGGAGACTGTGACTGTCATGACACCACTGGCCCAGGTCCTCAGGATGCATCACCATGGAGATGTGATTTTGGGGAGGTGTCAGTTACCTGATTTACACTTTGGGTTAAAGTACTAAAGGTCTTTTTCCAAATAGAAGCATTTTGCAGGGTGGGAGTGGGAAAGAAGATGCAAAGCTGTTCGAGCGTGTCTCCTGGGATATCTCGACTGGAATTAGCATATTAGAGTTCAGCGGGGCATGGTGGTGCACGCCTGTGATCCCAGCATCTGGGACACTGAGGCAGGAGGATTGAAAAGCCCAGCCTGGGCAACCCAGTGACTTACTGAAACCTGTCTCAAAAAAAAAAAAAAAAAAAAAAAAAAAAAAAAAAAAAAAAAAAAAAAAAAAAAAAAAAAAAAAAAAAACCAGAAAGGGCTGAGGAGGAAGCTCACTGTAATGCCTGGGTTTAAGCCCCAGGTGCCCTCTGAAAGCCAGTATTATAGCTCTATCAAAATAGTCTTCCAGCAAATGTGATTGGAGTCTCTTTCTTGAGACAGCACCCATTTCAGGATAAGGTTAGAATGCTCAGTTACCACATGCTGGAATGGGGCTGGTGCTCAAGCACTCAGAGTCTCCTTGATTGATCAGCATCTGGTCCAGCAGGTTCAGCTGCTGGGAACCCAAGACAAGAATGGGAGGATGCAGAAATTCCTGAACTTGGGAAACTGAGCTGAACACAACCAGTGCCCACCAGGGCCCAAGTGTCCTCAGCTGGGCAGGCGACCACCTGGGACAGCGACAGAGGCTGGCTGGGCACCGGAGGTGGAGGGGGACCATGGCCCCACAAAGGGAGGGTGACTTCCCCACCAAGGGCCCTGGCAGCCCAGCACAGGATCAGGCTGCATCCTCCTGTTTACCAGCTAAGAGCAGCCCTGGGAAGTAGGGGCTCTGGGCCACGGTGACCATGGGGACACAGTGACGGTTTATTTATATTGTGCTCCCCAAGGACTCACTGCAGGGGGTTGGTGCTCAGACCCTGAGGAGGGGAAGAGAAACTCAGGGGAGATGAGTGTGGGGACCCTGAGGGTGGGGCCGGCTCAGTTTTTAACCTTTTCTCCCCCACAGAGGCCCTGGTGCTTTTCTGCCCCATCGGCTGCTAATTTGTGGGTTCTAAACCAGTCACCCCATTTGGCATGCCACAGGCACAGCTTTCAAAAGTGCTTCCCAGGACAGGCTTTCTGGAAATCCACCCCTGGAGATGGTGTCCATGTGGTGTAAGAAATCCCAGACTCTGCGAGGCCAAGGCAGGAGGGTCACAAGTTCAAGCCCAGAGATACAATTTAGTGACTTCCTGAGGTCCTGTCTTAAAATAAAAAATAAAAATAAAAAAGGACAGCTCAGTTCAAAGACCCTGGCTTCAATCCCCAGTACTGAAGGGGTAAAAAGTGCTAGCTATCATAGCTGGGTCCCTGAATGACAGACAGGGTGGGTTGCTGAGTACCAGCACCCTGCCCAGGAGGGACAGTGGTCATCCTGACTGAGATGGGCACAGAATGGCACCCAGTGCCGGCGTCACCACAGTCCTCCTGCTCAGCCTGCCACTGGGCCTGCACATCAGGACCTGACTGGCTTATGTGGTTTCTGCTCCAGGCGAAGACTGAAATCACTGCATTTCTGCAGGTAAAGGAAGGAGGCACTGGAAGATCAAGGAGAAAGACGTGAACTGTGAGAGTGCAGGGGGACATGGGGACCAAAGTACAGGGCCGAGAGCAGCACCAGTGCCCCCTCTGGGGCTGGGGAGACATTTGGGACCAGCAGGGCTAGAAGGTCCTGTCTGGAAGGAGGCTGCTCCCACCGGAGGACAGGGAGAGCGACCCTGCTCATGCGCACTGCTTCTGCTGGGGTCACTCCCTTCCCACCAGCAAGGTGCCCCTTCTCAGAGCAGGCCTCAGTTTACTTTCTGTCAGTGCTGACCCCTTGGAATACCAGCGGTTGGATTTCTCCTACACCATTGCTTTCCTGATAGTTTTTTCTTTCTTTCTTTCTTGAAACCAGGGCCTTTCCATGGTCCCTAACCCTTTGTATTTATTTATTTATTTATTTTTGGTACCAGGGATTGAACTCGGGTCCTCGTGCTTGCGAGTTGGGCGGTGGAACCACTGAGCTAAATCCCTGGTTCCTTTGTATTTATTTTGAGACAGGACAGGTCTCACTAAGTCACTGGTTGCCCAGGCTGGGCTTGAAGCTGAAATCCTCCTGCCTCAGTCTCCTAGAGTGCTGGGATGACAGGTGTGCGCCACCTTGCCTGGCTTGAATTATTTTTTGAAAATGTTTATTCTCGAATTATGTTTTTAAAAGATTTTCTCACACTGTTTTAAGTTCACAGCAAAATTGGGAAGAAGCTACTAAGGTTCCCCTACAACCGCAGCCTCCCCATATTCAACCCCCACAAAAGTGATAGATACATCGTCACCTCAATGGACCGACACAGACATGTCTCTGTCCCCCAAAGTCCACTTTCTCAAACAAATGAGCAGCTAAACAGAGGCTTACTTTCAAAGACACTCAGAGATGGTATAATAGAGTTGCTGTGAAACACAGAAGTTTTAGCTGGCATGGTGGTGTACACCAGCAATCCCAGCACTCAGGAGGCTGAGGCAAGAGGATCACTGCTAGTTTGAGGCCAGCCTGGGTTATACAGCAAGACCTTTTCTCAACAAACAATCAAAAGGTGGGTGTGGTGGCACACACCTGTGATTCCAGCACTCTGGGAGGCTGAGGCAGGAAGATCAAAAGTCCCAGCCCAGCCTGGGCAACTTAGAGAGACTCTGCCTCAAAATAAAAAGTGAAAAAGGGCTGGGGGTATAGCTCAGTGCTGGTTTGATTCTCAGTATTGGAAAAACAAATTTAGAAAACAATATACGTCTCTGGCAATAGAGATTAGTTCAATGAAGCAGAACACATTCCTCAAGCAGGATACCAGGCAGTTAGGAGAAAGATGAGCAAAATATTTTATTTGTTTGTTTATTTTAAAATAAGGTTTTGTGCTGGGCATGGTGGTGCACGCATGTAATCCCAGTACTCAGGAGGCTGAGGCAGGAGGATCACTGTGAGTTCAAGACCAGCCTGGGCTACATAGTGAGTTCCAAGTCAGTCTCAACTTCATAGTGAGACCCTATCTCAAAAAATCAAAAAGAACAATAAATAAATAAATAAATAAATAAATAAATAAATAAATAAATAAAATAAGGTTTTGCTATGTAGTCCAAGATTATCTGGGGCTCAAATTCCACCTGCCTCAGCCTCCTGAATGCCAGGATTACAGGCATGCATCAGCATGCCCCACCAAAATAAATTTTATTAAACAGCAATATGCTTGTGATGTAAGCAAAAAAAAAAAAAGAAAAAAGAAAGAAAGAAATGAAACCAGATTTCAGTATCAGAATAAACCACTATTTATTTATTTAGGATTTTTTGAAACAGGGTCTCCCTATATAGTTCAGGCTGGGCTTGAACTCATGGCAATCCTCCTGCCTCAGCCTCCATGATGCTGGATGTACAGCCCTATTTTCTTGTTTTGTAACTACAAAAACTATTTATTTTATTTTATTGCTATTTATTTATAAAAAT
>NW_022900928.1:87388801-87443797 GCF_012274545.1 Fukomys damarensis | reverse complement strand
AAAAAAAAAAAAGAAGAAGAAGCACTATCATCTACTAGTACAAATTCCCTATGATGAATGTAATCATTATATATATCTAAAATGTACCAATAAGTGTTTTCCTAAAAAAATTATTTTTTCTTCTTTACAGCATTTAAATTTCTTTCTAAATTCAATACAACAAATTAGTGAACATAAAAGTTATTTATATCTAAATATAGGAAGGCATACACAGGCAGAAAACCTCAAAGGGAAGACCCTATGGGACTCTACTCTGAGATAGAAAAAACAGCCCCTCTCCCAGGGCCTTTGTCAGGAGCCCACAGGGTGGGGTGGCTTGGAAAATGATGATTATGGTTTCTGCTGCTAACAAAACTCCCACCAGGCTGCAGTGTAATTTTCTCATAAAGGAGAAAGTTGTTGGTGAGGGAATCTCAGTGGGGATGGTTTTTCATTTTCCTTCTGCGTGTCCCAGAAGCCCCACACCTGGGTGTGGACTTGGAGGTCTCACCCTGCAGGTCAGGCCTGATTTTGTCTCAGCCAGCGATTTCCACAGAGACCAGGACATGCATGTCCAAGGTCACCACTGGGCATCCCCAGGACACGCTCTCTCCCTCTCCTCCCCTTTCTTCTCCCTCTTTTTCTTTGTATTTTAAAATCCAAATATAGTAATTCACTCTTCCATAGTAATTTATTCCTCAAACAGACAATGACATCTCAGAAGCCTCAGTCTTACACAATCTTATTTTTGTTTATTTACCGCACTAGGGATTGAACCCAGGGTGTTTGCACAGAGCTATATTCCCAGATACTCCCCCCACCCTTTTTTTGGTACTGGGAATGGAACTCAGGCCCTTGTGCTTGCAAAACAGGCAGTGGAATCACTGAGCTAAATACCTGGCCCTCCACCCTCTTTTTTTATTGAGACAGAGTCTCAGTAAATTGCTCAAACTAGGCTCAAATTTCTGTGGTCTTCCTGCCTCAGCCTTCCTGAGTACTGGTATTCCAGGTGTGTGCTACCGCGCCCAGGTTATTTTGACTTTTTGTACTGGAGGTCGAACCCAGGACCTTCCTTGTGCTGAGCACGTGCCCCTCCACTGAGCTGTGCCCTGGTCAGAACTGCATCATTGAAAATGACTGCGTCTGGGTGTGTAACTTGCATGGCATCTGTGTTTCGGCAGAACCCACATCCGGATGTATGTGAAGTGAACCAAGCCTCAGGACAAGAACAAGCCTGGCCAGGGCACATGTGCATATGGAGGACAGCCAGGGGCTGATAGAGGTCAAGGAATAGAGGGCTTTGTTTGTTTACTTTTTTGAGACTGGGTCTCACTGGGTGAGCCAGGCTGACTTCAAAGGCAGGGCCATCCTCCTGCCTCAGCTTCCTGAGTGCTGGGATGGAATCTGAGCTCAGGACAATCACTGCAGGTAGAGCTGCTGGAGGGTGAGCAGCAAGGACTCAAGGAGTACAAAGACAGAAGTCAGGCTGCTGAGGTTTGTAATCCGGGGCAGGGAGTATAGACTTCACCGCAAGTGGAGTTGGAAGCTGTGGATGGTGTAAGTGCAGGTATAATGAGGTATGGTTGACACTGCATAAAGGAATGTGATGAGAGCAGTGTGGAAGGAGCTTTTCAAAATCGATTTCAAAGGCAGGCATGGTGGCACACACCTGGAATCGCAGTATCTGGGAGGCTGAGGCAGGAGGATCACTGTGAGTTCCAGGCCAGCCTGAGCTACAGAGTGAGTTCAGGGTCAGCCTGAGCTACATGGTGAGCTCTTGTTTTAAAAAATAAAAATTAAAAAAGTTTAGAGGCTGGTGAAGGGCAGGCCACTCCACTCTGGCCTGCAAGGTGAACTTGGGTCACCTCTGTCCCGGGATAACAGGCCCTGGAGAAGCTGACAAGCACCTGTGCCTGGGCACCGGATGACCCAGAGTCAGGTCTGTCATGCCAGCCTTCCTTGGAACCTGCATCTCCTCAGTTTTGATTCCTGAGACCCCAAATAAAGTCCTTTTACTGTCACAGTTTCTGAGTTTGGACTGACTAACAGCACTTTAAAGACAACTGCAGTGTGGACTGTGAGATGAGACAGGAAGCAACAAGAGGAGTCAAGGGCTCTCTTGCAGGCAAGGGGTGGAGACAAGTAGGTGTTTTGGAACGGATTTTAAAAGCTGGACTGATCCCTGGCATGGAGTGCACACCTATAATTCCTGCATTCAAGAGGCTGAGGCAGGAGGGTCACCAGGAGTTTGAGGGCAGCCTGGGCTACAGAGTGAGAAAAACCTACAAACAAGCAAACAAACCTAAGAAAAACAGATTGTTAATGGGTGCATTTTAGGAATCTTCTGTTGTTAACAATATCATAAGACTTTTTTTCAGGTTTTACACAGCGACACCAATTATGTAATAGTGCCAACACAATGAATGCCCCAGCTGGCTTGAGGGTGTTCCATTCTCTACAGACTTTGCTTTTAGCACACACTTTCTCCTTTTCATAAGATGGGTTTTGGGTTCCTTCTCTCTAATATACGAAGGAGGAAGCCACAGCACCAGGTGACATAGTTCATTCAGAGCGAGGTGAACAGCAAGGGCAACAGCTGGGATCTGAACTCAGAGCTGCTTTGTCACAGTGCCAATGGCAGTGTGTTCTGATGGCACAGGGGGCCCTCAGTCCCCTTCCCCAGGTCACCCACTCTGCAGATCAAGGCCAGACTGTATCTCCTTCACGGATGCTCAAGATGCTCCTGTTGTCTACAGAAGCCAGTAAGTGCCAAATTCCTTTAGCTACTCACGGGCCAGCCCTGCTAAGACTGGCAAAGCCAAGCATGAGACCCCATCGAATATCAGCAGGGGCTTGGATGTGAACTTCCAAAGAACCCACAGCAAACTTTCTGTCTTCATCCACATGAAGCGTTAAAGGAAGCATTTCAAATAAAGGGAATACCAGTGATATTTTCCACATCCTAAATTACTAAGGGTGGCAAAGGTACAAATAAATACACTTTGCCATTTGTCACTTGCTAAAAACTTAAGTTTACCTTTCCAAGGAAATTGTAATGAGGGAGTCTAAAAACAAAAGAAAGAAAAAAATTACACTTTCCGGATATGTCTACTAATTAATTCTTGTCTGAGTCCAGTTGTTTTGTTGAAACAGAGCCTTATATGTAGTTCAGGCTGGTCTTGAACTCACTATATAGCCAGGCTAACCTCGAATTTGCAGAGATCTTCCTGGCTCAACCTTCCAAGTGTTGGGATTATAGGTGTGCACCACTATGTTTGGTTGAGTCTAGTTGTTTTAGGATGGCTCTGATTGTGTGATATAGGATAGCATTGCTGTTTGAACAAACCTGCCTTATTTTTAATTGTGTTTATTTACTTACTGTGGTATTGGGAATTGGACTCAGGGCCATATCTCCAGCTCCTCTCCTCTTTATTTTGAGACAGGATCTCATTAAATCAAGACATTGCCCACACTGGGATCAAACTGGCGATTGCCTCAGCCTCTCCCAGTGCCAGGAGGACAGGTGGGCACCACCACACCCAGCTGATGAGCTTACTATAAATACTTTTCCTGTTGACAGAGAGGTATGAGGAAGTAAGGGGTGCTGCATTCCAGTTCAATCCCAACTGTCTCTCTTTTTTTTTTTTTGGTACCAGGGATCAAACTCAGGTTCTTGCACTTGCAAGGCAGGCGGCAGAGTCACTGAGCTAAATCTCCCCAGCCCAGCCATCTCTTGAGCACTCTCTGTGTGTACAAAAAAGCAGTGATTTTAAGCAGCCAGAAGAAAGAGATGGTGTGAAGGAATGAAGGACTGCTGCGGGTCTCTTCCAGGAGAGGGTGACCCTTTCTCCATCTTCCTGGTGTAGCCGATGGAACCAGGGCCTTGTGTGAGCAGAGCAAGCTGCAGCCCCAGCCCAGGGCTACTTTTCAATTACGTACTCGTTTTAGGGGAAGGGGGTTTTGAGACAGGGTTCCATATGTAGTGCAGGCTGGCCATGAATTCACTGTGCAGCCTAGACTGGCCTGTGACTCACAGTGATCTCCCTGCCTCAGCCTCCCAGCTGCTGAGAGTACAGGCGTGTGCTACCATGCCCGGCTTCCTTTAGTTATTCCGTCCAAATCCTTGAAGAAGGAAGATCAAACTGTGTCTACCTGATACTTGGAGGCTATACCCTGAATGTTATCTTTTCTCTCTGCACTGGGCACGGGGCCAGCAGGTCCCCTCTCAGCACAGTCCTTGTCTTGATGAGCTCAGTATCCTGCATCAAGAGAGGAAGCAAGGTCTCCTTCTGACTTCCAAGTTCTGTGACTCTGGTCCTGGCCACCAGAGCAGCAGTGGCCATGGCCAAGCCTGACTTCTCCAGTGTTCCCAACTGTAAGTGGCAGGATGGGCAGGTCGCTGAGGCGGTGGCCCTCTGTCACAGGGCAGGCACAGACCCTCGAGGTGGGGAAGTTATTTCCTGTGGATAATTTCCAGATGACTGCCGTGTGTTGGGTGTGAAAACTGGCCACGGGACAGGGCACACGGGAGTGCAGTGCTCAGCCTCCCCTTTCCTCACCCACAGCTGGGGGATCAGGGGGTTCAGCCGGCCAAGACTCAGTTCTAATTACTGGAGCTGTCTCTGGGCTTATGAGAGTCCCAAAGCCTGATCCTGGGGCCTGGGTGTCCCGTCCTGACTAGCTCTGTGCCCGGGCCAGTCACCTCTGGGCTTCACTTTCCCTCTCTGCGGTGCTCCTGACTCAGCTTCCCCGGGGCCCCGCCCCACTCTGCCCCATGCCCACCATGGCCCTCCTGTCCCTGGCAGCCCCTGGGGCTGCCCTGGGCAAGTCTGTCCCATTCTCCTCCCAGGGACCCACAAGCGTCCCCTTTGCCCTGCTGACTGGAACAGCAGGAAAGCACTGAGGTTAATGAGGGCACTCAGTGCTTCTCATAGCTGGAGTGGGGCCCCGGGCTGGAGGAGCAGACAGAGACCCTGAGGGCGGAACCCAAACCCCACAGGCCTGAGTAGCTTCTGAGCTGTGTGTCCCCATCTCTGAACTCCCAGTCCTCCACTGTCCTTCTCACATGGATTTCCTACACAGCCAAATGTGCTACAGTGAAAATTTGTTTGAAGCTCTTTCTTGCTTAATTCCGCCCCTGCCCCCACTACTGGGGATTGAGCCCAGAGCCTTTGGACGGAGCCACCTCTCCAGCCCTCTTTATTTTAAGACAGAGTCTCACTAAGTTGTCCTTCTCAACTGAAACTTGTGATCCTCATGCCTCAGCTTTCCAGGGTGCTGGGATTACAGGTGTGTCCCACCATATCCAGTTTAACATGTTTTGTGAAGTGCAAAAATTGTTAATTTTGATGAAGCCTGTTATATGTCTTGATGTGTATTTGGTTATCTTTTCTTTTTTCTTACCTTGGCTCCCCCCCCCCATGACTGAAAACAGGCCCTTGGTTTTTCTTTTTGGTTTTCTATGTAAGAAATCTTTGGCTAAATCAAGATTAGTGGATTTTCTCCTGGAAGATTTATAGTTGTAAGTATATTTTGAGATAATTTTGTGTAGGGTGTGAGATATGGATCTGGATTATTCTTTTTAAAGTTATCTTCTTGAGACAGGGTATCTCTATGTAGCTCAGGTGAGCCTGGAACTCAAGAATCCTCTTTCCTCAGCCTCCTGAGTGCTGATGTCACAGGTGCATACCACCGTGCCAGCCTCTAATTCTTCTTTTTTCATGTGATACTTCAGAGTTTTAGCATCATATGTTGAAAAGACCATCCTCTTGCTAAGTTGTATTTGAAGGTTTGTTGAAAATCATTTGATGTGTGTTTATACCCAGATCACATTTTCTCTATAACTGTAGCTATACAGGCAGTGTAATTCCTTAAACTCCTTTGAGTTGTTTAAGCTCTGCTAGTTTCTCTACATGTCCATACAAACTTTAAAATCAGCTTGCCTTACAAGATCCCAGTAATGAATGTAACTGTATTGTATACCTAGAATGTACCAATAAACTCAATGAAAAGAAAAAAAAAATAAAAAAAATGAAATCAGCTTGCCAAGTTCTACAGAAGAACCTGCTGCAATTCTGTGTGTGCGCAGGGGCGTGATAGGGTCTTGTTAGTTCCAGGCTGGCCCTGAACTCATAGCAATCCTCCTGAGTGGAATTTTTATTGAGATTGTGATGGGTTTTTTTGTTTGTTTGTTTGTTTTGAGACAGGGTCTCACTATGTAGTTGAGACTGACCTGGAATTCACTATGTAGCCCAGGCTGGTCTCGAACTCACAGCAATCCTCCTCCTGCCTCAGCCTCCCAATCTCCCAAGTGCTGGGATTACAGGCGTGAGCCACCACACCTGGCCAGATAATTTCCTCAATTCTTTTCTTTTTTCTTTCTTTCTTTTACTCATCTAGCCATTTTGACTTTCTTGGACTTTTTCTTATTTTTGATTTTTGAGACAAGCACTCTATGTTTAATTCAGTCTGGCCTCAAATTTGCTATGTAGCACAGACTGGTCTCAAAACTTGCACTGACTCTCCTGCCTCTGCCTCCCAAATCATGACTCACCAGGACTGTCTCTGAGCTGTTTAACAGAAAACAATAGAAAAACAATAAATAAATCCTTCCCAAAGAAATATAAATAAACTGGTGGAATGCAATGTATTTCCCTGAGACCAGATATCTTGCATATATTGTAAAATCATTTTATATAATTGTGTGGTTTTTGTTGTTGATTTACTTTTGTGATGCTGGATATTGAACCCAGGGCCACACTGAGCTATATTCCTAGCCCTTTTTCTTTTGAAGGGTCTTACTTAAATTGCCTGAGCTGCACTTAAACTTGCAATCCCCTTGCCTCAAGCTTTCAGAGTGCTGAGATTGCAAGTGTGTGTCATCATGCCTAGTTATAGAATTGCCTGTGTTTTATTTATTTATTTTTTTGAGACAAGGTCTTGCTTTGTAGTTCAGGCTGGCCCTGAACTCACTGTGTAGCCCAGGCTGGCCCTGAACTCGCTGTGTAGCCCAGGCTAGCCTGGAACTTGCAGCAATCCTCTTGCCTCTGCCTTCCGAGCCCTGGGAGCCACCATGCCTTGCATGTTTTGAATTTTTAAAGACATTTTTTTTTGAGACAGGGTCTCACTATATACTTGAGACTGACCTGGAACTCAGTATGTAGCTCAGGCTAGTCTCGAGCAATCCTTCTGCCTCAGCCTCCTGAGTGTTGGGATTACAGGCATGCGCCACCACCTAGTTTAAAGACATTTTTTTTTTTTTAGTGGACACATATTGTACATATTTATGGGCTACAGGATGCAATGTTTAAAGGTCGGATAAGGACAATCAGTACACCCATTACTCAGAGACTTCTCCTTTTGAATTAAGGCTCTGTTTTTAGTGCTTATTTCTATGCAAATCAATGGGTTTCATTTGGTCAGATTTGTGCACATACACACAATATCATTCAATGTTACTGAATTATCTTTTGAGAGAAGTGTAACATCGTAACATCATGTTTGTTTGTTTTGAAGAAGGTTCTTCCTATGTAGTTCAGGCTGGCCTTATACCACTATGTAGCCCAGGCTGGCCTCAAATTCATGGCAACCCTCCTGCCTCAGCCCCAGAGTGCTGGGATTACAGGTGTGTGCCACCACACCTGGCCATCGTACTGGTTTTCCTATTAGTAAACGAGCTAAATAAAATCCCAGGCATGTGTACATTTTATATTTGCAGAGGAATCATCGTTTTACCTTAAAGCTATCTTCCAGCACAGGAATTGGGAGAATTCTTAGTATCTGCTTTGCTTGAGCCAAGAATTAGCAGGTTGGTTAGCTGCTGAAGACACAGAAGGTGTCACCCAGAGCAGGCACTGGAGAGGAGAGAGAGCTGGAATAAGAACAGATATTGGACCAGATTGTTTCTAAGGCCCTTTGCCCATCTAATCATCCAGTCAAACCCAGTGGTTTCATGGGGTGCAGCACGTACTGCAGTCGCAGTGCTCTGTTTCATGACGTAGTACACGGGATGGCAAAGTCTGCACCCTTCACACACCCACGGGAGACAGCAGGTAAGAGGGGTGAAAGTAAAGTGTGATGCTGAGGGCTTATTTCCTGTGTCTCATGGCAAGCAAATGACTTCTTCCTTCCTCTTATTCCCTCACTTTGACCAATAGTGCAAACCTTGTAATCTGAAATCTAGGAAACCTGAAGAAGCTGATTTGAATTTAGCTTTTGCTCCACTAAAGAAAAAGCAACTTAAAATTAATTTTGCCAGGCAATTGTAATCCCAGTCCTAGGAGGCTGAGGCACGAGGATCTCTGTGGGTTCATGTTCCCCAGTCACTTCCTTATTCTACTGTGTTCCCTGTCGCCCCCTGCAGCAGCACTAGGACTCAGCTGAGGAAAGTGCTGGTCACAGAGAATTGTTCAGGACATGGTCCCAAGTGGGAAGTCATACTCACAAGAGTTAGAATGAGCTGTACTTGCAGGTACTACTGTTCAGACTTTGGGAAGTACACTCCCTGAGGCCAGGGATCCAGCCTCCAGGAGAGGGAGCACTGAGGGCTGTTCAGCAGGCAATGGGACAGATGAGTTTATAGTCACTTTTCTCTAGCGAAAAACAACTGAGATTATGATTCAGTGTCTGTTCCTAACATATGAGGTCATGTATACATTCTTTGAACTTTTTAGTGGGTTGCTGTCCTTATCTTTAAAATGAAATTAGAAGCCCAGTGTGCTGGCACTCACCTGTAATCCTAGGACTCTGGAGGCTGAGGCAGGAGGATTGCCAAGAGTTCAAGTCCAGCTTGAGCTATACATTCAGACCCTGTGTCAGAGAGAAAAATAGGTAAATAAATAAAGTGAAATTAGATGTGGTGATGTTTAAATTCTCTTCCAATCTAAAGTTTAAAGAATTTTTCTGGGTGTGGTGGTGCATGCTGATAATCTCAGCACTCTGGGAGGCTGAAGCAGGAGGACTGAGAGTTCCAACCCAGCCTGGGCAACTTAGTGACTTAGTGAGGCCTTATCTCAAAATAAAAAATAAAAAAGGCCTGGGCTGTATCTCAATGTGAAGACCCGGGGACCAATTTCTAGTACTGAAACAAACAAACAAACAAACAAAAAATAACAAAAAAGATACGGAGGGAAATTAGAAGTATAGAATTATTTCATGTGTCTATCACTCTCTCCATTTACCCCGCAAGGACTTCCGGTTCGCAGTGCACTCTGGAGGCCACAGGGGCAAGGGCAGGCCGCAGCCCTTTGGTCCAGGAAGCCCTGGCGACCCTTCTCCTGATGTGGGTGTAGCGTGGGAGGTGAGGAGGCTGCCTTCGCATATGGGTCTTCTTGGCCAGTGCCAGAGGAACTGCTCAGCAATTAATTAACTAATTAACAATCAGGGCACGGCCTCCAGTGGGGAAGCGCAGCCGAGCTTCCAATGCTAATAAATAGCCGGCCCCTTTACGGTGCTTTAGGGCTCCCAGCCGGGCTGGCCCGCAGACTGCGCGAGGAGACTGAGTCTCATTCGTCCCTGCGTGCTTGCCAGCTTCTATCTGGTGAGATTAATTAGAACCTTTACAAGTGCAAGTTAGAGCCATACAATGTTATTCACGTCACTGGTGATCTGTAAATGCACAGAAACAGCCTGGGATCGTTCAAAGTGAAGGGGGCTTTGACTGGTGTACTCTAGTAGTCTAGAGCACTGCTTTTCCCACTCTTTGTTTTCTTTTTTGTTTTTGTCTCCGTACCGGGGATCATACTTTGGACCTTGCACTTGCGAGGCAGGCAGCAGAACCACTGAGCTAAATCCCCGGCCCTTCTCACTCTGAAGTAGAAGTTCCTTGGAGGTGTGGCCCGCCCAGGCTCTGGAAGTCACCAAGTGACCTCTGCCACAGCTCCCCCGCAGAGCAGCCAGGCAGCCTACGTGAGTGAGTAGCAGCAGTTGACACCATCACCAAGTGCCGTTAGGGCCGGCTGGTTCCTCTTTGCGTCTTTCCTGTTCTACTTCCCAGCATTCTTAGCTAGTCACTGCCGAGTTTGCACAAAAGCCCTAGAGGGAAAGGGCCACCTCTTTGTGGGACAAGGTGCGTGGTTCCAGGGACAAGAATGAGTGCAGGGAGTAGGTTGATGCTTCTCCCACTCACAATTACACTGTCATGAATTCACGTGAAAAGAAATATGCAAGGTTAAAATTTTTTAAAATTTTGTTTTATGGGACGGGTTCTTGGACATGTTGTCCAAGCTGGTTCTGAACACCCCACAAAGCCCAGGCTAGCTTTGACCTCGAGATCCTCCTGCATCAGCCTCCTGAGTGCTAGGATTATAGGCATGTGCCACCACACCCAGGACAATACTAGAATTTTGGAACTTTAAGGCCTTGAAAGATTCCACACATGTCTCTGACATAGAATTTACAATGCTGAGGAGTAGAATCCTCGAGGTTCTTCCTGCTACCAGGCCAGGCTGGCTTCTAAAGGACAGTAGCACCTGGGAACATCAGAACCCATGAGGCTAATGTGGACCATGTCACAAGAAGGCTCCAGAACTGCTTCAGACAGTGACAGGAATGATGGCATGTGTGCTGGGACCAAGGGGAAGGATTTTTGAGGGGAGTTAATGGCAATGTGTTTGCTACTGTTAGAAAATGAAAACAAAAATTAAATTTTCACCATATTTTTCAGTCACCCCTCATAGACTCACAAAGGACAGCTGTGTGGAAAAGAAAGCTTGTTCTCTGTGTGCTGAATGCTTGCCCTGCGTCTTACGTCTCAACTGGCAGGCAGATTTGCATTCTGGGCTGGGCTTTAATTACTTTCACCAGGGTCTAGCACAGTAGTTGCCAACCCCAGGCTTTCAGGGTCAGAACACAGAGCATAACCCCAAAGCCTGCTTCCCACGTGGTTCCCTACTTCTTTTTTTTAAGGTACTGGGGATCTGAGCGAAATCCTCGGCCCTCCCTCCTTCTGACATAGACAGTTAAGTCATGTAGAAATATCACTGGCAGTCGGACGGGGTTGGGCCCTCAGAGTCAATGCAGAGATGAGAACACATCGAAACTGGCTGGGGGTGCTTCTGAAGAAGGTTAAAGTCACAACGGCCAGATTTGCATACTTCCCTAAGGATGCACAGAAGCTTGAGATTATTTGGTTGCACCCTTTGGGGCATTCCGGTATAGATAGACCATTATCTCATTGCAGGTGGGCCATCATCCTCTACCCATTAGACTAAGAAGACTAATAAGATTTAAGAGTAAGAGTGCAGATTACTGACCAAGGTTAATGATGTCACCCATATACCCTTGTTACTATTGGGTCAATATTACTTAAGCGACTATATTGGTAATCTTTTTTTTTTTTTTTTTTTTTTTTTTTTTTGGTACCAGGGATCAAACTCAGGACCTTGCACCTGTGAGGTAGGAGGATGAACCACTGAGCTAAATCCCCCACCCTCAGAAGCTATTCTTATTCCCCATTCCTATTCCCCAATAAATTTTCCTAATCTTTTTTTTTTTAATTAATTTTCCTACTCTTAACCTCCGTTGTTCCTTTGACTTTTTGACTCTTTGACTTTGGGGAACATGAGTTGGGTGTATCTGACATCTAGTAGGTTTGGGAGTTACATCTAATTCCCTCCCCCATCTCACTTCCTCTCCCTGGGCTTCCTGGTACAGAATAGAATAGCTGGAAAATGAGAAGTCCGTGAGGAACAGTACAAGGGTGTGTGTGTGTGGGGGGTCTCCTGCCAGGGCCCACTGGGGCAGCTGTGTCCTGCCTGCTTTCCCTGGTCTTCAGCCATCCAAGGTGGCCTGCACTGCCCACGTGAGTCTGTTGCTCCCTGGACCCTTGGCAAAGCCACATGCTTACACACAGAGGGCTTCTCTTCCTCTGCCCAGGAAGTGGTCTCTGGGCAGCTCAGGCAAAATAAGCATGAAGATGTCCTTACGACCCGAGGTCCTGGGGGTTGTGATAATGAGAGGGATGGAAAGGAACGAGGCGGGCACTGCTTGTGAGATAGCTCCTGGGACCCGAGATTAGCATCTGCTTCTGCAACCACTTCCCAGTTCCTGCCTTCAGTGGCTGTCTGAATATTGGCATAAATCCTGCCCAAGAGCTGCAGTATGGGGTCCACCACATCGTCCTCAAACAGGCGATGCTGCACTGGTGGACACCTAAAGGAGGGGAATCTAGAAGATAGGCAGATGTGAGCTACCCAGGCACCCTCAAAGGAAAAGGGCTCAAAAGCATCACTTAAAGAGCTGCACAGGAGCCAGGTGGGATGGTGCCAATTTATAAGCCCAGCACCGAGGAGGCTGAGGCAGGAGAATCAGTGCAAGTTCCAGGCCAGTTTGGAACAACATAGTGAGTTCAAGGCCAGCCTGAACTACTTAGCGAGACCCCATCTCAAAACAAAATGGTATATATAATATTTGGTTATATGGGTACATTGTAACTCATTTATACAACTTCCTATTTTTAAATACTAGGGATGATGGTTTCAATAATTTGCTATTATGAATAATAATTTAATCTATAGCTTTAAAACTTTCCTTGCACCAGGTGTGGTGGTACACGCCTGTAATCCCAGCACTCAGTAGTTTAGGCAGGAGGATGGCTGTGAATTAGAGGCCAGCCTACACAGTGAGTTCAAGGTTAGCCTGACGGCAAAACCCTGTCTCAAAATCAAAACAAAACAAAACCCAAAACTTTCCTTGAAAAAGACTTCTCTAAAGGAAACCTCCAAATCAAAGGTATAGATTTTGAGGGTTTGGTTTTTATGTTTGTTTATTTGAGACAGTCTTGATATGTAGCCCAGGCTGATTTTAAATTATCCATCCTCCTGCCTCAGCCTCCATGTCCAGCTGGTTGCACATTTGAAATGATTTTTAAAGTAACTTGTGTACTTTCTGGTAATTGCCTATTGATACAGTTGGCACATTACTTTCTACTGAGTTCTCGTATTCTCCCCATTGATTTAGACAAACTCTGGACTGGGCAATCTGTGTGACTGTGCTGTCCAGCCTGCCCACTGGCCTTTGGAAATTCCCTGATCCGATTGGTCCCCATGATGGATCCCAGAGATCTCAGGGTCTTGTGCCCGGCAAGCAAAGAATTGCCAGTGTATGCCCGATGGTAAGAGAAAAAGCAGCTACATTTATTGAAGACAACAGGAGGGTGCGCTTAGTGCAGGTCTGTACCAAGTCACAAGAGATGGCACCAACAGAAAAGTTGTGTGGGGACAACAGGGAAGTAAGAAGTGTACAGATAAATCCGGCTTTTGAGTTTTTAAATATGTGCCCCACACCTCCCACTGGGTCTCTGGATGAGATGGACAGGGATGGCTGTCAGGGTGCTGAGTCATCTCGGAGCACCCCATCCCCCACACCCATCCCAGGGTTCCCTCTGATTTAGTCATACACGTGATGTGCGGTCCAGATGTAGGAACCTTTAACAAGGTTTGAGTGGGAGAAAGGTTCCTGAAGGTCAGACTGTGGACTTGGCCGAGCGTTAGAGACTTCCTGGGTCTCTCGTGTTCTTACTTGTGCTTCTTTTAGGACAGTGGAAGGAGGATGGGCCCTGGATCGCTACTTGGACTGCAGTCATAGCAAGGCATTAGACCTTTCCTCAGAGAGGTTTACTGCCAACTCCAAGGAGAGACTGGACACCCGGCCCAGGCAGAGGCTCACATGTGGACAGGTTCTGAAAACTGTGAGCAACCCTTTGCAGGTCAACTAAACACATTCTACCTACACAGCTTCCTATGTTAGATCTGAAGCCATCGTACCAGACTGTTTTTACAGTGAAGCAACAGATAGATCCATTTTATTTAAACCTTTTTTTTCCCCTTTCAGTTATTTTTAATTAGTCCATGCTTGCAGTACATAACGATCACATTCCTTGTGTGGAGTGATCCATGTGCATAACACATCTTGATTATTTTTCATCCCCTTTCCCTCCTCTCCCTCCTCTTCCTTCCCTTCATCCCATGATCCCCTTCCCTTTTGCAAAAGATCTATGCCTCTTTCCTATCATATTTCTTTCATTTGGTTCTTTATTTATACTTTGGGTTTCTCGTATAAGAGAAACCATGCAATACTGAAGCTTTGTGTGTCTGATTTATTTCACTTAACATTATGGTCTCAAGGTGCATCCATTTTCCCACAAGAAGTTTATCCTTCTTTATGAAAGAATATTATTTCATTGTGTATAAATACCACATTTTCTTTATCCATTCATTTAAAAAATGTATTTTAATTAATTTTTTGGTTCACATTCTTGGTGTACAGCATTTTATATATATATATAAAAATGTGGCACCACTGAGCTAAATCCCCAGTCAATCCATTCTTTTGTTTATTTGTTTATTTTGAGACAGTGTCTCACTGTATAGTTGAGACTGACCTGAAATTCACTATGTAGCCCAGGCTGGTCTCAAACTCAAAGCAATCCTCCTGCCTCAGCCTCCCGAGTGCTGGGATCACAGGCATGCACCACCACACCCTGCTTAATCCATTCATTTTATAAAATTAATTTTATTGATACATTTTAGATGTACATAGTGATAACATTCATCATAGAGAATTTGTTTCGTTTTGTTTTTTTGGTTCTGGGAATTGAACTCAAGGCTTGTGCTTGCCGGGCAGGTTGCTATGTAGCTGAACTACATTCCTGGCCCTTGAGCTACGTTGCAGGCCTCCATTCATTCATTTGTTAATAGACATATGGACATATGGCTCAAGGGTGCTTGAGCAGGGAGGCTGAACACCCACCACCCCACACCCTCACTGCACAGGGCAGCCAGCATCAGAGCATCAGAATTAGAGCTGGAGCTCTAGAGCTCAAGAGCCGCATGGCCACACAACCTTACATAGACCTGTGGCAGGTGCATGGTCATCCATGCTGATTCATTATTTTAACAAAGTTCATAGTGCTGTGCTAAGCAATAGAATTGCATCCTCAGGCACCTGGGCTTTGACACATCTGCCAGGAACCCCCTGCAGCCACTTCCAAGGTTTAGGTACGATGAGTGTGCATGGATCACTGTAACATGATGTCTTTAACTCTTTCAAGAAGATATCTAGAAGAAAAATAGCTGGGTTGAATGGAATTTCTAGTTTTAGCTTTTTGAGTAATCTCCACACTGGCTTCCACAGTAGTTGTACTAGTTTACACCCCCAGCAGTGTAGAAAGGTTCTTTTGCCCCCACCACCTTGCCAGCATTTGCTACTATTTGATTTCCTCTTTTCTTTTCTTTCCTTTCCTTTTTTTTTTTTTTTTTGTGGTATCAGGGATCAAACTCAGGACTTTGAGCTTGCCAGGCAGGGGCAGGTGCTGCACCACTGTGCTACATCCCAACTTGATTTCTTTTTTCTTTTTTTTGTACCGGGAATTGAACTCTGGTCCTTGCACTTTTGAGGCAGGCGGCAGAGCCACTGTGCTAAATCCCTGGCCCTCAGCTTGATTTCTTGATGATGGCCATTCTTCAGCGAAAGATAGAACCTCAGTATTGTTTTCATTTGCATTCCTCTAATGGCCAGAGAGGGTGAATGTGTTTTCATGTATTTATTAAGTACCAGGAATTGAACTCAGGACCTTGCACTTACCAGGCAGGTGCAGTACTGTTGAGATACGTCCCTGACCCTAGCCATCTACAGTTCTTCAGAGAAGTGTCTATTCATTTCAGCTACCAATTATTTGATTGAATCTTTTATTTTGTGGGATCTATTTTTTTTTTTTTTTGGTACCAGGGATCAAACTTGGGACTTTGTGCTTGTGAGGCAGGCTGTGGAACCACTAAGCTAAATCCCCAGCTCCATAGGATCTAATTTTTGAGTTCTTGATATATTCTAGATATTAGTTCTCTGTCTGAGGAATAACTGGCAACAATTTTTTCCTATTCTGTATGTTGTCTCTTCACTCTGTCGTTGCTTCTTTTGCTGTGCAGAAACTTTAATCTGATATGATCATGTTTGTTTGTTTTGGAGACAGTGTCTGACTGACCTTGAACTCACAATTTAGGTCAGGCTGGGCTCAAACTTGCAGTGACCCTCCAGCCTCAGCCTCCTAAGTACTGGGATTATAAGTATGTACCACCACTCCTGGATGATATGATCACATTTGTGGACTCTTAAAGTTATTTCCCCTGCAATTAAGGATCTGTTCAGAAAGTTCTTGCCTATGTCTTTAAGAGTTTTACCTGTTTTATCTTCCAGGAAATTCAGTGTTTTTGTTTCAATGTTTAGATCTTAGATCCATTTCAATTTTAGTTTAGTGCAAAGTGAGAGATATGGGCCTACACTCAATCCTCTGCATGTGTACAGGCAATGACAAACATCATTGCTTAAAGAGGATATGATTGGTTACTTGAGAAATCTGTGAAATCAACTAAAAATCTGAAAAATTCTCAGATAAAATGAGTACAGCAAGATAACCAATTAATTATAAGCAAAACAGAAATATTAACAGAGCAGGCATTAGAAACAATAAACTAGAGAGTTTAATGGAAAAGAATTATTTTCAATAGCAAAACAAGAGTTGGTAGGGTACACACCTATAAGCCCAGCACTCAGGAGGTGAGGCAGGAGGAATACTCTGAGTTCTAAGCCAGCCTGGGCTACATAGTGAAACTCTGTCTTAAAAAACAAGCAAGCAAACAAACAAATAAACAAACAAACAAAATAGCAAAACCCATGAAAAGTTTAGGAACAAATACAACAGCAGTAACATAATGAAAATGTGGGCTGGGGATTTAGCTCAGTGGTTACACTGCCTACCTCAAAAGTGCAAAGATCCGAGTTTGATCCCTGGTACAAAAAGGGGGCGGGGGTGGAAGAAGCTCACAAAAAGAACCTCAATGTCCTGACTAGCCTGTTGGAACACCCAAGTATGAAAAGCCTTCACCTGTTAAGGAGAAAAAAGACCGATCCTTACAGTGACAAGGCCTGTGGTTTGGTTAGAAACGCACAACGCACTTCTGCGAGGGAAGAGCTGAGTCTCCCTCACACACACCTGGCCTCAGTCTCCCCACTGTGCAGCTGGTCAGGGAGCAACAGCCAGCTGTGCAGGGGCCATTCTTGGGATCGATTCCTCCTACTCTTGGGCCCACCTTCCCACAGAGTCCGAGAGCAGGGAGACTCTGGTGATGGTTCCAGATGTGTAGGTTCCTGTGGATTCCAGGGTCTGGGTCATCAGGAGGCTCCTGCCGGGCCGCGCTGCCTCTCACGTGCTGGATGCTGTTCTAACCAGGCGTGCAGCCCCAGGAGAGCGGAGGGGACGCTTGACACCAGGGTGGTGCTCAGTGAGGCCCCACTCTGTTCTCCCTACCATGGAGGAATTGCAAGGTGTGAAGGACACCTCTGTCCTCCAGAGGTTTTCAGTCTAGTTTGGGAGGCAGGGCAGGGGACAGAGAGGTAGTGGTGGGCTCCTGGGGTCCCCAACAGTGGGGAGATCTGGAACGAGGGGACAGTAAGAGGTCACACACGGAGCTGGTTTTGAGAGGTGAAGACTGAAAAAGCATGCTTCAGACACTTGTTCTTTGCAACAAGGAAGAAGTTTGAGGTGAGGTTGAGTGTACAGTCCTCAACCTCCCAGGTCCAGGTCTACGGATTCTATCAGCTGCAGTTCAAAATGTTTACAGCCGGCCTTTTTTCTTGCTCTTTCCCAAACTACACACTACGACAACGATTATGCAGCCCGCACTTGTGCTAGCTGTGATACGGAACCTGGAGACGATTTAGAGTGTGCAGGCCCACGTGCGTCTGTTCTGAACAAACACTGCACATCCCACATACAGGCCTCAGATTTGGCTGTAAGGGGGTGGGGGGGCAGCTGTACTCGTGAGGGGCAGTGATACTGATGCCAACCCGACTTTAGTACGGATTTACTCTGTCCCTCTTGGATGTGATGGCACAGGCCTGTAATCCAGCGCTGGGGAGGCTGAGGCAAGTGGATCACTGAGAGTTTGAGGCAGCCTAAACCATGCAGTGAAACCCTGTCTCAAACAACACATTTCTCAGAACAGGTGTTGGCATGGAAGCAGTTACAGTCCATTAGCAAGGACCTTCTGTAATGTCCAGTTCTGCTGAAAGGACCCAGGGCTCCCTGTGAAACCATTATCCCTGGTTTGGGGCAGAAAAATTTCAGAGACCAATAGAGAAAATAAAAAGAGTGTGATCAAGTTTGAGAAGTCTACCACTTGGGATAATTTTAGCATTAGAAAAGTAGGACTGGGGCCAGGGATTTAGCTCAGTGTTTCCACCACCTGTCTTGCAAGTGCAAGGACCCGAGTTTGATCCCTGGTACAAAAAAAAAAAAAAAAAAAAAAAAAAAAAAAAAGAAAAGTAGGACTGCAGTACATTGAGATACATCAGACACAAAAATCCATGAGTTCATAATAATATTCCAAAAGTTTTTTCATAATTTCATTTAGAGGTAGCCAGAGGAGCACCTCCTTAATCTGACATAAAGGGAAGGAATGAAGTGTTTATCCTGCCATTCCCAACTTGAGGGGCATGATCGAATACAGGAGAATCATAGCTAGTATACGTCAAAGGGATGAAAACCTCCGAGTATCCCTGAGGAGCAACACCAAACAATGCTGCCGCTCTAGGCAATGATTATCAGTAGCTGCTAAGCACTGTCCCTGTCACGTGAAACGTTAATAGGGAAACTCACGATAGAGAAATCAGCTGATGAGATTTGAACTCCCTAATCAGTTTTGACATCTCTAAAACCAGACAGACGTTTTATGCTTTCTGAACAGAAACAAAAGAAAGTTCACAGTACCACCTATAATAAACACTCTTGCTCTCTATCTCTCTCTCTCTTTTTTTTTTTTTCCTTTGGAGACAGGGCCTCCCTCTGCAGTCAGGTTGGCCTCCATCTCTCTGTGTATCAGTAGCCTAGGCTAGTCTTAAACTCAGGATCCTCCTGCCTCAGCGTCTGGAGAGCTAAGATTACAGACATTGATATGATGCCTAGCTTATAAAAATTCTTAAAAACAAACAATCAAATCAGTTCCTATGAAGCTTCTAGATTTTGAGACTTGCTATGGTTAAAATGGTCTGTTCCCTCCAAAACTCCTGTGGAACTGTGAGGTGTGTTGAGAAGGTGGGGAAATAGAGGGTGGGGTGGATCAGTGGTAGAGCATTTGCCTAGTGTGTACAAGGCCCTGGGCTCACCTACAGCAACACACACACACACACGCACACACACACATACACACACACACACAGGTGGAAACCCATTCTGATGATGTGTAGGAGGCCATCAGGTTGACACTCTGAGATGCATGGAATCGAGTGCTTTATGGGAAGAGCGAGCAGAGGACATAGCCACTACCTCCCTCTTGCCATGTGATGCCTTGGGCCATGCTGGCTCTCTACCAGCAAGGCTGTCACCAGATATACCCTGACCGCAGGCTCCAACAATGAGCCAGATCCCCCTTTCTCTTCACGACCTACCAAGTCTGTGGCACTGTTCTGAGGACAGGAAGTGGATGGTGAGCGCACTGACCGAGGAGGGGCTGTGACTGTCACTACCTGACCCTGTGGACCCCTGTTCCCCCACCGGCCCCACAGGCCCAGGGGCATCCCAGGGAGCAGCTGCTCAGGAAGAGCATGGGGCACTGCCATGGCCAGGCTTCCAGGACACCTTGGGCTCCTGGCCCTTGTCCCTAACTACAGTGGGATCTAAGCAAGGCCACCACTCGTGCTGGCAGAGGGCTTAGTTGTGTCCACAGGGTGCTGGTTTTACAGTAGTGCAGAATTTGAGTGATGGGGGCCCAGTTTCTGGGCATGGTGGTGCATGTCTGTAATCCCAAGGGAAGCTGAGGCAGGAGGATCAGCCTGGGCTCCATAGTGAGTGCAAAGCCAGCCTGAGCTACACTGTGAGACCCTGCCTCAGAAAACCAAAACCCAACCCAACCAAAGAAACAACAACAACAAAATAAAGCAAAGAAAGAAGGAGTTTCTGGGCACATTAACCCCTTTAATGTTAGTGTACCATTACTTTCTGTTTTTAAATTAAATTTTATTTTATCTCATTCCCCACATCAAGCCCCCTCTCCTCCTTATATACAAAAGCTTTATGGGCTGGGAATTTAGCTCAGTTGTTCCGGTGCCTGCTGCGCAAGGGCCTGAGTTCGATCCCTGGTACCAAAAAAAAAAAAAAATCTTTGTTTCCATTTTTTCCTTCTGTTTTCATTTTTTTCTTGTCCCTTCCTTTCTCCCTGTGCCTGGCTTGGCCTGGGACTTGTGAGTGAGACTGGAATGAGATGAGACTTTGGTACCCTGGGGATGGAATGCATGCTTTCTGCACTGTGAGATGACCAACTGTGAGCCTCAGGGACCAGGGGCCAAGAGCTGTGGCTGGAGCTTGTCCCCAAGGGCAGTGGGCTGTGGTCTTGGTGCTGTGTGTGATACTGGGAGTGGTGGGAACTTTCAAAGGTGGGTGCTGGTTGGAGCTGCGTGGGTCACCTGGCATCCCCATGACCACAGTCAGTTCCTTTGAGAAGTTGTGAAAGGACCAAGCCGGCCCCTCCCCCATTCTGGCTCCCTGCCAGGCCACAGGATCTTGAGCTCCTGAGCGTACACCACTTCGATGCCACTGCCACGATGGCAGCCAGGCGGCCTTGCTTGCACCAGTGCCCTTTTGGCTCCGAAACTGCATGCCAAACAGCCGGCCTTCTTTATGAATTACCTGTTCTTGAGTATTTAACTACCGTGTGCAGATGGCCTGACACGCTGGTAGTTCACAGAAAAGGCCGGGATAGAGGAACCATCAAAGAAGGCTGGGAGGATATAATCTACCACATCTGGGATGTGAAATCCAACAGAACAAATGACCACCTTGCTATCTGGTCACAACTGACACCAGTGGAGCCTCAATGAGATCTTGACTCAAACAAACAAAAGGGCATTTTTGCTGGGGATTCAGCTCAGTGGTTCTGCTGCCTGCCTTGCAAGTGCAAGGACCTGAGTTCGATCCCTGGTAGCAAAAAACAAAACAAAACAAACAAAAAAAACCCGCAAAACCAAAAAGGGCATTTTTAAGGCACGGTGGAAATGTGACTATGCTGAGGACATCAAGGAGTGATTGTTTATCTTGAGTGTAGCAAAGCTGTTGTAATAATTTTGTTTGGTTGGTTTCTTTAAGACAGGGTCTCACTATGTAGTTTAGGCTGGTTTTGAACTCACTATGTAGCCCAGGCTGACCTCAAACTCACAGCGATCCTCCTGCCTCAGCCTCCTAAGTGCTGGGACTACAGGCATGAGCCACCATGCCTGGCTTTAATATTTTTGACAATAAGCTTTAACTATTGTAGAATTACATGCTAAGGCACATGTAAGAGAAATGATGTATCTGGAGTTTGCTTCCAAGTGCACTCAAAAAAGGAAAGAGGAAAGGAGAGACAGAAGGAACGGATCAAAATGAATGGTAGAATGTGGAGAATTAGAGGGTGGTTGCAGGGGGTTCCTTATACTATTTAATACTATTCTACTTTTTGTGAATTTTTGAGAATTTCCATCATAGAACTTTTTTGAAAACTTCTCCCCATGAAGTATTTCCTACTGTAGCAGGGTCTGTGCCTCACTATCACAAACTATCTCCGAAGAGGAAGTAAACCCAGTTTTTCACAGAAACAAAGCACTACAGCCTACCTCTGCTAGGCCAAGAGTCTCCAGAGCCCAGGATACTGAGGGTTAACATCCTATCCCTGGCAGCCCAGTGCCCTGCAGCTGCCAGCAATTAGGTGGGCTGGCAGTGCCTAGGAAACTCCTGCTGCCTGATCAGGATAATTGCTAGCCAGCATCTCCGTCCAGTAGATGGAAATGGAACTCCATTAGAAGAAGGCCTCACTGGGTGGTGCATCCTTCTGGTGGGGATTGCACACAGAGGACATGCAGGCCTGCATGTGAGCCAGTGTCCCTGCACAGTACAGGGGATGGCTTCTGACACCCCTGCCAGGCAGGGCTGCGGGGAATGGCCCTGAGAAATGCTGTCGGGGTTTCCTTTTGACACTTACAGACAGCAGGCTTCCCCTGCTTGTTTTAGTTTATAATGCTCCTACCCCAAATGCCATCATGACAGCCACTTCTCAGAGACACAGTGTGTCACAGGTATGTGTATGGGGCGCAGGATTAGTGCTGACCATCCAGCGGGAGGCTGAGAGAGCCTTCATGCAGGAGTGACCTGGTTCAGGGGTGCAGCTCGTGGCACAGTGCTCACCTGGCATGAGGGAGTCCTGGTCTGAGTCCCAGCACTGCCCCAATCAGAAAGGGGACCCTGAGCTCCTGAGCAGGGGCAGTCATTCCGCAGACTCACTGGCAGCTGCTGAAAATACCTCAGATCCTTGTCACTTAGAAATATGTCCCTGGAGCCCTGAGAGGAGGGCAGTTTTCATGGGATGTATTCTCACTGACTACATCTACATGCTAGTTCTAAGAACAGAAATGGAGGAAGACCAGGGCCTTGCTCTGAGAGTCCTACAAGCTCTGAAAGTTCAAAAACAAAGACAAGTTTACAGTAGCAAGTTCTAACCCACTCCCACTAACTTTTCTCATTTAGTTGAAGTTTTTGTTAAATCATTCCCCAGTACACACACACACACACACACACACACACACACACACACACACACACACAGACCAGAGTTAATTTTGAACTTTAACCTATTTTGAAAGACAAGGATGTTATCATGAAATTTAGGTTGTATTATTTGAGAAGATGAATTTGTGAGCCTACTTCAGATATGTTTCACATGCAGGGCATGAGTCATATAAAAAGTTCTTTAGCAGTCATGAAGGAACAAAAACATCTTGTATAAATTATATAGAAAGACTGCATTAAATTCAGCTAGGAATAGTGATTACACCTATAATCCCAGCAGTTTAGGAGGTTGAGTCAGGAGAACTGCAAGTCTGAGATTAGCCTGGGCACTTAGGAAGACCCTGTTTAACAAAAAAAAAAGAAAAGAAAAGAAAGAGGACTGGGAATGCAGCTCAGTGGTAGAGAGCATCCCCTGGGTTCAATCCCAGTCTCTCTTTCTGAATTCAAACTATGAATATGTTTCTTCAGAAATAACAAGTTTGTTTTAGGATTTATGAAAACTAGACAAGAGAAGAACTGTACTATTACTTTAAACTTTCTGCAAAGAGAGATTCTCGTCCCTCTGGCACTAAAGGTATAATACTTTTAACAAGTATTAAAATAAAATTACTACAAAGTAAGAAAGCGGTTATTGCTGTGTTCTTAACTTATTATTGGCCTCAGACAGAATCTCAAGCAAGTATTGCAGCACTAAGGAACACTCCTTTGATTTAAAACCATGCTCATTCCTTACATGCAATCAATTATTCAACAAAGCCTGCCATCACCAACTCAATTAAATTGCTGTGTTTCTACAAAAGTAATCATTAAACTGCATTTCTCTTAAAAAGTTCTCATTCATATTTTCCCAAACTAATACTGTGCTTAGACTTCTAACAATTTCCAGTGCCAGTTATCAAAACTACAGAGAAATTCTGAAAACTGCTAGAGAGCTTTCTTTGAAGACATGTGCTGCAAAAGTAGAAAAAAAATGATTTGGAGTTCGCTGTACCTTTCTGTCTCTGAGGCTGCTGGATGTGAAACCGCTTTCTGTCTAGAGGGTGTCTTGGTGGTGGGAACATCTTAACATTCTTTCTTGTGTCTGGAGTGGACAGAGATCAGGCAGAGGCTGGAAGGGAGGGATGAATTGCAATGACTGAGTTTGGGAACCCAGCAAGAGAACAGACTTGTCAGTGACTAGCAAATTTGCTTTTTTCCAGTACTTTTCCTCCAGTGTTTTCATAAAATAACCCCACGATAAAATAAAGGAGACAGGTTTTATAAACTACAAAGGAAAAAATATTTCATTCTTCTGTGCTCAAAATCCATACTTTGTCATTGGACGCAGGGGAAGACATGGATTACTTATTGCACTGGCTGCTAAGGTAGTGAGAATCGAAGGGAAGTGATTTGCTTCTTTATCACATAGTTGATTAATTGATTCATTAACAGCAGAGCTATTCTAGAACCTGAATCTCTCAGTTTCTAACTGAATGCCCTTCTTTTTTTTTTTTTTAAGATAAGGTCTTTCTTTCTAGTGTAGGCTGGGCTTGAAATCAATATGTAGCCCAGGCTGGCCTCAAACTCATGGCAATCCTCCTGCCTCAGCCTCCTGAATGTCTGGGATTACAGGCGTGAATGACCATGGCTGGCGGTTTTTTTAGACGGTATTGCTCTGAGGTTCAGGCTGGTCTAGTCTTTAACTCCTTATGCAGCCCAGGGTGGCTGCTAACTTGCAGCAATCTTCCTGCCTAAGTCTTCTGAGTACCGAGATTTGTGGTATTCACTACCATACTTGGCTCAGTGCTCATCCTTTGCTGTTCTTTTGACCTTGCTATTTTTTTTTCTTTTTAATTTTTTTCTCATTTGTATGCTTTAGATTTCTTCTCTTTACTTTTTCTTTCCCTTTCTTGCTATGTAACTTTCCTATAATCTAGGAGTAGCTGAGCTCTTTTCCAGAACTAGAAATCTAGGTGTGAGATTTTGATGATGACAACAGGTATAAGAAACTTCACTGCCTCAAAGCTGAAGGACACGTTCACTATGGGGTAGCTCAAGTCCTGTTCTGGTAACTGGGATCTGACTCAGACTCAGTATATTTGGTCATACACTTAAGTTTTATGCAGTTAACATGGAAGAAATAGACTTCCAGAAGATGGTGGAGTGGTGAACAGCAAAGAAACAGCCTCTTTGAGATTTAGTGTCCAGACACTGGAATATAGCAACATGCGGAAGAGAAGAAGAAGGGAAGTGGGTCCCTGGATCCTAGCAAGGACCTGAAGTGAGACTTGAAGCCTACGGAGAGAACAAAGAAAGAGACTTCAATGCAGAAGAAAGAGGTGGCAGGTGGTACTTTCACCCTGGGCCATAACTCAGTTCGTGGGAGAGGTGACTCAACCTGCAGACTTATGGTGACTACTGGTGATCTCAGAGGCCTCCGCAGAGAAAGGCGCATGTGGAATGAAGCAGAGGATGCAGCACACTGCAGTGGAGGTGAGTTATTCAGGTTGAGACATCCCCCAGGAGATGGCGATTGGCCAGCTGCCATCTTGGAGAGGGGCCAACTGAGCTTGGAACTCAGAGCAGCTGCAAGCTGGCTCCATCAGAGTGAGGTGGAACTGAGTTCAAGTTGGCAGGAAGTCAAGGAGCCAAATTCAAGCCAGCAGGAAGCACATGGGGTGTTGCAGGCTGAAAACGTCGGGTTCTAGTCTCATAGGCAGAAACCAACATGAACTTCAGTGGAACTAAAGGTGCAGGCTTGCTGAGATTATCCACCACACTGCTGAAAATCTATGCCTGGCCTGCTGGCATTAATCGACATAGATCTGGGTTCTGTCTGCCCACTCTGTCTACCACTGATAGCAGAGACATACCCTGAAGTGGACATTTTTTTTTATTCTCTTCTTGCTTTTTTTGGTTTGCTTTTTTCTTTATTGTTTGTTCTTCGTTTTATATGATCGTGAACATTGTTTCTGTTTTTTGGTTGTTGATCTGTTCTGTTCTTGTTTTTGTTTCTTTCCTTCCTGTTGTCTTCACCAGTTTCCCAAAGTTTGCATAATCTTCCTTTGTTCTCCAGACTTGCTTCTAATCTCTTCCTCTTCATTTCCTTATTTTTCCCCCAACTCTCTTTAAATTTTCTCCCCAAGAGTAAAATCTCCATATTGAGGGCATATTTACTGTATACAGTTTTCTGCTTCATTTTAGATTTTGTTATGTAATCACAATTATAATTCATGTGGTTAAAGGTGCCAAATTAATAGTTACTGTATCAGTCAGTGTTTATGGAAAAACATATATTACAAGATATATGCACATAGAAGAACTTTAAAAAGTGGCTTCTAATGGCCATTCTCAGTTGGATGTGGAAGAGTGCAAAGGATCTCTCTGCACACTGGAGGCTGAGGATTTAGTCAAAGGTCTGGAGCTCACTGCAGAGTCCATATCAGGAGGCCAATGGGCCTGCCATGAAAGGCTGAAGATATACTGAACACTGAAGACCTGCACTGGAAACCAGGAGTTGACATCCAAGGCAAAGGCAAAGACTGGATATCCTCCAAAAAACCAGAAGCAGATCCATCCTCCTTCATTTCCCCTTTGTATCTTCCACACAGCAAGCCATCCTCAGGTGGGTCTTCCCAGTTTAGTTGAGCTTCTCTTACTCAAATTAATATAATGAATCAGCCATCACAGTTACTTCAGTTTGTCATTTTCTAGGCTGTGTTTGATGCTATTTTTTATTGCTATTGTACTTCTTTAGCCAACCTGATGTAATTGTTCTAATCAGTTGTTCTTCCTGGTAGGCCAACACTGAGATTGCCTAAGGGTCATAAACATTACTATAGGCCAATGCCAAATAACCAGGGGCTGCATCAAATAGGCAGGAACTTCTTATCCCCAGTAAAGCAAAGTGGTAGGATCTTGCAGCAGACTCAAAACACAAAAGCCAACTATACCTGGAAAACATCTCCGAGAAGTAGCAATTTCATATGGGCTCTGGATACTAGCAATAAAGCTACCTTCCATAAGCAATTTACAAGCATCAACCCAGGAATTACAAAGGGGAAAAAAAGAAAAGAAAATGAAAAGACACTAAAGCAAAATACAACCCCACACTTCCAGCTCACCAAAGGCAAATCCAGAGGACAATGAGATGGAACAATTCGAAAATCACCCACATGTACTCTCTGAAGTGATGACAGCAGAAGTAACAAAGTAGATAAACAAGACTGTAGAAAAAAATCAAATCAGAAATAATTTCTCAGGTAACTGCAGAGATGGTGACCATAATGAAAGACATGGTAGGTGATTCCACAGAAAAATGATGGAAACCAAGAATGCCCAACACAGGAACAGAATGGAATTTATGACACAGATTCAAACAGATGTCCAGGAGATGAAAAATTCTATTGAGCTAGGTATGGTGGCACATGCCTGTAATCCCAGCTTTTGGGAGGCTGAGGCAGGAGGACCATTGTGAGTTTTAGGCCAGACTGGTGTATACACTGAGCTCAAGCCCACTGAACTACGTAGTAAGACCCTGTCACAAAAATTTTTCATTGAAAGTATAAATAACAGAATGAGTCAATATGATAACAAAATATCACATATAGAAGAAGGCCATCATGAAAAGAAAGATTTCTTAAAAATAGCAAAATATGGCTGGGGATTTAGCCTAGTGGTTCTGTGCCACCTGCTTCACAAGTGCAAGGTCCTGAGTTTGATCCCTAGTACCAAAAAAAAAAAAAAAAAAAAAAAAAAAAGGCAAAAGACCATGAAAAATCTATCAAGGAGCTGCTAGATGCAAAGAAGAATAACATAAGATTAATCAGATTAAAAAGAAGGAGATAGTGCAAGTGACATACAAAACCTGTTCACAGAAGTAATGGCAGAAAACTTCTGAAACATGAAAAAAGAATTTCACATCAGATAAAGAATAAATATAAAAAAGAATAAATATAATACTCCAATTAGCTATGATTAAAAAAACCTATACCAAAGCATATAAGAATCAAGATTCCAGAAATTTAGGACAATATTAAAAGCTGCTAGAGAAAAGAAACCTATAAAGGAAATCCCACTAGAATCACAGAAGACTGCTCAAAACAAACCCTCAAATCAAGGAGAGCTTGGAGTGAAGTATTTCAAGGCCTAAAAGAAAACAATCTCCAACCCAGATTATGTGCCCTAAAAATTAGCCTTCAAAATTGATGGAGAAATAAGACTTCTACAACAAAGAACACCTGAACAAAGGCATGGCCACCAAACCATCACTCTCAAAATTCTCTGAAAGACAATCTATAATGAAATAACGAGGACTATAACTCCATGAACCCCAACAGAATGAATCCATCAGGCAAGGAAAAATATTAAAAGAGGAAAGAAGGGAAACAACAACAGGAAAATAATGTGGCAGGAATAAGTCGATACATATGAGTTATAATCACAAATGTTAATGATCTCAATTCATCAATCAAAAGAAACAGACTGGCAGAATGGATCAAGAAGCAACATCCAATATATGCTGCACACAAGAAACACATTTAATTAAAAAATAAATGTATAGACTGAAAATTATAGGATGGAAAACAATATTCCATGCAACAGGAACCTGGAAAAAAGCAGGAGTAGCTATTCCATTTGAAAACAAAGTGGATTTCAAGACAACACTGACTGTGAGACCCCCTGAACTGTAAAGGGAGCAGCTATTCCCCTTCTTGGTATCTTCCCAAAAGAGTTAAAAGCATGATACCACACATTTTTTTTTTTTGTACCAGGGATCGAACTCAGGTCCTTGTGCTTGCAAGGCAGGCAATGGAACCACTGAGCTAAATCCCCAGCCCAAAATGTTTTCTTAACTTTTTTTTTTTTTGGTACGAGGGATTGAACTCAGGTCCTTGTGCTTGCAAGGCAGGCTCCAGAACCACTGAGCTAAATAAATCCCCAGCCGAACACACATGTTTAAATACCACATTCTCTGGTGTGAGAAATCAAAAGTGGAAATAAGGACAAAAATGTATAATGGATGTTGGCAAATGGGAAGAAAATGTTCAAATGGGAAGAGGAATGAGGGAAGAAGGAGGGAGAAAGGAAAGAAGGGACAAGAAAAAAGCGAAGATAGAAGGAAAAATAGAAACAAAGCTTCTGTACGTAGGGAGGGGAGGGACTTGAGGAGGGGAATGGGATAAAATTGGGCTGGGGATTTAGCTCAGTGGTGCCACCACCTACCTCATAAGTGCAAGGTCCCAAGTTTGGTCCCTGGGTACCCCAAGAAAAAACAAATAAAAAATATTTACTTTTCATGGTCATTAAAAAGAATTAAAATAAAATTTATTAAAAAGAAAAAAATCAATACCCTTCCTGTACATGAGTAACAAATTCACTGAGAGGGAAATTAGGGAAACCATACTTTTCACAATAGCCTCCAAAAAATGAAATACCTAGAAATCAATCTAAAGAATGTTGTAAAATACCTTTACATAGAAAACTACAATATTTTGAAATAGAGATTGAAGAAGATATCAGAATTTGGAATTATATCCGTTGTTCTTAAGTAGGAGGAACCAACACAGTGAAAATGGCCATACTTGCAAAATTTTTATACAGGTTTAATGCAATCTCAATCAAAATTCTAATAGCATATCTCTTCTGTTTGGAACCAGAAGAGACCTAGCATAGCAATAGCAATTCTGGGCGACAAAGGGAACACCACAATTCCTGGCCTGAAATTATACTGCAAAGCTACTGTGACAAAAGCAGTATGTTACTGGCAAGAAAAAGCAAAAATAAAAACAAAAACCAGACTTCAGGACCAAAGGAACAGACTAGAAGATGCATAAACAACTCCAGACATACTCAGCCAACTTATCTTGACAAAGCAGCCACATACCACCACTGGAAGAAAGACAGCCTTTTTGATAAAGGGTGCTGGAAAAACTGGCTTTCCACACACTGAAGATTAAAACTATACCCATATCCCATATCTTTCAACATGTATTAATCTAAAATCAAAACAGATAAAAAATCTAAATATTAAAAGAGATACACTTAATCTGTTGCAAGATAGAATAGGTGGAACTCTTAAATATGTTAATGTAGGCAAGACTTTATGAATAAAACCCTGATTCCACAGGAACTATCATAAAGCATCAGCAACTGGAATCTCATCTTATTAAAAAGGTTTTACACAGTGAGAGATATCACCAACAGAGTGAAGATGCAAAACCACAGTGTGGGAAAAATTTTTTGCCAGCTATTCCTCAAAGGACAACTGTAAGAACTAAAAAAAAAAAAAAAAAAAAATCAGACCTCCTAAATTTAAAGACCCAATCCAAAGATAGGCATCTGAGATGAATACACACTTCTCCGATGAATAAGTACAAATGGCAGATAAGTATAGGAAAAAATGTTCAACATCACTGAGCACTCAAGAGATGCAAATTGAAACAACGCTGAGATTCCATCTCACTCCAGAAAGAATGGCTGTTATCAGAAAATTATAAGAAATGAACCAATACAAATGCTGAGTGAGCTGTGGGAAAAAAGGAACCCTTCTCCACTGTTGGTGGAAGTGTAGACTTGTACAACCACTGTGGAAATCAGTGTGGAGTTTCTCAACAAAGTAAAACTAGAGGTTCCAGTTAATAGTTATTCTCCTTCTTGGTATCTTCCCAAAAGAAATTAAAAGCATCATATCACAGTGATATATGGACGCCCATGTTTATAGCAGCACAGTTTGTAATAGCTACAACTTAGAAACAACCAAAATGCCCATTAACAGGGACAGGAATGTAGCTCCATTGCACAGTACCTGCCTGCCAAGCCCAAGGCTCTGAGTTTGTTTCTCAGTACTAAAAAATAATAATAGTAACAAAATGCCCCTCAACCAATAAATAGATAAAGATGTGCTTTTTTTATGCAATGCAATACTACTCTGCCATAAAGACGGATGAGCTTGAGACCTTTCCAGCTAAATGGATGCACCTTGAGACCAGACTCTTAAGTGAGATAAATTGGACACACGTGTTCAAATATTGAATGGTTTCTTCAGTGTGAGAAACCAAAAGTGTAAATAGGACCAAAGTGTACAATAGATATTGGGAAATGGGAAGAAAATGTTCAAATGAAAAGAGAAACAAGGGAGCAAGAGGGAGAAAGGAAAGAAGGGTCAAGAAAAAAGAACAGAAGGAAAAAATGAAAACAAAGCTCTTACAAATAAGGAGGGGAAGAGGCATCAAAGGGAAAGGAGAGCAATGGGTAAAAAAGAAGTAAGATAAATCATGTATAGGTACAAATCTCCTATGATGAATGTTATTATTATATATTTATTTTAAATGTGCCAATAAAGAAATTAAAATGATCTTAGCAAAAACAAAACACCCCCCCATCCAACAAACAGGAAACAAATCTAAAATAAGCACCCAGACTATCAGAGGTCTTGATCCCAAACGCTCCTGGTCTCTTGCCCTGTGCTGCAGCAGTGCCCACACCTCAGGCGCCCTGGCAGTCTGGGGTAGGGTAAGTTAAAGACTCTGAATAAGCCCACAGTGTTTTCCAAAGCCCTGGTTTCCTTTCACAGTGGATAGGATTATCGATTTCAATACTTTCCACTGTACGAGGTCCTGCTGAAGCAAGAGACTCAACGACTTAACAGCAAACTGAGAATTAAGAGAAAGTGGCTCAGGTGGCACAGCAGAGCAGTGTGGGAGTATGCAGAGGATTTGACATTTGTAGAGGTGACTTCATGACTGCAAGTCTGAAATCCTCACAAACCTTTCACATTTGAATACCAGGTAACATGACTACACTTGTCTGTTTAAATGTTCTCACATGCAATGTGAGAGAGACGGGATGCACCCATTTAAAATATATAACCCAAGGAAGTGGGTGTGTTCATGGCTGTGTAACCACCACCATAAATGACTACACTTTTATCACCTCGAAAAGCAAACATCCCCCATTTCCCCCAAGCCCTAACCCTAGTCAGTCCTTTGTTCTTCTTCTCCATCCTACTCCTTTGGTGTCTTGAGACAGGGTCTTGCGAGGTAGCCCAAACTGGCCTTGAAGTGACAGCAGTTCTCCTGTTTTAGCCTCTTGAGTGCTAGGAGTACAGGTGTGCACCACCCTACCTGGTCAGTCCTGACTCTGCACAGAATACCAGACAGAGCCTGCTCACCACCATACTGAGCCAGGCTCCGGATTAACTGGGCTCCTCAGACTCGACCCCTGTGCCACTTGTTCCACTGTGGGCCCCCTGGAGCACAGCACACTCCTGGGACCCTTGCAGACCCAGCGTGCTAAGCATGGCCTGAGACCTTGCACACCCTGAAATCTCCTTGCTGCCCTGACAACTCCACATATCCCTGGACCCCAGCACAGCTCTAAAACCCCTACATGCCCCAGGACTTCTGTGTTCTCTCAGAGCCCAGGATTTGGCCAACTGGCCTGCATGCCCTGGGTAGGGCCCCACCTCAGAGGGTCCCCCTCTTCCAACAGACATAGCCCTGTCCCAGAAGGACCCCCAGGTCCAACAAGAATACCCAGCCATGCCCCAGATACTGGACCCAGTCATATAGCTCACCTGGGCTGATTTAACTGTCATCCCTAGTTCTGTTCTCTCCCTGTACAAACAGAATTGAACAGATTCCCTGACCCAATCCTATGGGAAGGACTGCAGGTGTCTTCAGTCCTATGTTCTAGAGGGCCCTTTGGATGTTCCTTGAGAAGATCTAGACTAAAACTATCAGACAGGATCCCCAGACATTCAAAAAACTACAAATATCAGAGACTTGCCCTCAAACTGCACAGCAAGAGTTAATCAACCTAGCCTTCAAGGTAAAAACAACACAGGTCTGCAGATGCTGGCCTCTGCCATAAAAAGCACCCCAAAGTCAACCACTGGGTTGACCACAAGGGATCAAGGGTGCCCTGAATCAAGGTGCTTCTAGTGCCATGCTTCAAATGCTACCAGAGTGGCCACTGGGCTAGGGAACACCAAAGCCTGCAGCCCAAATTCCCTCTAAGCCATGTCCTTCCTGTCAGAGTCCTCACTGGAAGTCTGATTACCTACCACTGGCAGCCAACCCTGGCCCCTGGGCCACGACCCCAGTGACCTCCAATTGGCTCCTTCCCAGACCTTCTTTGCCTGGCCACCAAAGATTGAATTTGCCTGAAGGCCTCTGAGGCCCTCTAGGCCATCTCAGATGCCAAGCTCCAGGTAACTTTTGATAGAAGTTAAGTTCATCCTTTCTTAACACAGGGGCCACTCATTCCACCCTTTCTTCTGTCCAAGGACTGGTCTTTCCAGTCCCAATTACTGTTGTGGGAATTGACAATGAAGTCTCCAGACCTTTAAAGTCTCCCGATCTGGTGTCCACGGAGTGAATATCTTTTCCCATGATCATTCTTAGTCAGCCTCACTTCCCCCACCCCGCTTTTAGGCCCAGATGTCTTAACCAAGTTGTCAGCCCCAGTGCTTACAGCCATCCTGGATTCCCTCCCTTCCTCCCTCCGCAGCTCCCATCATCTCCCTTACCTCAACCCCAGCCGGGGATCTCTCCTCCCCATCCCTGAATTCATCTCAACATCTGCTTACTACCCCTCTCAAACCAAACCACCCCTACCCTGCCCAGTGACGGTATCCCACCCTGATCCAGTTTTATGGGGATCGCAGCCACTATTTTTCACCTATTGTGACGCAGTCATAATCCCTACTAACTCACCTTCAGATACACACTTACAGACTGCTACAAGATCTCCACATTATCAACCAGAGTGTCCTTCCCACACACCCTGTGGTGACAAACCCCTATGCATTTTTGTCCTCTATCCCTCTGTCTACCACTCATTACTCTGTCTTAGACCTAAAGGATGCCTTTTTCATTATGCCCCGGAACCCCTCCTTATAGCCCCTCTTTGCCTTTACCTGGAGAGACTCTGAAACCTGTCAGTTCTGACAGCTGAAACAGACCATCTTGCTGCAAGGTTTCTGAGACAGCCCCCACTGTTTTGGTCAGGAGACTTTCACCCCTCTTCCTCTTGTCTCATGTAGTAGGTAGATGACCTCCCCTCTGCAGCTCCTCATACAAGGTGTCCTGTAGAAACACCCTCTTACTTTCACAACATCTACCCTCCAACAGATACCGGGTATCTCCCTCTGAGGCCCAACTCTGTTCCCTGCCCGTCACCTAACTGGGCGTCATTCTCCACTGGCATACCGGGCCCTGCCTGCAGACTGTCTGCTTGATCTCCCAGAACCCAACCCCAAGGGTCAATCTTTTGCCCTTTCCGATATAACCCCAGCCCATTCCTTGTATGAACACCAACAATATCACAGCCTTCCTCCCAAAGAGAGATGGTGCTGAAGCCAGGAAAGAGTCCTTCTTCACAGGTCCACACTGCTATTTCCTCCTTTCCTGATAATTTGCGTGCAAGATACAGAACCCTAACCCAACTGCTTGAACCTCTCCTCTGCTTTCCCTCCTAGAAGACCCCCTTTAAGGCCTTCACCGCTCAGTACTCTGTCTGCCACACCTCAGGGTTTTCTGAGACACCTTCCTTCTCCTACATGTTACACACCAAAACAGGGTTTTTCTCCAAAACAGGACTGGCAAATTAATTTCACCCACAGGCCACAAATACAAAAGCTAAGATATCGGGTTTGGATCAACACCTTTACTGGATGGGTAGAGGCTTTTCCTACAGGTTCAGAAAAGTCAGCTCCTTCCTATGGCAATATTACCCCCAGTTTGGCCTTCCTCTCTCTGTTCAACTAAACAATGGCCCAGCTTTTATTAGTCTAATGGAACCTCCACACCCCCTACCAGCCTCAATCATCTGGAAATGTAAAATGGACCTCCTCAAGGCCCACCTCACTAAGCTCACACTCCAGCTCCATAAAGACTGGGTTTCCCTGCTCCTGGTCATTCTGAACATCCAAGTCACACCCTGGGAACCTACAGGACACAGTCCACTTAAAACTTTTATATGGCTGCACCTTTCTGCTTGGGCCAAACCTCAGCCCAGAGGCCAGCCCATCAGAGACTATCTCCCAGGTCTGGAATGAGCCTGAAAAGAGATCTCACGTGTTGCTAACCTTCTCTTGCCTTCTCCTGACATCCAGCCTTATAAAGATAGCCTAACCCTGACAGCTGTCTGTCTATGAGACTCTCCCTAGTGGGTTCATCACTCTCGGGTAAAGCTGTGTCCTGCTGATAACTTTCCTGACTCCTCTTTGTAAAACTTGCAAGTGATCTCCCCTACTTCCCTCAGGCTGACCCTAATTCCAGAAGACACTTAAATGCCTTACCCCTGTATTTCCTGCCTTTTCATCCACTTCCTTCATTCAGTCTACTTTAATCTTACTTGACTTCACCCACAGGCCTCCACCCTCGAGTTCTTCACTCACCCTCACCCCGATTAGGTTCCCCTCCTCCTCCTGTCTCCTTGCTCACTGAGACAGAGAGGCTCATTCCATTTTCCACGCTGTTTAAACCCAGTGCTGGTCATGGAACAGTCCTTGGGAAAACTGTGGACTACTCCCTGGAAAAAATGTCTTCCCTTAGTGCTCCCTTGGTGGAGACATCTGACTTGGCCGCTCACCCTCACTCCAGTAGGGACCTGAGTCCCAGCTGGAGATGTCCACTGTCAACCTTGTTGCCTCTCCTTACCTCTCTGTGCTCTCCATGAGAAATCTCCCTCTATTCCCCTCTCCCATCAGCCTGCCTGCCACCATTAAAACCCGGATCTGACAACAAAGGGTCCTATTACCTCCCTGGCCCACTATTGTTCTTGCTCCTGAGATATTTCTGATAGTCTCAAAAAAAATAGCCGACTCTCTGACTCTCTTCTTACCTTACAGAACCAGACAGACACCCTAGCAGCACTAACTCTCCAAAATCCTAGGGGCTTAGATCCTCTCATAGCAAAAAAAGTGGCGTCTACATCTTCCTAAAACAAAATATCGCTTTTATACCAACCAGTCAGACATAGTGCAAGACACACAAAAAGGCTAGCTGAAAAGTCTACCTAAATTAGACAACAGCAGTCTAACACTTGGACCAATGGCTTCTTCCATTAACTGGCCCCTGGTCTGTATCATGCTCCTTCTTCTCTCTGGCCCACGTCTCCTCAGACTTCTCTCACAGTTTTCACAGGACTGCATACGGGAGACCACCGCCTGGCAGCTGCTCACCCTGACCAATCCTCAGTATGCACCAACCCCCAAATCTCTCTTTCCATTAGGCTGCCCATGCCACCCCCCATGTCACACAGCCACGCCAAACAGGGCCCATCTCTCCCAACCTTCCCCTTTATCTTTTCTTTTTTTTAAATCATTACTAGGAGTCAAACGCATGACCTTGTGCTTGCCAGGAAGGTGCGGTGCCACTGAGTTTGGTCTCTGTTACAAAAAAAAAAAAAAAAAACAGTACATCATGTCCCAGCCATTGCAGTTCCAGGAAGCTTGATGGCATCTGCAACCACTGCCTGTCCTGAGAAGCGTGGCTTCATTCCATCTGCCCAAATTCTTCAAGACAGTAATCCTTCCCTCCCCTTCCCTTTAAATGTTTTGTTCTCTGCCAACTCCCTGCTGAATTCCCTTTTCCAGACTCGGTCTGTCGAGTGCCGGTACACGAGTAAATAAACAGCCTCTTTGCTCACACAGTGCCTGCCCAGGTGGTCTCTCTCTATATATATATTTAGTACTAGCATTTGGAAAGCTGACAGAGGAGGATCATTTCAAGTTTGAAGCCAGCTTGGGCTACAGAGTGAGTTCAAGGCCAGACTGAACTATATAGCAAGCCCCTGTCTCTAACACACACACACACACACACACACACACACACACACACACACACACACACCTTATCATTGGAAAAGAAGGGAAAGAGTCCTAATTTGTGTTGGTAAAATAGCAGGAATAGCTGCTGACAGGGGGAAGGCATGATGGCCTCATGCTGAGGCTCTTTAGGAACAGGGCAGATTCTAGGGTGGCCCTGAGAGCCTCAGAACCCCACCTTCTCCAAGCTGTGATTCTCTAAATACAATCAGGATGCCATCAGCAGAACCCTTGGAAATCTGTTAGAAATTTGATCTCAGGCTCTGCCCAGGCCTACCTAAGCACGGCCAGCATTTTAACAACTTCTCAGAAATTTATACTGCCAAGTTTAGGAAGTGCTTGTGACGAACAAGCGTGCTATCCTTTGTGCCCTAACAGTGTGCCTTCTTTAGGACTCTCACCACAGTGACACCTCACTGTTTCTTGGTCTTAGGAGATCTTGGAACAGGTTCACGACCACATAGGATGAAGTGGTCCCTTGTGTGAGCTCATAGCAGACCCCAACAACTCAGCCAAGAATATTTAATGAACCCCTCCGAGCAGGATTGGAAGACATGTGTTCCACATATATGGGGACGTATACATTGTTTACAAAACCCTAATTTTCATGACTGGGAGACAGGCTATTCCTGAAAGAGGAAATAATCCTCATAGTCACCCCTTTAGACTTTAATGTTTTAATGTAATAGACCTTATTAGACATCAACATGGCTAGCTGCCACGAGAAATAAGACATGTTACTTTGGTAAAATTTCACTCAACCAAAAGGAAGAGGCACGTTCTATACAATTGGGTTTCTTCTTTCTCTCCACACACTCTGTTCTTCATTAGATGATTCACATTTAAATACACTGAACACTGGAGAATAGTTCCAGAAGCTCTCTGTTAAACAAATGCAACTTTAATTTAAGCATAGTATTGTTTAAGAGAACACTAATGGGTGTGAATGGCAGAAAAAAATGCTATATAGAGGATTGCATTCTTCTCCAGAGGAGTACATTTTATTGTTTGTCAATGAATTTGAGTATCTTAGGAAAAAAGTCATACTTTTGTACCAGCACTGGCCAAGAGTAATCAGCTCTTTCCTGAGCCAACCAAGAGCCCCTGGTCATTGAGTGGCTACCATATGACAAATGCTGGGAAAAATAGAAAAGTCATTCTCCTGGAGTTTATGGGATAGGTAGGATGGAAAAAGTAGATGCACACAAAAATATTAGTTAAGATAGTGTGCGGAGTCAGGTGTGGTGGCACACTTCTGTAATCCCAGCGCTCAGGAGGCCGAGGCAGGAGGATCCCTGCAAATTCTAGGCCGTCCTGAGCTACAAAGTGAGTTCAAGTTCAGCCTGCACTACATAGTGAGACCCCACCTCAAAAACAAACAAAGAAACAAATAAAACAAGAGGATAGTGTATAGTGTATAAGCCTTCAATGCAGAACACAAGTATGTGGAAGTTAATTCTGGCCTGGGATGATCAGGGAAGTAACACTGAGAATGCAGATTTGAGCCAGGCCTTGGGCTCAACCTGAGTTGGATGGGACTACAGTGGCTGCCTGCAGTAAAGCTTGCTCCCTCAGTGTCAGCCTCACCATGCTTCTCCCAAGAGAAATACCTGCCTAGCTGGGGGTGGTGGTGCACGCCTGTAATCCCAGCACTCAGGAGGCTGAGGCAGGAGGATTGCTGTGAGTTCGAGACCAGCCTGGACTACATAGTGAGTTCCAGGTCAATGTCAACTACATAGTGAGACCCTGTATCAAAAAAAAGAAAGAGAGAGAGAGAGAGAGAGAGAGAGACCTGCCTGTGTCTCCTGCATACTGAGATCTGATTCTCAGGTTCAGATCTCTTGTCTTCCTAGACTCTAGCCAGCCTGGAAAGAAAGCCATCATTTTTGACAGCCTAGTTTTATGCTACAGGGTACCCAGTCTATTGGCTTTAAATACTGAGGTGTTAGCTCCTTTATCCCTGGGGATTCTGCCCCTTGCTTTAGCCCAGCAGGACTCTAGTTGGAGAGGAGCATATGAAGCTATGCACAACACCCCCACTTAGGTTTAGGTCACAGTGGACTCCTGGCCTACTCCCCGCCATCCAGGCCAATGGAGCATCTACCAGAATTATCTGGCAAACCTCATTAGTCCATCTTTTCTAGGTTCAAACAAAGAAAGAACTTAACAGTGAAAAAAGAAAAATAAAGCAGTCTGGGATTTGATTACCAGCTGCTTTATTAATGGTAATAGCAACAGCACATTTTTTGTTTATCAATTAAGCCAACCTACATGAAGAATCTCCAGTGTTCTCTAATAAGAGAACAAATAAAAATTTTCAAAAGGTTAAAAATGTCATACATGTAGGAAATGAACACATGGCCAAATATTTTACTCAAGTCATTAGTTAATGAGAGAAATGTTTCCAAGGAGAATTTGAGGAGACTGGTATTTATAACAGCTTAAGAGAAGAATGGTAGGATAAGATAGATCACTAGGTTTGACACTTCTGGGAAGATGGTGGAGTGGTGAGGAGCAGAGAAAGAGCCTCTTTGAGACTTGATGTCCAGATGCTGGAATATAGCAACTTGAGAAAGAGAAGAAGGAGGTCAGTGGGTCCCTGGGATCTAGCAAGAATCTGAGGTAAGAATCGAAGACCATGGGCAAAGTGAAGAGAGAGATTTAAACATAGTAGGAGGCAAGCAGTGCTTTCTTCCTGAGTCCTGACTCACTCTGTGGGAAGGGTACCTCAAGCCTGCAGGTGCATGGTGACTACTAGCAACCCCAGACGCCTCCACAGAGAAACACACCAGTGGAATGGAGCAGTGGATACAGTGGGTTGCAGTGGTTGGTGAGTTATTCCAGTTTAGATGTCCCCCAGAAGAGGGTGATAGGCCACTAGCCATCTTGGAGAGGGGAAACTGAGTCTGGAACTGTAGCTGCAGGTTAGCTCCAGTAGGGTGAGGTGGAACTGAGTTCAAGTAACAGGAGGTCAAGGAGCTGAGTTGACGCTGCCAGGAGGCACATAGGGTGTTGCAGGTTGAACAAAACAGGTTTCAGCTTCACCGCCAGAAACCAATGTGAACCTCAGTGGAAATAAAGATGCAGGCTTACTGGGATTATCCACACCCTGCTGAAAAATCTGTAGCTGGCTTGAGGAGATTGATCAAACAGAGATTTGAACTCTTTCTGCCCACTCTGTCTACCAGTGACAGCAGAGACACACCTTGAAGTAGATTTTTTTCTCTTCTTTTCTTCTTTTTGTTTTTGTTTTATTTCTTGTTTGCTCTTATTTTTATATAAATGTCAACATTGTTTATAGTTCTTTTGTTATTATTCTGTTCTTGTTTTTATTTCTTTCTTCTGTTTCCCTCCTATCTTCTTCACCAGTTTCTCAAATTTTGCATAATCTTCCTTTGTCTGCCAGTCTTGCTCTGCTTCTTCTTTGATTTCTCTATTTTCTCATAATTTTTAAAAATTTTTCTACCATGAGGGTAAGGTTACTAGGTTAGACATAAAGCCAGTTAATGTCCTCAGGGCCATTATACCACACCTCTGGAGTGATCTTTCCCATTGGTTGGAAATTATTTGCATTTCTGACTGGACAGGTGCCTGCAAATTGACCTCTGATCTTACACAGAGGTCAAATATCCAGTCATCAGTGCCAGGGGTGTAGCTCAGTGGCAAAGTGCCTGCCTGGCAAGCACAAGGCCCAGAGTTTGATTCCCAGTATCCAACAAAACAAAACAAAACAAAACAAAACAAAACAACCATTGGTTGGAAATTATTTGCATTTCTGACTGGACAGGTGCCTGCAAATTGACCTCTGATCTTACACAGAGGTCAAATATCCAGTCATCAGTGCCAGGGGTGTAGCTCAGTGGCAAAGTGCCTGCCTGGCAAGCACAAGGCCCAGAGTTTGATTCCCAGTATCCAACAAAACAAAACAAAACAAAACAAAACAAAACAAAACACATAGTCATCAGACAGCCAGAGCTACAAGTCCAGCTGGACACCAAAAGATAACTGATATTTCTTTTTTTTTTCCAGCTTTAATTGAGTTTATTGGTACATTTTAGGGATACAGTACAGTTACATTCATCGTTGGGATCTTGTACCTCTACATGACAAGTCTTGGTTCTCATTTTTTCCCCTTGTCCCTGCCCTCCCTTCACCCCCTCCTCCCCTCCCCATCTACAACCACTTTATTTCCATCTTTTCATTATCTCACATTTTTTTCTTTTCCCTTTTTACCCTTCCCCTACCTGTCCCACCTTCCCTAGATAACTGATATTTCTGATGTCTATATCTAAGATTCTTTGTTTATTTGTTTATTTGTGCTTTGAGACAGGGTCTTTGCTAAGCTGTTCAGGTTGGTCTCAAACTTTTAATCTTCCTGGCTGAGTCTCGTGAGTAGCTGGGATTACAGGTATGTGCCACCATGCCTAGCTACTTCCAAGCTGGGAATAACTTTTTGGATACTACCAACTATAGAGAACACTGTTAGTTCAAAAGTTATATATATAGTTTGAAGAAACACAACTTATATAATGACCAGACAGAGAAATAGGACACAAAAACTTTTCTAGCAGACAGTAATGAGAGATCATCTACATGTCAACTTAAATGATCTGGATCCCTGCTGAGAACTCATCTAAATACAAATTTAAAGGGCATTTAAGTCCAGCTTTAGACTTGATCCTAATAATTTTACTCATCTGGACACAGCCACATAACAGCAGAGAGGCCATGCTGAGGAACACAAAATCTCTAAGCACCTAGGGCCAGGTAGTTACAGCACTACGACCTCAAATACTTCCAAGGGCTCAGTGTCTTAAAGCAGTGCCCTGTACATTATTTGTACATAAATGTCAGTTTTCAAAAATGCTAAACTGTTTTTCAATAAACTGTGTTTAAGGAGGCAAATACATAATTTAGAAACATTTCTATTAAAAAAATCTCAAAATTAAAAAGCCTTAGTATTTAAGGAGCTCACAAAACCAGCTCCTGTATTGAATATACGCTGTGTGCAGGATATATCATTGGGCCCTGAAGTGTGCTAAAGAGAGGAAGATACAGTTCTTGCTTTAGAAAAGCTTCTGATAGCCGTGGTATCCTTGAGAATGGAAGGAACACAAGACAGTCCACCTGTATGAGAGCAAAGAGGGATGGCAGAGTCAGGCTGGAGTTAAGAGGGGGCCAAGAGACTTCCAGGAGAAGGGGCCTGGAGAATTTATCATGAATTTCACCAGAAAATTCTCTAAAAGGAATAACTGAATAAATGAAAGTTTGTTGTATAGCTTTTTTCTCAAAATGATTCCAATTATGTAGAAAAATGTATATGTTAGCATAAACTAAGTGACTGAAATAAAAAATTTTAATTTTATTTTTTGGGTTTTTTGAGACAGGGCCTCACTGCATAGTTTAAAATGGCCTCCAGCTGTGCTTGGTGGTGCACACCTGTAATTTTAGAGCTTGGGAGGCTAAGGTAGGAGGATCACGGCAAGTTCCAGGCCAGCCTGAACTACATAGGGAGACCCTGTCTCAAAAACACCAATAAATAAATAAAAATAAATAACTGGCTTTAAACTAGTTTAGGCTGGCCTTGAATTTGCAGATTCATCCTCCTGAGGGCTGGGATTACTACAAGCATAGGCGACCATGTTTGGCTGAACTAAAAGAAAATTTTTTTTTCTGAAATAAAAAAAATTGTTTAAGTCCAACGCTGTGAACAGTTTACAAAAGAAATAGAAGTGGACAATGAACATTTTAACTTGTATGTGATCTTGCTGATAACCAAAGAAATGCAAAGTAAATGTGACATTTTTCATAGAGCAGTATGATAAAGGTTTTTTATTTTGTTTTTGTTTTTGGTGAGGTCGCGTGCACAGGGCACAGTTGGCATGGCAGCTGTGCAGCCCTCGGATGTCCCATGCCCTCCTAGGAGATCCAGACCTCCGAACAGGGTCTCATTTCTTCCTCAGAGAAAGGAGGGCAGAATCTCAGCCTTGGCCTCTCCCTGCCCCTTGCAGACCCTCGCTGTGTACTGAGCAGCTGGTGGGCAGGCCTGGCCCCCTTCCTGCGAGGTTGATTCAGACTTTTACCTGCAAGGGCCTGAGCCCTGATCTATTTTGCCCTCTGTGGGCCACGGCAGCTTCAGTGGCTCGATCACAGTCATCCGCAGGCGTGGAGCAGCATGAGACAGCCACGTTATACCAAAGACATAATGGGGTGTGATGGCAAACGCTTGTGATCGCAGCTGAGACAGGAGGATCTCAAGTTTGAGCCCAGTCTGGGGAATTTTGTGATTTAATGAAACTGTCTCACCGTTAAAAAATAGAAAAGGGCTAGGGATAAAGCTCAGAGTGAAGATCCGGGGTGGAGTCTCCAGTATTAAAACAAAACACCAACCAAACAAAATACCCCCAAAACCCTTCTCTGTTTGTCCCTCCACCCATCCCCAGCAATTACCCTTCAGCTTTCTGTCTTTATGACTTTGGCCACTTCACACTCTATAATTCATCTCTAGCAGGAGGTTGATGTTTCTGTAGTGGATCTAAGTAGAGAAGCCTCCATTTGGTAATATAATTTTTTTAAGTAAGATTATGTGTATCACCCCACAAATGACTATCACACTAATCTGGATGTAGAGTAGTAGGAGAGGCTTAAAGGTCATCTGATCAGAAAAATACACGAGAACAAATGAGAGCACAGCGGGATGCTCCCCAAAGGGACTTCTGGAAAATTTGAATCATATTTGAAATGTTAAAACCATAAATTATGTGACTATCCACAAATATGTCTTCATCTTTTAAAAGGGACCCTTCCAGAAACTTCAAAATAAATGAATGGAATCCAATAATTTCAAACTCAAGTGCTGTTATTTCTACAAGATTTTGGATTATATGTCCATTTGTTCCTTGGAAGAAAAATCACATTTTCATTTCTTATATTTTATTTATATTAGAGAGAGCACTTCAATATTAATTCAAATATCTATCCATTAAATGCAAAAATGTTAATGCAATATTAAAAATGAAATTTAAATGAAAGCAAGGGAATATCACATTGAGGTTCCCATGGCAACTCCTCACTAAACTTTTCAGCTTCTGCATTGTAATATGGTCATTTGTTACAGGCTCATATAAAATACAATTTTGCAGAAATGTAAAGATGTATAGGTTAATGTGTGTCAATTAAAGACTCAGATGCAATACACTAGGCTAAGAATACTCTGAATATTAATTTAGACAAATCTACACAAACCAGATGTAAACTTCCTGAGTTCTGGATGATCTGTTGGCATCCACGTGTATCAGACCACTTTACAGTTTCCATGTTACTGCAGTGCTAATATAGGCACAGTCGAGTGACTCTTACTTTAGGGAGAATTTGAAATTATAAATAACAAATTTTGCGAGACCAGGTGAAAATATAAATTTGTAGCTCACACAAATTTCAAGTCCAGGAATTGAGTTTTTAGAGACAATAATGAAGCCAATACTCTGCCTTTATTATTGGCTGTGTTTGTTTATTTTTTGAGACAGGGTCTTGCTGTTAGTCCATGATGGCCTTGAACTTAGTATAGAGTCCAGGCTGGCCTTGAACTTGTGGTGATCCTAAAGCCTCAGCCTTCCAAGAGCTGGGATTACACGTGTGTACCACCCCTCCCGGCTTTTAATTGATTTTACCTGCTTGAGCTCCCAGACTAAAAGTATATTAAATGATCTCCACAGGTACTCCCTCAATTTTTCTTTATGGACATCTAAGCTTTTGACTTAGATTTTTCAAAGTTATCATATATGAAAAATCAACCTTCTACCACTCTGTAGTGATCTTTAAAATGGAAAATGATACTATAGACAGAGTTTGTTTATACATTTCCAAGGGCTTCCTTTTGATATGTCTTTGGGATCCTTTTCTATCTTTTATGTTTTTGTTTTGTTTGGTTTGGTTTTGGTTTTGGTTTTTGAGACAGGGTCTCACTATGTGGTTGAGACTGACCAGGAACTCACTATGTAGCTCACAATGATCCTCCTGCCTCAGCCTCCTGAATGTTGAGATTACAGGTGTGCACCACCACGCCTGGCCCTTTTTTATATTTTATATTTTAACATTTCTGTGTATTTTCTTTTATATGCATTGCTCTAAAAAGCACAGAGAGGATTATTTAAAAATCTAGTTGATTTTTTTTCAGAAGTGTTCAATCCATTTACAGTAGGATTTATCTCTACCACATTATCTTATGTTTGTGTTCTCCACCATTTCTTCTGTGTGCTTGTTTATTTTCTATTTTTGCCAATTTTTGTTTCCTCAAAATGTACAATTAGTTTTGATTTGTTTTCTGAGACAGGGTCTCCCTATGTAATTCAAACTGGCTTTGAAGTCACTGTGTAGCCCAGGTTGTCCTCAAATTCTTGGTGATCCTCCTGCCTCAGCCTCCCAGTACTGGAACTACAGGTGTATGCCACCACACCCAGCTAATATGGATGACTGGAACATACATTAAGTTGTTTCTTTCAGAGCCTGCCCTTCATAGTGTCATGCTCACAGCTAAGGCTAGAGTTTGTCCGTATCTCACTCTCCTTCAGAAAAACAAAGGTGCTTTGACTGAATATTTCAGTGCTTTACCTTACAGGCTTTAGGCCAGTGGTGGTGAACGTGTGTCACCCATGCTGCAGCTGGCAGTTTGTTATCGCTGAGGGCTCTAAAAGGTTCACCATCACTGCTCTAGGCTTAGAGCCGATAGGTTACCTGAATTCTCATTTTGTTTATTTCCTCCACAAGTTAGGCCTTACTTTTGTTTGTTTGTTTTTGGTTTTTTTGAGACAGGGTCTCACTATGTAGTTGAAACTAACCTGAACTCACTATGTAGCCCAGGCTGGTCTGGAACTCACAGGGATCCTCCTGCCTCAGCCTCCCGAGTGCTGGGATTACAGGCGTGCGCCACCACGCCCAGCCTTATTATTATTTTATGATACCAACATTTCTCTGGGTTTATCCCAGTGCTTTCTACTTACTTCACTCACTGTTACCTCTGACATCTCAGACTTTCTGGGATAATTTTCCTCCTTGAAGTGTTACCTTTCAGAAATCATTTCAGTAAGGCAATTTGGGTGATATATTTACTTTTTGCTGAGCTGAAAATGTCTTTATTTCACCTTAATTCTTAGATATTCCTATAGCAGAATAATCTGTATCAATTTTTGCTATTAATAACATAGCAATTTATAGTTGAAACCTAGAAACTATACATTTGAAGGAGCTGGTAAGCTACAATATATTCATTTCTTTATTTATTTTGGCTTTTGAGATGGTCTCATTATGCAGTGCAGGCTGGCCTTGAAGTCCTGGTGATCCTCCTGCCTCAGCCTCCCGAGTGCTGAGATTACAGGGGTGTGCCACCACACCCGGGAGAACTATTTTAATTTCTACATCATTTATTAAACAATTTTTTTATTAAAAAATTTTTTTATTAAAAAAATTAAATTATCTTTCACATGCATATTTTTAAACAGATTTTCACAGTGACACTGAGAAAAGTTTGCTTGCAAGAACAGTATTTTAGGTCCCTATTTTTTGCAGGTATACAGAATAAATAAACCAGATAAACACTCCAAGACTTGTAATCACTCTCTCCCATTATTCTTCTATAGAGCATCCCTGTACCTGCTGTCCACGGAATTTACAATAAGCCATTTCGCTTTCTCTTTAAGCCTGATTCTTTTCACAAGTATTAAAATTTCTTTAGTGTTCACAAAGTCCCATTAGTATAACTTTTAGTTTAAAATGATTTTTTATTAACCAGTATACTTAATTCCTCAGCAGATCTTTTTAAGATAAGTAGGTCTGACACATGAATATACAATTGCTAATTTAAGTTAATATAAAAGTTCATTATTTTTTAATCGTGTTCCTGAAGAGTATCGCAGTTATAAATCTGTGCCAGTCGATTAAATTAACACTTCATTTATACAGAGGAAAAATGGGAAGTCCTATCTTATTCATGACAAGAACTCTGCCAGGACTTGCTGTGTTTTTCATACACATTTGTCACATACTTCACCAGGCTGAAGGGCTTGCTAGGGAAGGTGTTAGGGAATTGATCATGTTAAAGTATGCTGTGACACCGCCATTTGGGGTTGGACTTCCGGGTTCTTCCCCTAAACCCCTGTCTTGAGTTTCCTTTTCCCAAGACAATGTCAGCATATAGAATTAAAACCTAAAGCTTCCTGCAGAGCTCCCTCCTTAGAGGGCAATGTGGCTTGAGAGAGGCTAAGAGCAGCCTACCCTACCCTAACAAGGAGGTCTTTGGCTCCAAGCCCTTAAATAGGCCAGCACTTCCTCTGCTCTCTCTCTCTCTGTGCTCTCTCTGCTCTCTCTCTCTGCTCCGCTTCCCTGAATAACATCTGCAGTCGGACCTCTCCTCTCAGTGTGCATGGCCTAGTTGTTGAGCATCGCTGTTCCCTTTCAGAAGGTGCCTAGATTTTCCTATCCTCTGTGAGCTATGAGGAGGAGCATGCTAAAGCATAGTAACAGATGTTACTGATCATTCTCTGACCAGAGGAATTTGCATATTTCTGCAACTTAACAAGAATTTAGAAATTACTTACGTGTAACATGCATTGCATATAATAAGACTATGCAAAAATTAAAATATATTAAGATAAATATGTTTAAATTATCCAGGCATGGTGGTGCACACCTGTAAACCCAGCACTTGGGAGGCTGAGGTGGGAGGATCACCATGAGATCAAAGCCAGCCTAGACTACATAGTGAGATTCTGTCTCAAAAACAAACAAATGAACAAAACCAATTGAAGCAGAATAATGAGGTTTCCAAGCCAGGTGTGGTGGCACATGCATGTAATCCCAGCACCCGGAAGGCTGAGGCAGGAGGATCGCTGTGAGTTTGAGATCAGCCTGAGCTACACAGCGAGTTCAAAGCGAGCCTGAATTGCATAGTTCACAAATTTGAAGCCAGTTTGGGCAAGTTCTGTCTCAGACAAACAAACAAACAAAAAAGGAATTAGAGGGTTGAAACCAGAGAAAAAACAAAGACATGTGTCCAACTTCAGAGCTGCTTGTCTCCCACAGCATTACCCACCAGTCTCTAAGGTGATGACCAAAAGACAGAGAAGCAAGTAGATGTTTTGCAGGCTTTGTGAGAAGGACCTGCAAATAAGGGAGAATCTGCACTTTGGAAACTCAAGGGCCAGATCCTAGGATTAAGGATGAACTAATGCCTAGTTCCTAGCCATCTCAAGGCCTGTTCTGCATTAAAGCCATATGAACTGCTAGGGTCTCCAGGCATGCTCTAAAAACGCAGCAAAAAATAATAGCCAGGTGTGGAGGCACACACTTGTAATCCCTGCGGAGGCAGGAGGTTCCTAAATTTGAGCCCAGCCTAGGCAACTAGGTGACTTAGTTATTAAAAAGGAGGTACTGGGGTTGTAGCTCACCATGAAGGCCACACACATACAAACAAAAATAACATTGCAATAGATTCTAGTTGTTTCCATGGTAATTAATCCATAATGTCTTCCACACGATACATAATAAATAGACTCAGATGGGTATGTGGTGATGCGTGCTGGTAATTCCAGCACCTGGGAGGCTGATACAGGAGTTCAAGTCCAGCCTAGACTACAGGCTGAGACCCTGTCTCAAACAAACAAGAAAAGTCTGGGCATGGTGGCACATGCCTATAGTCCCAGGCTTTGGGAGGCTGAGGCAGGAGGAACGTCATGAGTTTGAGGCCAGCCTGGGCTACATAGTGAGACCCTTTCTCAAAACAAAACAAAACAAAACAAAAAAACAGAAAAATATCACCAACCATGAGGAAAATGAAAATCAAAACCACAACAAGATGTCATCTCAATCAATCCATTTGGATGGCTATTGTCAAAAAGGCAAAAGATAAGTGTTGGCAAGGATGTAGAGAAACTAGAGGTCTTGCACATTGTTGAGAGAAGTGCAAAATGTTGCAGCCTCTTTGGAAAAAGAGTGTGGAAGTTCTTTAAAACATCAAAAATAGAATTATAATGAAATCCAGCAATCCCATCTCTGGATACTTATTCAAAAGAGCATTGCCATCTGAATCTCCAGAAGACATTATTCTTTCAATATTAGTGGTAGCACTATTCATAATACCCAAAGATGTAGAAACAACCTAAATGCCCATCAGAGGGTGAATGGATGAAGAAAGCATAGTAGACTTATACAGTGAAATATTATTCAATCTTCAAAAAGAATGAAATCTGCCATATTTGACATCAATGAATACAGAGGCTATTAAGAAATAATAAATGAAAAAAAAAAAGAAAAGAAATAAGTGAAACAGCATGATTCCACTTATAGGAGAAATCTAAAACAGTCAAACTCTAAGAATCAGAGAGTAGAATACTGCTTGTCAATGGCTGGGGCTTGGGTAAAATGGGGAGTTGCCAATTAATAGGCATAAAATCTCAATTATGCACGATGACTAAATTCTGGAGATCTGTGCAGCATTTTTTTAGAAAGCCTTTTTTTTGGGGGGGTTGCCGGGGATTGAACTCAGGTCCTTGCAATTGCAAAGCAGGCTGTGGAACCAATGAGCTAAATCCCCGGGCCTGGGCAGCATTTTAAACATTGCTAATTGTATACTTTGTACTTGTTTGTGACAGGGTCTTGCTGTGTAGCCCAGGCTGACCTTCAACTTGCAATCCTCCTGCCTCAGCCTCCTGAGTACTGGGATTACAGGTGTGCACCACCACACCTAGCCTATACACTCACATTTTATTAAGAGGGTAGATCTCATATTGAATGTTCTTATCACAATAAAATAAAAAAACTAAATTGTATCCTTTCACTTTGATGTGATTATGAGTAGATATTAATAAAAAAAGACTTTTCTGCCATTTATTTTGAAGTGTGTGTTCTCAACCAGTTTCTGTTGAAATCAGAAGGAAGGATTCGGCCCTTCAAAAGGTTACAGTCTCACAGGAGAGACATGTATGGAATTTTAAAAAGCACAGCAGGGTAGACTGCCTATCTAAGTGGCAGAGAAGCTGACAACTGCAGCTCCTCTGGTGGTGCGTTTCATCCTGGAATTCTAATCTGCACTGTCACCTGGCTTCCTGGTGACCACTTGGTAGCCTTCGGATGTTCATTCTGGGCTGATGCCTTGGTACATTTAAAAATAGCTCAGTGTTGAGCATAAGCTAAATATATTCCCAGAATTCCTATGCTAATCAATTATTTATCTTTTACAATGCTAACATCAAAAACTTTTTAAAAAGTTATATATTTCAGCTTGATGGGAGGTCTTGGGAGACTAGAAGCAACAATGACTTTCAAGTCTAAAGTGAGTAAAATGGGTAAAAATGAGAATCCTGCGATTATGTTGCCTAAATAAGGCAAAGACTATTCCTTTGCCACTAGAAGTTAAGAATAAATGTATAATTTATGAGGGATTTATAATTTATATAAAATGTTTTAGTCTTTTAACAAGAAAATCATTTGAATTCTCTGAAAACTGTAAAAGCAAGTCTTACTTCTTTTTTAACAGAGAAGATGATTTAACAACACTAATTACAACTTTAAATAGCATCATCTTATCTGCAAACTTTATGCATACATTTTTTTTTTTGAGACAGTCTCACTATCTACCTCAGGCTGGCCTTGAACTCCTGGTGATCTTCCTGCCTCAGCCTTCAGAGTTCTAGGATTACAGGTTTGTGCCACCACCATGCCCAGCTTGTAGGCATATATGTATGATTTAACAACACTAATTACAACTTTAAATAGCATCATCTTATCTGCAAACTTTATGCATACATTTTTTTTTTTGAGACAGTCTCACTATCTACCTCAGGCTGGCCTTGAACTCCTGGTGATCTTCCTGCCTCAGCCTTCAGAGTTCTAGGATTACAGGTTTGTGCCACCACCATGCCCAGCTTGTAGGCATATATGTGTATATATATATATATAAACACACTTATATTTTTAAATAGATTCCTTTTTTGTTTGTTTGTTTTTGAGAGAGGGTCTCACTATGCAGTTCAGGCTGATCTTTTTACTAGGAATTGAACTTAGGACCTTGTGCTTGCCAGGTAGGCATGATGACAACTGAGCTAAATCACCAGCCCAGTTCAGGCTGATCTTAAACTCACTACGTAGCCCAGGCTGGCCTCAAACTCAATGGTATCCCCCTGCATCGGCCTCTTGAGTGCTAGGATTACAGGCATGCATCACCACACCCAGCTCGGATTCTATTTATAAAAATAATTTTACATTATAGAAAAATAGAGGATAATACAAAACATTCCCACCAACTGAGCCTGGCAGTTTTGTCATTATTAATATTTTACCTTGGTATTGTGTCTTTGTTGCATTTAATAAACAAATATTCATACATTATTGTGAGCTACAATCTGTCCTTTGGTCTGATTTCCCCAATGTCCTTTTTATTCTCCAGAACCCCATCCAGGAAAGCATGTTATGTCTAATTGTGTCTCCTTAGGCCTTTCCTGGTGCCCTAGTTGTATGCTTTTTGCTTGCTTGTGATGACCTTGAGAATTCTGAGGAAAACTACATAGGTATTAGATTAGGCAGCTTTCCCTTTGCTAGGACCTGATACCTGACACTCACAGTATAAGGAGGACAGGGTTAACTTAGCCCATAGCTCAGAGGGTTCAGTCTATGGTTGGCTGGCTTGAAGGCAGAAGCATCGCGTTGGAAGACCCTGGTGGAGCAAAGTTGCTCACCTTGTGGCAGCCAGGAAGCTGACGGAGAGAAGGGAGGAGCGAGGGATAAGAATACAGCCTTCCGGTCACCTGCCCTGTGACCTACTTCTCTGACCAGGCCCCGCCCTTGAATACATGAGATTTTGGGGGGACATTTGCAATCTAAACCATACCAACTATTATATAGGATGCCCTTGGGTGGAATTTGGTGGCTTTTCTTATGATTAGATTGGGGCTACGGGGTTGGGAAAGAAGACCACAGAGGTAAAGGGCACCGCTATCACTTACACCTTGGTTACCTGGCTGAGGTGGCCTTTGTCAGCTTTCTCCACTGCAAAGGGACTCTGCCCCCCTCTCTCTGTAGTCTGTGGAGAGGAATCACCAGGAGTGCCCCATGCGTGAGGAGTAGGGAGCCTGCTGCACGGAAGACAGATAAAAGTACACGAAAGCCTTCCACAGGAGAGACATGTCCCATCCCCTCCAGTTATTCATTTGCTTTATCGTTTACAAGGAAGGAATGAAAAATATGGTCAAGGGGATGAAAAAAGAAATATGATGTATTATAGATACGGAGCTTCCCACACTGAATGTAATCATTACCTACTACAAACATGGACTAATGAAAATAAAAACTTTAAAAATAAAAATACAGTGAACATTCAGATTAGAAATGTATTACAGGAAAAGACATATTGCCATGAATCCCCCTCAAAATCCTCACCCTTACTTCCAACACTATTGTTCTTGCCATTTTCTCAAGCAGTTTTAGAAGTCCTCTTTCCTGGATGTCTTTACCAGGTGTGATTAAAAAAAATATATATATGGTGCAGACAGGTGTTGTGGTGCATACCTATAATCCCAGTACTCAGGAGGCTGAGGCAGGAGGATCACTGGGAGTTCGAGACCAGCCTGAGCTACATAGTGAGTTCCAGGTCAATCTGAACTACATAGTGAGACCCGTCTCAAAAAAACAAACAAGACAAACAAACAAAGAAAATATGGCGAATGCTGCTGCTGAGTGCCATTCAACAGAAAGGCAGGCTCATGAAAGCATGCTGCTGAATCTGGCACCAGGAGATTTCTGGCTGTTCCCTAAAGTCTAAATGACCATGGAAGGTAAACATTTCAGGACATTGAGGCAGCCAGCAGAGCACAACTAAAGACACAAAAGAGCACTTCTAGAGCTGTTTCAGAAAGTGATAAGAATGATGGGAAAAGCGTGCTGGAAGCGATGGGGTTCATGACAATGTGTCTTTTACTGCAATAAAAATTTTCAAAATTTGAATACACCATATTTTTCAATTATACCTCATATTTTTCTTTCTTTTTTTCCATGTCCTTCTTACCTCAAACAAAGAACTGGACAAGAGAAACCAAAAAACCCAAATTTTATTTTTAAAGTTCAGGGTGGGCCAGGAATGTAGTTCAGTGGCACTGTGCCTGCCTTGCAAGTGCAACGTCTTGAGTTTGATCCCTGGTACGGGGTGGGGGGCAGTGCCGGGTGAATATGTATGGGAGAAAGCACTTCTACAGGACGAACTTGGGCCAAACAAAGAGAAAAAGAGGGTAAAAGCAAAAATAAAAGCACACATCGCATCTGAGAAACGCAGCAGGGGCTATCATGGGTACTCATGCAGGACAGCCTCTCATATTGTCATCAGTATGAAATAATGGATATTTACTTTATATTTGGGGTTACTATAAGCCAGTACCACTTATGTTATTGAACGGAACTTAGGCTCTCAGGAGATATTTATTTATTTATTTATTCATTTATGTTTTGAGACAGGGTCTTGCAATGTCCTTCAGGCTGACCTTGAACTCACTAGCGACCCCAGGCTGGCCTCAAACTCACAGCCATCCTCCTGCCTAATCTTCCTGAGTGGTTGTGATACGGGGGAAATAAATGTTAGCTCCCAAACTGCTAGATATCTGAAGTGAAAGTTTGTTTTCTCTAAAACTAAAGAATGAATTCTAGAAACACAGAAGCTAAAAGTAGGAAGACTTCATTGAGAGAAGCAAAGCTTCTGTTAAAGAAAGACAGAAGGGGGACAGGAAAGTGGGTTGCCCATCCTCCCTGTTTCTCAAGTGTTTTATTGAGCAAAGCCATGGGGTGAGGTGGGTTCAAGGTGGGACAAACCTACAGCCAACTAATGAGATTACAAGTACAGTTGCTTAGGTAATATTGATCCAATGGGAAATCATGAGGTGGGACAAAACTATGATCAGCCAAAAAGGTTATAACAAATATAATCACTTAGGTAATCTTTTTTTTTCTCATTGAGTTTCTTGGCACATTTTAGGTATACAGTACAGTTACATTCATTATTGGGATCTTGTACCTTTACATGACAGTATTGATTAAATGGGGATCAAATGGGGAAGCTAGTCCCCATTTAAACTATCTGCCCATGTGGCCTTAGCTGCATCCCGCCCCCCACATCCTGTTCTTAGGCCTGGGCATATCTGAATAGACTCCATGTTTCCTTAAAGATAATAAGGTCATTCTCCACTGTCTTCTCTTTACTCCACCAGAGTTAAGTTTTATTTAATAGTCTTATTTAATATCCTTTTAAGCCATTTAGGGCTAGGGATTTAGCTCAGTGGTTCCGCCGCCTGCTTCCCAAGCACAAGTTTCCAAGTTTGACCCCCGGAAACCTGGTACCAAACAAACAAACAAAAAAAAAAACCTTTAAACAATTTAAATCCCAACAAAGCTATTAAAGTTTCACTAGGCTTGGTGGCTCAAGTCTTGCCCATTCACCCTACCCCACAGGCAAAGCCACGAGAGACAAGGAAACAAATTTTGAGGAACAGGCAGCAGCCAGCACCCTGAATGAATTGTACAAATTACAAATACACACATCCAAAATGAGACTACTTGCTTTCCAAAGAACTGACAATATGAGTAAGCACATGTAACACATTAGAGTAATTGCATGTGAAAGAGACAAGATAGGGAATAAGAAGTGGCACTAGCTGGGCATAGTGCTACACGCCTGTGATCCCAGCAGTCTGGGTGGCTGAGGCTGGAGAATAAAAAGTTGAGCTCAGCCTGGAAACTTAATGAGATCCTAATGTGAAATAATATGATACAGGGCACCAAGTAACTCAAGTAAGCAAAGAATCCAAACAAGAGAAATATTGTAACTCCCAACCTGCTAGATATCCGAAGTGAGATTTCGCATTCTCTGAAACTGAAGAATGAAGAGCCGGGGATGTAGCTCAATGGTGCCGCTGCCTGCCTCAAAAGTGTGAAGTCCTGAGTTCGATCCCTGTTACCAAAAAAAAAAAAAAAAAAAAAAAAAATTGACGAATTATAGGAACAATGGAGGTTAAGACTAGGAAAAATTTATTGAAAGAAAGATAGCTTCTGTCTAAGAGAGTCAGAGCGGGGCAGGAAAGTGGGTTGCTCACCCACCTTGCTTCTTAAAGGTGTTTTACGGGGCAAAGCCAAGGGTGCAAAATGGAACAAAATTATAAGACCCAATGGAAAAATCACAAGACGGGCATGAGGTGGGACAAAACCACGATCCAATAAGATTACAAGTACACTCACCCAGGTAATGGAGATCAAATGGGGAAGCTAGTCACTAGCAAGATTTTCCCAGAAGGAGTGGGCTAGCTGGTAATATTCTGGTCCCCAAGTAAGGTGGCTGATGTCTGTTTAGAACATCAGTCGCGGGCTAGGGATTTAGCTGAGTGGCACTGTGCCTGCCTCACAAGCTCAAGGTCCTGAATTTGATCCCTCGTCGCCCCCCCCAATCTCTTTCTCTCTCCACACACACACACACACACACACACACACACACACGCACGCATGCACCACTTCTCATCCCTAGGGGAAGTAGGTGAATTTGAGTTTTTTTCTTTTTAATGTTAACCTTTAGTGAATGTGCCTCAACTCTTTT
>NW_022900928.1:87363972-87387573 GCF_012274545.1 Fukomys damarensis | reverse complement strand
TGTGATACCAGGGATTGAACTCGGGACCTTGTGCTTGTGAGGTAGGTGCAGCACCACTGAGCTAAATCCCTGGCCCTCAATTGTTTTTTATGCTGAGGGCCCTGCCCCGCACAACTGACATATAAATATTTTCTAGTAAATCTTTTTCTATTTAGCTGTCTGCAATATTAATGAGATTCCACAAGTCAGAATTATTTAAGATTGGAGAGAAGTGTGCCTTACTTTATCCCTTCACTTTGTTCAGTACTGAGCACGAACTCAGGACCTTGTACTTGCCACACAGGTGCGTGTCTCTGAGCTACATCCTGGGTTCCCTTTACTTTGTTTTTACCTCCCCTCTTTTTCAGGCTATTTCTTTCTCTCCTCTGTAGATAACTGGTCACCACCTTACTTTCTCTTTTATTGTTCCTGTTTCTTTTTGCCCAAACGAGAAACATACATTTCTCTTTCCTTTTATTTTCTTTCTTCCCTTCCCTTCTCCTTCCTTCCTTCCTTTTTTTCTTTGAGACAGGGCCTTCCTATGTAGTTCAGGCTGGCCTTGAACTCACTATGTAGCTCAGGCTGGCCTTTACCTTGCTGTAATCCTCCTGCCTCAGCCTCCCAAGTTTTGGGATTGCAGGTGTGCACTAACACACCTGGCCTTCTTCTTATATTAAAACAAGATACTCTTTCCACTGCTTCCTTTAACACTTTATCTTGGAAGTTGCTCCAGATTTTTCCACTGTCCTTTGTTATAACTACATAGTGCTCCATTTTGCAGCAGTAGCATATTTTATTTTATTACAATGTTATGTATGGACATTTAGACCATTTGCAACATTCTGCAATTACAAACAATACCACCATAAGCTTTTCCTACACGTATGTTTTTGCATGTTGGAAGGATGACTAAAAGGTAACTTCCTACAAGAATGTTGACTCCAAAAGTTAGTAAATGTGTTAGACATCATCAAATTTCCTTCCAAAAGGTTCTAATTCTAGGAAGTAGAACACAGCTCAGACAACCTTATAAACCAGTAGCCATGGTCCCAAAGAATTAAAATTGAAGGATTTTCAAACTGTGTTATGCAAGGTGTCTGCACAGAGGGATGCATGCTAATGGACCACAGTGGTTGTGCTGACACACAGTCTTCATTTGGAGTGGTGTGGGCAGTAAGAAGTCCATTCAGCCCTGAGCACCTATTCAGTTGTAAAGGCTTCCTCCTCAAATGAGCTATGAGGGAGAACTTTCCTTGTATGGGGTGGGATGAAAGAGGGAGGCGACCTACGTGCATGGCTTTGCTGTGTGTGTCCCTATCTTTCCTCCTCTTCTTGTGAACCATGTGGATTTTGTTGTTGACATTTATTGTTTGTTTTTTGAGACAAGATCAGGCTGGCCCTGAACTCACTAACTCACCTTGATCCTCCTGCCTCAGCTGAGTGCTGGGATTACAGGCGTGTACCATCACACACAGCCTGACATTCATTGTTATCAATACATTTTCAGAGTCTGTATACTGTATTTTGAAAGAATATATCTCTACCCCTGGATCTAAAAGTGAGTTCCACGGCTCAGGATTAAGCTAACCCGCCCAGTCTTATTCCCTAGCTCATTGTTAATATTGCAGGTGTGGACACACAGCCCTAGAAGACCCAAAGTACAAAATATGTGTCTACCAAGAAAAGAAAGAAAGAAAGAAACAAACAAACAAACTAGGCTCACTCAATATACTGGCACACATTTGTAATCTGAGCACCCAGAAAGGCTAAGGGAGTGGGGTACAAGCTGGAGCCCAGCTCTGCACTTTCTTCTTCCTCCTCTGCTTTATTTTTCTCCTCCTCCTCCTCTGCCTCCCAAGTGCTGGAATTACAGGTGTGCACCACCACACCCAGCCAGCCTTGGCAATTTAGTAAGGCCCTGGTTCAAAATAAAAAAAAATAAAAGTAGTTTAGGGTGTGGATTAATGGGTTTGACAGTAACACAAAACAAAGAAACAAAGAACCGCTGGATTTGTGTTTCCCTAACAGAGAGTCTCCCTTACACTGACCTTGAAACCAGTCTTTTCTCTGGATTGCCAGCTGTGTACTCTGAAGTTGCCATTTTTTTTTTGTTTGTTTGTTTAAATGAGAGTTAGGTTAGCTGAGTGTGGTGGTGCACGCCTGTAATCCCAGCACTCAGGAGGCTGAGGCAGGAAGATTGCTGTGAGTTCGAGACCAGCCTGGGCTACGTAGTGAGTTCCAGGTCAGTCTCAACTACATAGTGAGACCCTGTGTCAAAAAAACAAAAACAAAAACACCCCAAAAAAGAGAGAATTAAGTTTTTGTGACTTGCAATCAAAAACATTTTCTTTTGTACTATGAGCAATACTGGTATTGCTTATGAAAAATATTTCACAGGTGTAAGCTGTTCTCTAGGCTTTTAAATCAAAACCAGATAATCCATGAGTAAAAAATATATACTTTTGCATGAAGCCTTTTCATTCATTACAGAGGGAGACTGTCATCTTGATATGGGGGCCAATATTCCTACAGCCACATATCACTTAGTGAAGGGCGCATGTTCTGAGAAGTGTGTTGCTGCATAGTTGTTACATAGCCTTTTTTTTTTTTTTTTGTACTGGGGATCAAACTCAGGACCTTTTGCTTTTGAGGCAGGTGCCGGAACCAGTGAGCTAAATTCCCAGCCCCTATGCAAACATCAGTGCACTTGCACCAGCTTGGTTGAAAAGAAATACTCTGCAGCAACACAGTCCTAACGTGCCGGCATTAGATGTGATTATGGACAAGAGCAGCAAGGAAGTTCTAACTAAAATGATCGCCAGCATCAGCTATGTCAGTCTTGTATTCTAGGTCTTCCCTCATGCACACCGTTGTGTACTAGAATACACCAAAGATAGTTTCCTGCAGGTTTTTAGCAGAGTCCACCAGTAAGGTAACATTCATTTTGTACTGACTTGGTCGTGTACCTTAATTTTAACAAGAATCTAACAAGATTTAGAACATGACCCTGTTTTCTACCTTAAAAAGAAAAGTTCCCAGACTAGAACTTCAACACTTTTAACTCCTCAAATTTTTTTCTCTCCTTCTCCCTCTTCTTCCACCTCCCCTCTTTTTCTGAGACAGGGTCTAACTATGGAGCCCAGGCTGACGTTGAACTTGTGGCAATTCTCCCACCTTATTCTTCTGAGTGCTGAGACTACTAGGATTACAGGCAAACCCCATGACGCCTAGACTCTTTTTTGGACCAGGGATCAAACTTGGGACCTTGTGCTTGCTAGGCAGGAGGCTGAACCACTGAGCTAAATCCCAGGCCCTTTGGCCTCATTCTTGATCCATTGCTTCTTTTTTTTTAGTTTTATTTCAATGTAACACAAGTAGGTGTTATTTTAAAAAGTCTTCTTCCATGAAAGAGTAAAGCAAAATTTCATAACAAATTAATTAAATAACATTAATTAAAACACTGTGTACCGTAATTTAAATAGAATGGCTAAAATGTTCGAGTACGAGTCACAGATAAAAAAAAAATCTCTTACAAAAAAGAAACAGATACTAGCATAAAACTTTCTTTTCAGTGAAGGTACAAGATCCCAACAATGAATGTAACTGTACTGTATCCCTAAAATGTACCAATAAACTCAATTAAAGCTGAAAAAAAAATAGCACCTTTGAAATAGTGGTGGTTCCAGGGTCCGGTTATCTATTGATCCATTGTTTCTTGTCAGAGTGGAAGAGATACCCTGTCCTTTCAAAAATTGTCTCCCATCGGTAACATTATACTGACACGTAACTGCAATTTACTCTGCAGCAAAAAAGATTCAAGAAGTAAATTATGTTCTGTGTCTGTTTACCTTTGTATAAGCAATGCTTATGTTACTCTACTTTTTTTTTTTCTTTTTTTGGAGACAGGGTTTCTCTATGTCGTTCACCCTGGCCTTGAACTTACAATATAGTCCAAGCTGATGGTGACTCTCCTGCCTCAGCCTCCTGAGTTTTGAGATCACAGGTGTGTACCATCACACCTAGCTGTTAGTCTACTTTTAACATTTGTACTTGGGTAAACACTTACATATGTATACAAATGTCACAATGCAGGATGCTGCTAGCTCAGGCTCAACATATTAAAATTATTTTGTGAAAAAAAATTAAGTTGCTGAGTGTAGTGTCGTGCACCTGTGATCCCAGCCCTCAAGAGGTTGAGGCAGGAGAATCTCTGAGAGTTTGAGACCAGCCTGGGCTACACAGTGTGTTCAAGGCCTGCCTGAACTACACAGTGAGACTGTCTCAAAAGATATATTAATTTTAAAAAGTTGATTCCCATACTTTCTTTTCAGGTCCAGACTCCATCAATGTCCTTTTTTTTTTTTTTTGGTACCTGGGATCAAACTCAGGATCTTGTGCTTGCCAGGCAGATGTGGAACCATTGAGCTACATCCTTGGTCCATCAAAATCCTTTCTGAGACCATGTTCATCTCCACATGCACTTTCCCATCTACATTTAAATATACCCCAGTCTTTACCTTTCAAAAAAATACAAAAACCCTCTTTTTGGTCCTAATTTTTTTAACCTATGTGTATTTTTAAAATATTATATTGCCTCTTTCCTTCATAGCCAGATTTCTTTAAGGAATTGTCTATACACATGGTCTTCACTTATTTCCTATTATTCTATCAGCCAGTTAAAATCTTCTCAACAAAGTACAATGGGCCAAAATTCAGCCTTGGTTTCCTCAGTAAGAGATAGTGATAATTACTGTACCTATATCATAGAACTGTAAAGATAAACTCTGCTGTTATGTATAAAGTACTTAAGACAGTGCCTGACACATACTAATAATATTAATAATAATTAATTCTTAATGACACAGCGGCAACAGTTAAAGATAAGAGAAAGAATTGGAAGACTGCCATCCTCACAATTTTGACCAAGAAAACAAGATACAGCTGCTGGAAAGTGAATTTTAGGAGCAGCTCCAGTAAATGACATCATGGGTTGTAAACTCCATTCAGGCTTGTCTCCTGTGTTGGGTGCCAGGTCTGGCCTATGGTGTATTCTATACACACACGAATAATACTACAGTATTATATATTTTATGTACATTGTATTCACATTACATATATAAAACATAAATTAGCCAAGAGTCAAAGAGTTCATCTACCCTCAAAAAAACCTTCGTAAATCCGCGGGCTATGACTATTTTTAAAGTTCTTTTAAATTCAGTGCACTTTAACCATAGAAGCTTTTAACCAAAGAATGAACAAAAGATGCTGCTTGCTAAGAAAATGTACTGCTTGATAGTTTAAAACTCAAGTACATGATTCCTATTTTTTCTAATAAAAACAAGCGAAGCGTACCACGGAAAATAAAAGTACTGGCTGTCTTCCGGTCTCAAGGAGAAGGAAGAGCACGCCGTCGGAGGGCGCTGACGTCACCGAGAGGGGACGCCGGCAGCCTCCTGCGCACGCGCGCCACCTTTCCGGTCGAGAGTCGGCGCGCTTGCGCAGTCGCGCGTCGCAGGACGTTGGCCGGCGCTCCTGACTGGCTGCGTCTCTTTCGCCGTCGGTAAATGGCTTTGGTGGCGGGAAAGTTGAGTCGTGCGACCAGCCTTCGGGGCGATGTGTAGTGACTTCCGTAGGGCTGAGTCTGGGACCGAGGTGAGAACCGCTGGGCGGGAGGGAGGGAGACGAGAGCACGGCCGCTACGGGCTAGGGTGCGTGGGACCCGGATTCCGGGAGGCCTTTCCGGGCTTCCCTGGGCCGGGCCCCCCTCTTTCTTGCACGCGCGAGTCGCCTTAAGGAGCGATATCTGAGGGGAGCTGCCGCGTGGAGTCATTCCTGCAGACCCGGGGAAAATAGGCTAAATTGCGCAGGCTAGGTTCGAACTTGTCATCCTCCTGCCTCAGCCTCCCAGAGTTCTGGGATTGCAGGTGTGCACCGCCACAGAAGCTCTAGAAACTTCTTGAACAAGGTTGCTTCACTTTCTCTCTAATCACCAGTCTCTGCTTGTGGCATCAACCCGTCACCATCCCAGAATACATTGAGCCACACGGGCCGTTTGATGCCCTGCAAGGATTTATTTGGGAAGTGAAAGAAATATTGATAATTTACTGTGTGTCAGCCTCTGGCCAAGGGACGAAAATACAAGCAAAACCAACAACTTCTGCCTTAAAGAATTAGTAAATGAGACAGCTTTAACATTTAAGAGTATGGTAAAAGTGTGCTGTCCAGTTAAGGGGCTGGCATTGTGGAAGACTAGTCGAGGGATGAGATAGCTGAAGTATTAAGGATCATTTGAAGTGGCTTGCCAAAGAAAATATGACATTCAAAGCAGAGGGAGAAGTAGCACTTGCATTGAGCTGGGGATCACTTGTTTAGGGGCACTGCAGGGAGTTCTGTGTAGTTGGACAAAAGGGAGTGAAGGAGACAGTGTTGAGAGGTGAGGAGGAAGCAGTCTCTAGAGACAGCAGACCTGTCAAGGGCCAGGTAGGAGATATTTCGAGTTTGCTGTCCATGCAATGTCTGTCACATTTGCTCAACTCTGTTCCAATATTTTATTTTTTGACACAGGTCCCAAGGTTGATCTTGAACTCACTCAAGCCCAGGCTGTCCTTCAGGCAATCCTGTCTCAGCGTTCCTAGTGCTGGGATTACAGGCATGCTGCACCATACCTGGCAATAAAATTTTTCTTTCCTTCCTTCCTTCCTAAAATTTTTCTTTCCTTCCTTCCTTCCTTCCTTCCGTCCGTCCGTCCGTCCGTCCCAGGGATTGAACGCTTGCTAGGCAGGTGCTGTGCCACTGAGCTAAGTCCCCAGCCACAAAAAAAACAAAAAAACAAATTCTATGGGTTCACTTTATTGTAAGCCAGAGAGTAAAAACCATATACTCACCCTCAGTTTAAAAAGAAGTATTTAAATACATCTTGCATTGAAAGAATTAATTTTTAGTCTGGGCATTTAGCTTGGTGGCACTGCACCTGCCTCCTAAACGGAAGGTCCTGAGTTCCATCCCTGATACTGAAAAAAAAAAAAAAAAAAAAAAAATCAGTTTTACCATGTCTTTATACAGCAGCAGTGAGATTTTTACTTTTATTATCCTATCAGATAATTGTTAAGTAATGGCATGTTCTGCATTGCACGCCTGTCATCCCTGCTTTTTTTTTTTTTTTCTTTTTATTGAGTTTATTGGTACAATCTAGATATACAGTACAGTTACATTCATTACTGGGATCTTGTACCTTTACATGACAGGTCTTGGTTCTCATTTTTTCCCCTTGTCCCTGCTCTCCCTTCACCCCCTCCAGCTATTTTAAGAGACTGAGTCAGGAGGAAGGATCACTGGAGCTCATTGAGTTTGAGACTAGAGACACCATCTCAAAAAAGTAAAAGTAATACACCTTGAGTTCTAAAATATTGAATAAGAAATTAGAAGTGTCTATCCAGGCATGGTTCTGATGCACAGCATATTGCTTTTTTGTGTTTAACCAGCCCTATTAAAGTGGCACATGCTTACAATAGAAAATCTCAATAATACTAAAATAAAAAGTAGGAAACTCCCATTCCCATTATCATTTCTCAGGGGAACCCTATATTTGTACAATTCCAGAAATTTTATTTATTTATTTTTGTACTAAGGATAGAGCCCAGGGCCTTCACACTGAGCTACATCCATAACCTTTTTTATTTTCTATTTTGATAAGCTGATAACTTGCCTAGGCTGGACTTGAACTTTCAGTCCTCTCTCACCCTCCGGGAGTACTGGGATTATAGATGTATGCCATCATGCCTGGCTTCCAGAAATTTTCTAATGACTTATTGTAGAGGCCAAAATGGAGAATAATGAACTTGAAGTTCAGAGACCTTGGTTCTAGTTGTGTCTTTGCCAAGAAGAAGCTTTGTGATTTGATATAAGTCCATTAAACCTATGCTTCTACTTTGTAAAATGATGGTGGAAAGTTGCTTTCTTGGTTCCTTTTCAGCCCTGCCTCTAGGAGGTGGCTTCTTATACTTTGTAGCCCTTGCACTAAATACAGTATCTGCATAATAAACATTATAAATACTGATAATGTTATCTGGTTTGCTTAGAAAGAAAGGATACTGGCTGGGTGTCTTGCACAGGCTTATAATCCCAGCCCTCAGGTGGCTGAGGCAGGAGAGTTATTCCAAGTTCAAGTTCATTGTGGGCTACGTAGTGAGTTCAAGCCCAGCTTGAACTATATAGTGAGAATCTTTTTGTCGTACCAGGGATCGAACTCAGGACCTTGCACTTGCCAGGCAGGCACAGCACCATTGAGTTAGATCTCTGGCCCAGGCCAGCTTCTTTCCGGAGGTAACTATTAAATAAGACAATATTTAGTATTTATTTAAAAATAGTAATTTGCCAGGCATGGTGGTACATACCTGTAATCTTAGCATTCAGGAGACAAGGCTTGCAAGCCTCAGTACAGCTTGAGATATATAACAAGTTCCAAGCCAGACTGAAATGCAAAATAAGACCTTGTCTCTAAAAAAAGAAAACAAGAAAGAATAGTAATTGTTTTTTTGTGTGTAATCACAGGCTTTTAGAACAATGCTTATTCCTTTCTTACCCAGAATAGAATCCATGTTCCATCATTACAGTTATTTCTCTATAAAAGCCATCAATTTCCTTGCCTCTTTTTGCCTGTAACCTACTTCACCTATCCATGGTTAAACTCAACTGTCTGCTCTCATTCCCCTGTCCATTCATCTGGCTAATACTAGACAAAAGTCACAGATAAACTGATTTCACTTTAAATTTATAATCATCAACTTAACATGGGCACCCAGTCCAACCGTATTTCCCTAGTCATTCACTTCCTACAGAACATGTCTTCCAATCCACCCATATCCCTGAATTGCAGGTGCATATATTTATTTTTATCTTAATATAGCTACATGTATATTTAGTGGGCATCCCAAACTTAACATGCTCATCCTTGACTGAATCTGGAATCCAGGGAAATGGAAGAAGCATTTATTAGAAAAGAGTAACATAGCCAGGCAGCGGGGAGCACATGTATAATTCCAGTACTGAGATCTGGCTGAGGTAGAAGGACAGAGTTTGAGACTAGCCTGGACCACACAGCAAGACCCTGTTAGTAGTGTTTTTTTTTTTTGCTACTGGGGATTGAACTCAAGACTTTGCACTTGCAAAGCAGGCGGGGACACCACTGAGCTAAATCCCCAGCCCAGTAGTGTATGTTTTAATGAATGTGACAATTGTAATATGATTATGGAGATAATCCCCTTTTTTTGGTAATTTATTAAAATATTTGGGAGGCAGTGGTTCAGAGGGAAAAAAAGTTAAAGTAAACTTGATAGCATTCGTGAATCTAGGTGTATGGTGTTCATTGTTCAGGTGTAATATTGTCTCTGTAGGTTTGAAGTTTTTAAAAACAAGTAGGGAGAAGGTAATGTGTCCTAAACTGATGTCTTGATGTCCCACCATTCACAAACAAACACACCCCAACCTGCTGCTATTCAAATCTTTACCACTTTTTTTTTTTTTTTTTTTTGACAAGTTCTCACTGTGTAGTCTAGGCTGGCCTTGAACTCATTGTATACCCTAGGCTGGCATCAAACTCAAAGCAATCCTCCTGCCTCAGCCTCCCAAGTACTGGGACTACAGGAATGCACCACCATGCCTGGCCTTGCCCCTTCTTAAAGGGCAACTTTATTCTGCCTATGGCAGAAGCCAGACCCCACAGAGACATCCTCAAATCCACCATGCTCACATCTCAGATTGGTTCACACTGAATTCATCAGCAGAGTTTGTCTGGTCTTTCAAAGAATGTCAGGAGTCAGACCACTTTCCCTATCTTTACTGCAGCCATTCCCAGTCACCATCACTTTAAAGGTTTATTCCTTTACCACAGTGTCTACAACAGTATTTAGCCCACAGTATTTTACTGTGCGAACCACCAAACTGATCTCTGCTTCCAGCCTTCCCACCCTAGAGTACTTTCCACAGAGTTGAGAGCAATCCATTTAAACATGAGGAGAGCCTTGTGGCACACCCCTGAAATTCTAGCCCCTCCGGAGGCTGAGGGAGGAGGATTGCAAGTTCAAGGCTAGCCTGGACAATTTAGCAAGCCCTGCTCTCAAAAAAGGCTTGGGGTGTAGCTCAGTGATTGAATTTTGCTTAGCATGCATGAGGCCCTGGATTCAATTTCCAGTGCTGCAAACAGAAAACCAAAAATATAAATAGACTATTGCTCAAAGCTTTCAAAATCCCTGTCATTTCATAATTTGCTCTTCAAGCCCACCCAGAGATCTCTGCTCTCACCTCTCCTTTTTGCCCTTATATCCCATACTCCTCCATTCTTCACACACTGTTCTGTGATGTACCAATAAGCTCCAGCCTTGACTCCTTGGCACTGGCTGTTCCCTGCACAGACTGTTCTCCCTCAGGCATTCCCAAGACTCCCTTCCCCAGCCTCAGTTTATACTCAGATGCCAACACCTTTGAGCATCCTTTCCTGACAATGCAGTGTAAAGCAGTTCTTCCTGCTGCCAGTCTTTATTCCTTCACCCTGCTGGTGTGGCTGCTGCTGCTACCCACTCAACACTACATCATTGTTACCATCCCATCACTGCCATTTAGTGTGCATGAGAGCATATGTTGGCTATTGGGTTGCTCCTTTATTGCAGTGTCTACAATATTCAGCCCATAGTAGGCACACAATAATTTGTGTAGTGGTTGAATTTCATGCCTTTCTTTCCTTCTCCCTGCTTCTTTCTACCTTACCTCATGTGTCATTAAGAACATACAAGAAATATTATTATGTACTGCAAACGTACTAATAAAAAAATTATCAGAACTCCCTTAATATGTCTGTTAATGGATTTCTAGTTTCCTTCATAGTCAGAGAACATACTTTATATGATTTCAGTTATTTTAAATTTGTTTTGGTGTATTTCATGACTCAAGACACTATCTTTTTTGTTTTTTTGGTTTTTTTTTTTTTTTTTGAGACAGGGTCTCACTGTGTAGTTGAGACTGACCTGGAACTCACTGTGTGTAGCCCAGGCTGGTCTTGAACTCACAGCGATCCTCCTGCCTCAGCCTTCCGAGTGCTGGGATTATAGGCATGCGCCACCACACCTGGCTCCAAGACACTATCTTAATGAAGTTCCCTGGGTGCTTCAAAAAATTGGATATTCTGCTATTAGGTGCATGTTCTATGTATCAAAAAGCACAGAAAGCAGAGAAGCCACTTGTTAGACTTTGTGTGAGCAGCAAGGCTGTTTATTTCACTTGAGTGCAAGTGGGCTGAGTCCAAAAAGAGTCAGCAATGAGCAAGGGAGTGAGGGGTGGTTGCCAGGTGTTGGTGGTTGCTGGGGTGTTGGTCTGGGGAGTACTGCCTTGAGTCTAGGGGTGTGGCTTGTGCTCCTTGGGCTGGTGTAGATGTACTCTGACTTCCTGGGATTAAGGGTGATGCAGATGAGCTTGGACTTCCTGGAACTGAAGGCTGAGACATAGTGATATATAATAGTCATTCCCCCTGTTGGGCTCTGCAACAGTCCTTCTTGCCAGTGGGTTTTGCAGTGGTCTTTCCTGCTGGGCATAACATTCTATATGTGAAGTAGAGCCTATTGGTCAAATGTGTTCAGATCTATATTATTGCTGGTTTTCTATCTAAGTAGGATCTATTTGTACTGGCAGTTGGTCCTAGGGTCTCTGCACTGAGATACATCTCCAGTGCCCTCCCCTTTAGGTTTTTGAGGCTGGATCTTATTCAGTTGCCCAGGCTGCACTTCAGTCTGCAGACCTCCTGCCTTAGCCTTCTGAGTGCTGGGATTACAGGCCTATGCTACCATGCTGGGCTTTCTATCTATGGTGGTTTTATCAGATGCTGAGAGGTGGGAATTGAAGTTCCAACAGTAATTGTGTATTTGTCTGTTTCTTTTTTAGCTCTATTAGTTTTGCTTCATGTTTTTTTTGGTTTTTTGTTTTGTTTTGTTTTTTGAGACAGGGTCTCACTGTGTAGCTGGGACAGACCTGAAACTCACTATGTAGCCCAGCCTGGTCGCGAACTAGCAGTGATCCTCCTGCCTCAGCCTCCCAAGTGCTGGGATTACAGGCATGCGCCACCACGCCCAGCCTGCTTCATGTATTTTGAGATTAAAGATCATATGTCTTCCTGGTGGATTGATCTTTTGATCATTATTTAGGGCTCTTTTCTATCTCTAGTAATTTTGCTTTGAGGTCTACATTATTAAATATTGATATGGTAATTTCTGCTTTTTCATCAAATCTGTATTGATAATATATATACTGGTTTTCTGAATCCCTTCCTGTAAATAGTTATAATTTTTCCTCCTAAGAGAGAATACCTCCATCTGTGATATGGATTCCATCTACCCATTGCTGATCCCTCAGGGATATCACTCCTCCAGTTAGTCACACTCCTCCAGGCATTTCTGTTTTCGCATTATTTGTCTGGTCTTTTCCAGCAGTATCCAGTTTAAAACAATGGATGAGAACAAAACCAACAAGAGATGGCCCTGGAGATCACTCCTCCTCAGAGCAGAATCTGCCTCTGTTTCCTTACCTCCCAGGCAGGCCCTTGTTGGCCCCCTGAGTTCTGGCTCCTCTCCATCTCCTCCATGTTCTCCTGCTATAATTATCATTTCTAAGTCTTCCTCAGACTGGCCCTCTCACCTTTACTTGGGGTTTTTGTTGTTTGGAGTTTTGTGTGTGTGGTTTTATTTTTTATTTTGGGGGAGTTATTTTGTTTTTTGGTTTTGTGAAACAGAGTCTGATATCTGATATTATAGGCCTTGAACTTCTGATCCTCCTGCCTCATCCTCCTGAGTGCTAGGATTACAAGTGTGCTGGCAACACCCAGGCCTCTTTTTTGGTACCAGGGATCAAACTTGGAACCACTGAGCTAAATCCCTGGCCCAACACCCAGAACTCTTGAGGACCTGCCCCTGTCAGTTGTTGGGTCTAGAGGAACAGAGGAGGATACTTACTTCATGCAGGCTAGCTGGTGGTTAGGATGGAGCAGAGTGGCACGTGTCTAGTTCAGGCCTTCACAGCTGGCTTTCACAGCCCTTTCCCTTGGGGAAGTTGAGAGGGTACTGTGGAGAGCGCACAGCATTGTTTCTCCATACGTGTGAGGTGGCAGAAAGTGCCTGCAGTTTTGATATATGTGCTTTCTGATTCCTTTCTAGGAACTTGCTTATAGTTTCTTTTTTAGTCTAAATGAAAATTTTTAAATTTTAGTTTTATTTTTAATTTTTTGGTACTGGGGATTGAACTTGGGGCCTTGCACTTGCAAGGCAGATGGCAGAACTGCTGCGCTAAATCCCTAGCCTGAAATGTTTGTTTTTTGGTTTTTTTTGGTACCAGGGATCGAACTCAGGACTTTGCACTTGCAAGGCAGGCTGCAGAACCACTGAGCTAAATCCCCGGCCCCTGAATGAAATTTTGAAGCAGAGTCTGATATAACTTCTAAAGAAATCTAACCCTGCATTTACTGGAACCTCTAATTTGTGGATCTTCTTAAGTTGAAATTTTAGCTTTTATAAATTCTATTACATAGGACTGAGGATTTAGCTCAGTGGTTCTGTTCCCTGCCTCGCAAGTGCAAGGATCCAAGTTCAATCCCCGGTACCCCCACCCTCAAAAATTCTATTAGAAATTTGTGCTGCTTAGTTGGTATGTAAAATTTTTTGTTTTACTTTTTATGTATTTATCTGTTTTTCTTTTTATCTTATAGGAGGATTGCTTTTAAAGTAATTAGAAAAGCCACAGCCCTTCTGGGAATGTACTTGGCAACAATGGAGCTTAAGCATATAGTATTGGAGTAACAGGTGTTGGTTCCATATAATTTAGACAAATGCTTTATTTAAGAGCCAAGCCTAATACTGTGCCCTGAAGGGCAATCAAATTTTCAAAGTGCCTGAGGAGTTCTAATTTCACATGTGATTTTAGGACTATCCTAAAAATGTTAGGGTATTTTATTTTATTTTTGTGTTTTTTTTATTGATACATTTTAGATATACACGGTAACATTCATCATAGGGAATTTGTAACTGTATGTGATATAACTTGCTGTTGCTTTTTCCTCATAACCTTTTCTCTCCCTTCAACCCTTCTTTCTCTCCTTATTTACAAAAACTTTGTTTCTATTTTTTCCTTCTTTTTTTGTCTCTTTCCTTTCTCCCTTGTTCCCCTTCACATTTGAATGTTTTCTTTCCACTTCATAATATCTATTATACATTTTAGTCCTTATTTCCACTTTCAGTATCTTACACCAGAGACACAGTATAGTATTTAAACATGTGTATCCAATTTATTTCATTAAACAGTATGGTCTCAAGGTACATTCATTTAGCTAAAACGTCTGAAGCTCATCTTATGGCAAAGTAGTACTCCATTGTATAAAAAACCACCACATTTTCCTTATCCATTCATTGGTTGACGGGTATTTGGGCTGTTTCCAAGATTTAGCTATTACAAACTGTGCTGCTATAAACATGAGTGTGCATATATCGCTGTGGTATACTTTTAATTCTTTCAGGAAGAGACTAAGAAGGGGAATAGGTGTATCAAATGGGACCTCTAGTTTTAGTTTTTTGAGGAATCTCCGCACTGATTTCCACAGTGGTTGTTTAGGGTATTTTGAGGAGTATTTGTGGTAAGTTCTAAACTCTGTATTTCTCACATACGTATTGTGGCAATGGCTTCTTTGCCTTACTTTTCTATTAATTCTAGTTGCTTTCTTACCCTGTGTTACAAGTTACAACTTTTGCCTTAAGTGAAATTCTTTTACATATCACTAATAAGTTATGTATCAGTAGTAAATTGAATTGTAGTCAACTCATAAAGGAAATGGAGTTCTTATAGGGTAAGGTTGAGAATATTCTGTTTAGGATGTTTGTTTTCTGTGTTGTACAGGGAGTGAAACCCAGAGCACTGTACCAAGGGCGTTGCATGTGCTTAGGAGGCACTCTCTCCCTGAGCTGCAGCACCCCAGCCAGGTGTTTGCTTCTAGGTATCCTTTTATACTACTTCAACTTACATGAATCCTTTTACTGGAGCCTGTCTGCAAACATTTAATCACAAAGAGCCTCAGAGAGGGGATGAGCCTTAATTTTCAGTGCTCATCCTGCTTTTGTCTAAGCTTTGCCATGACTAAGTGATACCTTTATGATATGTATTCTACTCAGCAGGCATCAAAGGTGTCCTAGTTGTTGGCAAACCAAGGCACAACTGACCACCAGAGCAGGAAAAAATGAAGCAACAAGAGAGGTTTTATTTCCAGCCTGAGTGCAGGCTAGTCAAGTGTGACGAAGTTGTTGATCTCTGGGGATTTGGGCAAGAGGAAACTTCATAGGTGAGTTTGGGTAGGGGAGGTGCCATGAGGAGTGGAGAATTTTGTCTTGGAGTGGAGAAAGTCTTTTGTTCTGGGGCAGAGGAAATCTGGTGGTCTCCAGGGGTATCTGCTCTTGCAGATGTTGCCTGGGGGTAGGCTGTTTATCTCGAACCCAGGCCTTAGCTTCCTGTTATGTGCCTTGCAAGATGTGTGACTGCATTGCCTGGGAAGTTTTTCTCTTCTGCCTGGGCTGGGGTCTGACACTGATTTTGTTAGCAGTTATTAAGAAGCTTCATGATAACTTAAAGAACACAACTAGACTTTTAATACAGCTTTGTGTAGATTATCCAAACATGAAAGTCTGAATAGTTTGAAGTCCTTTAAACTCTTCATTCTTTACCTTGTTCTATTTGCCTGTTTGTCTTAATTTTACAGACAGCTGCTAATTACCAAGCATGAAGCATTGTGTTTTGGACTTGGAGAGCCAAGATTTCTTTCCTTTTAAGTGTTTACATCCAGATGAGGAAGACAGGCTGGTAATGTGTTCTTAAATGTTGAAATAGCTTATAGAAGAAAGTGTCCTTGAAGAATGCATAGAAGCTTCACTCAGTGGTATAGGCCTTAGAAAATTTAATTGAGGGAATAGGGTAAGGACATTCAAGATAGAAGGAAAAAAGGCATTTCACTACAACTTGAATTTTGTACAGTACAGTAATCCTCTCTCTCCATGGGAGATATGTTCTAGAGTCCCCATTGGATGCCTGAAATCACGCACAATATAGAACCCTTTTTTCTACATATATACATACATTAATTTATGCCATTTCCATCATAACTAAACACTTTATTATGTACTTTGGGTATAACTTCTTCTTTGAGGTGCAACAGCAAAAATAGGACAGGTTTCTTTCTCCTTTTTGATAATGTCAAGAAGCTAGAAATTTCATTATCATAAGTTGTAGCGGCCTCATCATATATTTTTCCTATCTTTATTAAGTCAAGAACTTTTCCCTTTTCCCTTAAAGGACACATACTGTTGCTTCTCTTGGCATATCCAAATTGCCAGACTCAGTACTCTTGGGGTTGGGGGCCATTTACTAAGTACAATAAGGCTCACCTGATTCTTGTGCTATGACTTTGTGACAGTTCATCTGGTGACTGAGACAGTTGCCACGTGACTAGATGGGAAGGCAAGGCAAACTGACTGCACTGGAAGGGATTCATGCCTGCTGCACCCTGGGCAGGACAGAGTAAGATTTCATCACATTGCTTAGAACAATGCACAATTTAAGATGTATAAATTGTTAAGTGCAAGGATCCAAGTTTGATCCCTGGTACCACACACACAAAAAATAAATAAATAAAATGAATAAATTGTTTTTATTACTAGAATTTTCTGTTCAAAATTTTGGACCTTGGTAGACCTTTGGAAACTGCGTAATTGCAGACTATTGTTTGTGCCTGAAAAAAACTACAATATGTGCTGAATCTCACTCAAAATTAAAGATGCCTCTCACACAGAACTACAGTTCCCCATGTATATTTCTTTTTTTCTTCTTCTTTTTGTTTTTTGAGACAGGGTCTTACTGTGTAGTTCAGGCTTGTCTTGAACTCAGTGAAATCCTCCTGGCTCGGCCTCCTGAGTGCAGGGATTATAGATAGGTATGCACTACCATGCCTGGCCCCATATGTGTTTCTGTTACAGCTCTTACATAGCTTTTTTTTTTTTTTTTTGCATTACTGGAGATTGAAACATTCTATAAAGGGCATTTATACTGAGCTATATCCAGCCCTGTTTTTGAATTTTTTAAAAATTTTGAGTCAAGGTCTTGCTGAGTTTCCCCTTCTCAATGCTGTGGTCCAAGTCTAAAGATGGCTTTTATCAGGTGGGACAGTCGGAGGGTTCACAGATCACCTGCTGGGAGCCAAGAGTAGAGGCCAGACATCTCCCTGGGCAGGGTTGAAAATTATTGACTCTACAGGATGCTTCTTATGTCATTCCAAGGACTATTCCACAAGTGTTTCTACAAGTTGTGATTTCATAAAACTAAACATTCTTAGGTAAAAGGAGGTGAGTTCTGTGGTGAGCACGTGGTGGTGAAGAACACAGTGGGTCCTGGCCTGGACTGCTGGCTGCCAGCAGATTCACCCACCCTGGCTTTTCTATCCTTCATGGAAATGTGAACTGAGGGAACAAGGTGATCGCTGTCTTAATAGTTTAAAACGTTTTTCTGGACATGGTTTAGAATCTGCTGTGCACTCAGCACTCTGTGACTTTGCCTTGTCTTGTTTCCTAATGTAATCGTATCAGAGGATTAGACCTAGCTTGCAAGCTCTGTGAGGGCAGGTCATTGTCTCCAACTGGGTCTCTTATCTAGTACAGGTAGGTATGTTTATATTTTTAGGTATTGATGTATTTGCCTTATACACAATACAGTTCAACAAGTATTAGTTATTAACATGTAGAATCTTTTTATCACTTCAGTAAATCCTTCTCCAACCTTTGCTTCAATTTTTTAAAAAGTAAGTAAAAAATGGTTTTTTCTTGCTGTTTGTGATATGCTCTATTTTTATTTCTGTTGTTGTATAGATTTGTTGTCAAATCTGTGCTGATGCCCTAGAAACATAAGAATCAGCTTTGATTACATTTTCTTTGTTGACCTTTAAATCACCATTTCTGCTTCTGGTCATTCTTGTTAATCCCAGCTACTTCTGTGCAGCAGTGCAGGCACTGATCCTCCAGATAAGTGTGACAGATTCCAGCCTTCTTTCTTTCACTAGTTTTACTCCTTAGATCTGTCTCTCAAAAGCCACCAGGACAATCTGCTGGGAGGGAGGAGAATAACAATACATACTAACACAGTTAACTCTATGCTGAGTACCACTCTAACACATTTTGTCTCAGTGTGGGAGAGATTGTTCTTTTCATCACAGAGGAGACACCTGTGGCCCACAGAGGTGACCTGGCAGGGAGGCTGTGGAGTCCTGACTATCAGTAGCTTTAGGAGACTGCTTCCTGTTTCTTAGCAGCAGAAGTCTTACTCTTATCTGAACCAAAGCCCCTGCCCAGGGCATCTGAGGTTTTCCATGCTCTGACTTCCACTCTCTGTAGACATCACTGTTTCCTGCCTATTTGATGTCACAGTGCTTATAGTTCAAATCTGTGTGTAGCTTGCTCACACAATACTGTTTGCACACACAGCCCGCACATCTTCGGCTGTGACTGTCTCACAGGCCTGGTCCACTTGCTGGGCCCTGTGTACCTGACTGTTCCACTTTTCTGCGGAGACCACTTGTTCAGGTGTGCCTTTATCCCCTTCCCCTCCAGGTAGAGTTAGGCAAATTGTAGCAGAGAGCTGTATAACAGGTGTGGTACATTGAGAAAGATAATTACATGGTGTACTGAAGGAAACTATTTTTCAGTTCGCAGTTTGGCCATGCAGTATATCCTAAAATTGACTATTTGTTCCTTCCCTTTATAATAGCAGTATTTGGTACGTAAAAACTGAAATATTTTAAGACTAAATGAACATGATATTTCTCCAGTTGTATTTTTCACTTCATATTTCCTTCCAAAACCTCAAAATTATGAGTCTTACAGATTTTGGAAAATTGTATAAATGTAGATTTCTCAGATTTTGCTTTTAAGTAATGAGTTTTCCTTTTGTCTTTTCTTTTGTAAGCTCCTTGCCCGACTTGAAGGTAGAAGTTCCTTGAAAGAAATTGAACCGAATCTGTTTGCTGACGAAAATTCACCTGTGCATGGTAAAAATACATCTTCAGATAAAAACATAGTACCACAAATTAAGTTTTGTAAAATGTTTTTCCACATGTGTACACACACACACACACACACACACACTCCTAGCAAAAGGCTGTATAGGTCAGACTACAATTTTAAAAATGAGGAACATCATAACAAAACTGTTAGGCCTTCTTTATCAGTCATGTGAGATGAAGTTTGGCTTACGTGCAGTAACTTCATTAATTTGTGTTTTGTTTTGTTTGAGGTAGAGTCTTGTTATGTAGTTCAAGCTGGCCTTGAACTCACTATGTAGTCCAGGCTGGCCTGAACTTGGGGTAATCATCCTCCCTCAGCCTCCTGAGTGCTGTGATTACAGGTGTGTACCACCATGCCTGGCTTTATGCAGTAACTTTAGAATATATGTGTGCAGAAAATATTTAGCATATACATTGACTTCCTTTTTTTCTCAACACAGAATTTTTTTATAGACTTTTAGAGTCTTGCTGTGTAGTCCAGACTGACATCAAACTGGCAGCAATCCTCCTGCCTCAGCTTCCCAAGCACTGGGATTACACACATATACTGCATCCCCTGGCTCTCAACACAAAATATTTATTTATGGACTTTTTTTTTGAGGGGGGTACTGGGGATTAAACCCTGGACCTTGTGCTTGTGAGGCAGGTGGCGGCACCACTGAGCTAAATCCGCAGCCCTTATGGACTTCGTTATTGTGCTTTCTAAAAAATTGTTTTTCTTATGGGAAGAAAGTGCTCAAATGGGACGGGGAGCAAAAGAAGGAAGGGACAAGAAAATCGGTGAAAATGGAAGCAAAGCTTTTGTACATAGGGAAGAGAGGGTGCTTGAGGAAAAGAATGGGGGCTGGGGGTTTAGCTCAGTGGTTCCACTGCCTGCCTCGCAAGTGCAAGGACCAGAGTTCGATCCCTGGTACCCCAAAAAAAGAGGAGAATGGGATAAAATAAAATTTATTTTTAAAAAATGCCAAATGCTGAAAAAAAAATTCCTTTTCTTTAGAAGTTTGCAGTCCTTAGGTTCCCCCTTGTTCTATTATTATTTCTACAGCAGGGATAATAGGTACCTACTTGTTCTGTTGGAACTCCTATACGAGGAAGAACTTTCAAAGAAGATAGTGTGCTTAGGTAGCTTTTGTTTCTTTAAGTATAACAAACAGCTTTAGAGATGTATAATTCACTCACTCCAGTGTACAAATTGGTCATGCTCAATACAGTTGCACAATTGTGTAACCATCACTACAACTGATGAAGCATTTGCATCACCTTGTAAGCCCATCCCTGTTCATAGTCATCTTGTTTCTGTCCAGGCCCCTACTGACTCTGTGTTTGCCATTTTCTGGGCATTATCTACTCATTGGTTGATGGGTATTTGGGTGGTTCCCATTTTCTAGCAGTTAAGAATAGTGTTGCTAGGATTATTTGGGTACAAGTTTTTCTGTGGTTAGGCATTTTCTTTTCTATTGGGTATCACCTAGAACAGGGATTGTTTGGTTATATGGTAACTCTGTTTATTTCAGAAACTTACAAACTGGTTCCCAAAGTAGCTTCAAAATTTACTTGCTGGTAGCAGTGTAGTATATGATGATTCCTGTTTCCCCAAATTGTTATTTTCTGTCTTTGTCATTATAGCTGCCCTAATCAGTATGTCTCTCACAATAGTCATTTATTATTTTTTGTATTTTGTTTTTTTTTCTTATTTTTAATTTTTTTAATTTTTATTTTTGAGACACAGCCTGTACTTCAGGCTGGCCTTCAACACTCCCAGCAATCCTTCTGCCTCAGTCTCCTGAGTGCTGGGATTACAGGCATGCAGTCCCAATCCCAGCTTGTATTTTGGGTCTTTTGAGACTGAGTCTCACTATGTAGTCCAGGCTGGCCTTGAACTCGGAATCCTTCTGCCTCAGCCTCCCAAGTGCTAAGATTACAGGTGTGTGTATTTACAGCCTGCTTTGTTATGGTTTTGCTGTACATTATCCTGATGGCTAATGGTGACTGATCAGTTGCAAGTGTTGAGTGATAATTTATATATCATTGTTGGAGAAATGTCAGATCCTTTGCTTATTTTTAAAATTGCTTTTCGTAACGAGCTATGAGTCTTTTGTACATTTGAGGTTGAAGACATTGCACATATTTTCATCCCTTTTGTGGGCTGTTTTGACTGTCTTGATGTCCATGAAAGCACAAGTTACTGATTTTGGTAAAGTTCAGCTTAATCTGTTTTTTCTTTTGTTGCTCATGTTTTGGTATATATCTAAGAAACTGTTGCCTAATCTAAGGTCAAGAAGATTTATGGCTTGTTGTTACTGGTTTGTTTGTATTCTTTTCTGATTGGAAGAACATGCTTCTCTGATTTCATGACCTAGCAGTTTATTCTTTTTTTTTTTTCTCTGTATCAGGGATCAAACTTAGGACCTTGAACTTGCCAGGCAAGTACAGTGCCACCTACATCCCGGGCTAGCGCAGTTTATTCTGGACAGTTTCTCATGCACGCTTAAGAAGACCGTGAAGGCTTCTGAGATTGAGTCATGTTCTGTTGATGTCTCAGGGCTAGTTGATTTTCAGTGTTATTCAAGTGTCCTGTTTCTTTCCTCATATTCTGCCTATTTGTTCTCTTCATTATTGAGAGTAGGGTGTTAAAGATGGAGAGAGGCAGAAAAAAAGGGGGGAAGGGAACATAAAAATAATTAATATGTATTATCTAGGCATGCCAATTTTCTATGATAAATGTAACCATTACATACTGCAGTCATACACTTGCAAAATCTTCTTTAAAAAGAGAGTAGGCAAGGGCTAGGGATTTAACTCAGTGGTTCCACCGCCTGCTGGTAAGTAAGGACACAAGTACGATTCCCAGTACCAAAAGTAAAAAAATAGCATCTTTCCCCCCAAAAGAGAGTAGGCAGCCAGGCATGGTGGCGCATGCCTGTAATCCCAGTACTCAGGAGGCTGAGACAGGAGGATTGCTGCCAGTTCAAGGCAGCCTGGGATACGTAGTGAGTTCAAGTCAGCTTGAACTACATGGTGAAACCCTGTCTAAAGATAAAAAAGAGAGTGGGCTGTTTAAGTCTCTAACTGTTAGTATTGAATTCTCTACTTCTGCCTTTAGTTCTATTCATTTTTGCTTCATGTATTTTGGGCTTCAGTATGATTGAGCGTGTAAAAATTTATTGTTGCATTTTACTGCTGGTTGACCCATTTATTACCATAAAATTTCCTTTGTCATCACACCCACTGAGATGGCTACTATTAATAAAGAAAATAAGTGTTGGTGAGAATTTGGAGAAATTAGAACTATTGTGTACCTTTGGTGGGACCGCAGAATGATGCAATCATTACACAAAACACTATGGAGGACCCTCAGAAAATTAAAAATAGAGCTACCGTATGATCCAGTAATCTCACTTCTGGGAACATAACAGGAAGAACAAAAAATAGGATTTTTTTTTTTGGTGCTGGGGATTGAACTCGGGACGTTAAGCTTTTGAGGCAGGCTGTGGAACCACTGAGCTAAATCCCCGGCTCTGAAAATAGGATCTTGAAGCAGCAGTTTTAGTCACAATAGCCAAGAGGTGAAAGTAAACTGAACATCTATTGATAGTTGATTAAATAAAATGTAGTATATACACATGGTGGAATACTGTTCAGCCTTAAAAGGAAGGAAATATTGTTACAAACTAAAAGACATACAACATAATGTTACGTGAAATAAGTGAGTCAAAAAAGACAGACTGGGGCCAGGCACTTGGCTCAGTGGTGCTGCTGCCTGCCTTGGAATCACAAGGACCTGAATTTAATCCCTGGTACAAAAAAAAAAAAAAAAAAAAAAAAAAAAAAGACAGACTGGCCAGGCACAGTGGCACATGCCTGTAATCTCAGCACTCAGGAGGCTGAAGCAGGAGGATCATTTTCAGTTTGAGGCCAGCCTGGACTACAAAGGGAGATGCTGTCTCAAAAAATAAAACAAAAAAATATAGACTGGATGGTTCCACTTATATGAGATATCTAAAGTAGATAAATTCATAAAGATAAAGTAAAATGGTAGTTACCAGGGGCTGGAGAGAGGGAGAAAGGGAGTTGTTCAATGGATACAGAGTCTCCCTTTTTTTTTTCTTTTTTTTTTTTTTTTTAGACAGGGTCTTGCTGTGTAGCCCACCTGGCCTTAAACTCATGGTGATCTTCTTGCCTCAATCTGCTTAGTGCTGGGATTACAGGCATGTGCCACCACACCTGGCTAAGATTTTCCATTTTGCAAGATGAAAGAGTTCTAGAGACCTGTTTTACATCAATATGAAAATACACTTAACATTACTGAGGTGTACACTTAAAAATATGTAAGATGGGAGGCCAGAGATTCAGCTCAGTGGTTCTGCTGCCTGCCTCGCAAACTCAAGGGCCCAAGTTTAATCCCCAGTACTCCCAAAAAATGTGTAAGATGGTAAGGTTTATGGGGTGTGTGTGTGTGTGTGTGTGTGTGTGTGTGTGTGTGTGTGTGTGTTATTTTTGTC
>NW_022900928.1:87302604-87363198 GCF_012274545.1 Fukomys damarensis | reverse complement strand
CTCCCTTTTTTTTTTCTTTTTTTTTTTTTTTGAGACAGGGTCTTGCTGTGTAGCCCACCTGGCCTTAAACTCATGGTGATCTTCTTGCCTCAATCTGCTTAGTGCTGGGATTACAGGCATGTGCCACCACACCTGGCTAAGATTTTCCATTTTGCAAGATGAAAGAGTTCTAGAGACCTGTTTTACATCAATATGAAAATACACTTAACATTACTGAGGTGTACACTTAAAAATATGTAAGATGGGAGGCCAGAGATTCAGCTCAGTGGTTCTGCTGCCTGCCTCGCAAACTCAAGGGCCCAAGTTTAATCCCCAGTACTCCCAAAAAATGTGTAAGATGGTAAGGTTTATGGGGTGTGTGTGTGTGTGTGTGTGTGTGTGTGTGTGTGTGTGTGTGTGTTAATTTTGGCTGTATGTAAAAGTCTTTCTACACTGTTGGTGGAAATGTACACTAATACAAGAACCATGGAAATCAGTATGCAGATTCCTTAAAAAACTAAAACCAGGTCGGGCGTGGAGGCGCACACCTGTAATCCCAGCACTCGGGAGGCTGAGGCAGGAGGATCGCTGTGAGTTCGAGACCAGCCTGGGCTACATAGTGAGTTCCAGGTCAGTCTCAACTACATAGTGAGACCCTGTCTCAAAAAAACAAACAAACAAACAAAAAACCAAAAGCCAGAAATAACATTTGACCCAGCTTTTCCCCATCTAGGTGTCTTCCAAAAAGAGTTAAAGACATCATATTGTAGTGATACATGCATACCTATTCTCTTAGTTGCTTTCTCATGGCTGGGACAAATTATCTGACACCCACAAGTTAAAAAAGGAAAGGTTTATTTTAGCTCAGAGTTTGTAGAGGTTTCAGCCTGGAGTTGGCCGACTCCAAAGCAGGGCAACATGGCACAGGGGCACAGGAGTGGAGAAACAGTCCATGGCAGGGTTAGCAGGAAGCAACGAGCCTTCCTTCTTTTTTATTCTATCCAGGCAACAAGCCTATTGGTTGCTTCCACCCATACCCAGAGTGGGTCTTCCCTCTTCAGTAAGTCCATCATCCATACCCAGAACTATACTAAACCAGTCAGTTCATTGATTTAATATTATACTCATGATCCAGTCACCTCCCAAAAGCCCTATCTGTGAGCTCATGAGGCTTTGGGGGACAGCTTATACATCATATGTAGCCCTAACACCCATGATTATTAGCAGCACAATTCATAATAGCTAATTTTTTTTTCTTTGTACCAGAGATTGAACTTGAGATCTTGTGCTTGCAAGGCAGGTACGGTGCCACTGAGCTAAATCCCCAGCTCCATATAGCTAAACCTTGGAAGTAGCCCATATGTTCCTCCAAAGATGAATGGACAAAGAAAGTGTTGTCTTTTTTGTTTTTGTTTTTGAGAAAGTCTTGCTGTGTAGTTCTGGCTGGCCTCAAACTCTCAAGTGATCCTCCTGCCTCAGCCTCTTAAGTACTGAGATTACAGACATGTGCCATCATTCCTGGCTTGACAAAGAAAATATATTTTACACACAATGTCATATATTCTTAACACATACACACAAAGTCCTTTCTCTCTGATAATAACTTCTGTCTTAAAGAAATTGTTTTGTCTTATAACAGTATAGCAACTTCAAATCTCCTTTGGTTATTATTTGCATAGTATCTCTTATTCTTTTCAGCCTGTTTAGAATTTGGATCCTAAAGTGTATGTATGTGTAGTAGGCAGCCTACATTTGCATCATGGGCTTTTTTGTTTTTATTCTTTATTCCATTTTTCTGATCTCTGCCTTTTGATTGGACACTTTCATTCATTTATAATTAGTGTAATTACCAATGAAATAAAGTTTGTGACTATTGTTTTGCTGTTTTTTTATGTCTTCTGTCTTTTCTATTTCCCTATCTCCTCAATTATTGTTTTGTGTTAAGTATTTGGTAGTGTACTATTCTAACTCCCTTGTCATTCTCATCATGGTTTTTGTTTTTTAACTGTTTTCCTAATCATTGCCCTGGGATTACAATTAACATCTTAAATTGTAAGAATATAGTTGTAATTTTAATAGTTTATAAAGACTTTACTACTGTATAGATCTTTTCCTCCCTCTACTTCTTTGTACTATTACTGATTATATCTTTATACATTGTATGCCCAACACATTTAATATTACTACTCAATTAAAATAATTAAGATTAGTAATAGCTATTTCCTAAATCAGGTAGATGAAATAATTGCAAACAAAAAACATAGGGCCGGGGATTTAGCTCAGTGGCATTATGCCTGCCTGGTAAGTGCAAGGTCCTGAGTTCAATCCCACTACCAGAAGACAACAACAACAAAACAAACACAGAACATAAATATCTATGCTGTCTTTAATACGTATTTTTGTGGTTATATTTACCTGTGTTCACTCTTTCCTCATCTCATTTTGAGTAACTCCCTGCCAAAGACTGGATTCCCTGTGGTATTGCTTGTATAGAAGATGTGCTAACTGCAGATCTCCCTAAACCAGTGATGGCAAACCTCTTAGAGCTTTCAAATGATACAAACAGCCCACTGTGGCACATGCCATGGGTTCACCCACACTGCCCTAAACTGTCAATAATAAAATATGAATTTTGACCAAATGTGCTAGATAAAAACGTTCAACTTTGTATTCTCTCTATAGAAGTCTGTTGTTAAGGTAAACCTTATGAAACTGACATTAACATGCTAAAAAAATCAACGTTTTGTAGTACTACTACATTAGAAAATTTATTATAGAAACTTTGGAAACCACTACTATGTTTAGTTAACAAAATGTTTATTTAAGATTGCCATAGATCTGTAGTTGTAAAACGAGTTAAAATAAATATCCTTTGGAACAATAGCAGACATAATTCTTGGATTATATGGATTAGTTATCAGAAATTGTTATAGGGAATCTTAAGTTGAAGTAGTAAGATATTTAAGGGTTTAAGAACTTATATCATGGCAAATTATTTTAGTGCTGTTTTGAGTAGTAGTTATTTACTACCATATATAAATTAATACTTTAATACTGTAATGATTACAGTCTGCAAATTGAACATAATTATTTTTGTTCTTTTTTTCTGATACTGAGGATCCAACTCAAGACCTTGCACTTGTGAGGTAGGCACAGCACCACTGAGCTAAATCCCCAGCCCCTCAACATATTTCTTATAAAATTAGTAGGCTGGTACTAAAATGGTATATTTTTTGGCATTTCTTTATGTTCCTTATTTTGAAGGAGCTTTAAATTTATAGGTCTTTCTGATGATATGTTACTCCAACTCCTATCGCATCTGTTTTTTTTTTTTTTTTTTTTTTTTTTTTTTTTTTTTTTTAAATTTTGTACTCATGATCAAATACAGGACCTTGTGCTTGCAAGGCAGGTACGGTGCCACTGAACTATATCCTTGGCCCTATGGTAAGAGTGTCAGGGAGAAACCATCCAGATTTTTTGATTTAGTTTAAATTTCTCAAGTGCCAAACCATACTTACTTTCTTTACTATAATTTGACCTATTCAGTACTTCAGCTGAACAAGGGTGATATTTTTTTGTAACAGTGCACTGAAACATGTGAGATAGTAACTACAAATTTAGTTGAAAGAATCATGTCCTTTCTATAGCACATAATGTTTGAACATGTTTCTTTTCTTTTTCTTTTTTTTCTTTTTTTGTAATGGGATTGAACTCAGGACTGCACTTGCAAGGCAGACACAGTGTGACTGAGTTATATCCATGGCCCCTAAACCTGATTTTTTATATTAATGTCTAAACAGTGCACGTTTATAAAATCACTGTAACTGATTTATTGTTTAACATATTTGTATGGACTTCAGTTCAAGGATCTTAGTGATAAAATTTGTGTATCACTTGGCAAGATTTACATTTACATTAACATTCCAGTTGTTGGAATTATCTTTCTTATACCTGGTTTACAAGGAGAGAGTGTTGTTATCTGCACATTAAACTGTTTGTTTGGTACTGGGAGTCGAACTCAGCACTTGTCAGGCAGATGCTGTGCCACTGAGCTACTTCCTGGGCACATGCACAGTAATCTTTTAACTTTAAACTTCTTTGCTTCATTTACACACATGCCAACCCAAGGGTTTAACAAATCCATGTACTTATCTCAGGTGTGTCATAGCTTATGGATTTAAAAATCTTTGTTGAACCATTTAAGCCAGTGCTTTCAAGTACTGTGTCTTTTTGACTAATGTCGAAAGATGTTTACCATTACTACTCCCTCTTCAAGAAAATTTTCATTGTTTCTGAGGGTTCCACAAATACCAGAGATCTTTCACAGTTACTTTCTGACCAATTTTATACATTTTTTTCTTTTCATTAAAAATATTACATGTTTGCAGTACACAATGATTACATTTATTATGGGGAGTTTGTACATGTCCATAACACATCTTTTTTTTGAGTGGGTACTGGGGCTAAAATTTAGAGCCTTGCGCTTGAGAGGCAGGTGTGGTGCCACTGAGCTAAATCCCCGGCCCTACGTAACACATCTTAATTATTTTTTAGCTCCTCCCATCCCTACCTGCTCCTTTTTTGTGACAGGGTCTTACTCTGTAATTCAGGCTGGGCTTGAACTCATATAGCCCAGGTTTTCCTTGAACTTGTGGCTGAGTGCTGGGATCATAGGTGTGTGCCACTATGCCCAGCTCTCCATTACTTTTTGTTTGTTTGTTTTCTTGAGTCAGGGTCTCACTGTGTAGTTGAGACTGACCTGGAACTCACTATGTAGCCCAAGCTGGTCTTGAACTCACAGCGATCCTCCTGCCTCAGCATCCTGAGTCCTGGGATTACAGGTGTATGCTACCACGCTTGGCTCTCTTTAATTCTTGATCCTCTTCCTATTTGAAAGAGCTCTGTTTCTATTTTTCTGTGATTCCCTCTTCTTAATTCTCCCCCCATCTCTTGAGTTTTGTGCATCTCTTTTATCTGCAGAGGTCTTCCCCCTTTTTCCTAGAAATTGTTACATTTCTTACTGTAAATGATCTTCATTGACCCTCCACCTTTATGAAACTATTTCATTTTTTACTTTTAGAATAATGAAGTGAAAGGGCCTGAAAGGAAATGAGCTGAAACAGGAGCATCTGAGGCAAGGCTTTATTGGGGGAAAGAGCTGCCAAGCTGCCTTGAGCAATGGTGAGAGAGTGCACGAGGTTGGCAACGTGGAGCTTATATAGGGTTTTGTAGTTGGGAGAGTATCCTGGAGGGCTGGGGATGGGGTGGCAGGTGATTGGAAGGGGAGGGTCACTGGGGTAGCAGGATGGAGCAACAAGTTAGGTTTTGCTTCTCCAGAGGTGTTAGATTTTACTTTCCTGAAGTGGTTCATTTCTCATAAGCAGGAGCCCTTTTAGAATGTAGGATTGTTGGGGCCATTTTGTCTGGTAGAGAACTCTGTCAGGGTGGAGGGGGAGCAGATTTAGCTCAGTGGCACCATGCCTGCCTTGCAAGCTTAAGGTCCTGAATTCAATCCCTGGTATTGGGAGGATCAAAGTTTGAGCCCAACCAAAACAACTTAGAGATTTACTCCCTGTCTCAAAAGAAGAAAAAATTAGATGTAGCCCAGTTCAGTGGCCCTGCCCAGTATCGCAGAACCAACCAGCCAGCCAGTAAACAAGCCAAATAATGAGGTAAGCCATAGTGACTATTTTCTGATCACTCGTGTTCGCTGACATCCTGCAGTTTGGTTTCTGTCTTTGCCTTTACTCTAAAAGTAGTGCTTTTTTACTCTATCTTCTGAATATCTTAACATTTGGTTCACAAAGTATTATTTATGTTAAATGTGGCTTTGCAGATTATAGATTACTATTCTTGATATAGGGGGAATAGATGTAACTCCCAAACCTGCTAGACCCAAAGCTCAAGTTCATGTTCTCTAAAGTCATCTAGGAAAAGTGGAGGTTCAGAGTAGGAAAAATTTATTGAGAGAGATAGCTTCTGTGTAAGAGACAGAAGGGGAACTGGAAAGTGGGTTGCCTACTCACCCAGCTTCTCAAAGGTGTTTTATGGGACAAATCTACAAGGTGAGGCAGTTAAAGGTGGGAAAAAACTGTTGACAAATACTAAGATTACAAGTACAGTGGCTTAGGTAATATTGATTAAATGGGGATCCAATGGGAAGCAAGCCACATAGAAAGTATACAAGGAAAGGGCAAGGATTTTTTGGTAAGAGTAGGTCAGGGTTCTTTCTTGGAAGAGCTTGGTCCCTCACCCAGGTGATAGATACCTATTTCAAATATCAATCACTACTATTCATCTTATGTGGACATGGTAGTTTCTCTTTTAAATGCTACCCTTCAGTGATTGTGTCTTGATTGTCCTCCATGTTGGTGCTTTGCAGGCTGGCCCTGCCTATAAGATACCTAATTAACTTACCTATCTACACTGTTCCCCCCTTGAAGTATCCCTAACTGCTTTGAGAAGGAAAGGGTTGAAGACTGTTCTGGCTACTTCCAGCTGAAGAGAGTTGTAGTTGTGATTGGCAGTCAGAGTTACGCTAAAGAGTAACTATCTAAAGGCCCTAGATAGGTGCCAGACGTTGTCATTTGGGTAGACACAGCTTTGAGTCTGGAGGAGACAAAGCCAAAGAAACAGTTAAGAATACATGGATCGAGGGCCAGGGATTTACCTCAGTGGTGGTGCTGTCTGCCTTATAAACAAACACAAGGTCCTGAGTTTGATCCCTGGTAACAACAACAAAAACAAAAAACTTGGGCCAAGTAATAAGATCAGCAGGATTGTTATGAATATAGCCAATAAGTGTTTCCACCAGGAGGATCTAGTAATAGCCTCCCACAAAGAGGATAAAGAGAAGGTCCAGGGGACTTTAGAATCTGACACAGCATTAACTCTCATCTAATATCTTTAGTGGTATAAACTATACTAATATATTTTAACAGTCATGAATTTTTTACAAGATCAGTCCGGTGGATCCTGGTAAAAGTCTAGCACATTTGTCATTGGTTCCATCAGTAGGACCGCTTGGAGTATGGCAGCCTTTAGCAAGAATAAACAAAATTTTTGAGGAATTAAGCCATGTATTATCTAAGCATGAACATTAGAATGGAAGGGGAGATTGGGGAGAGAGTCACACTTAGACACTGAAATAGTGATCATAACCTGATGGCTCTTAGACTCTTACTGAGTTTATCTATAAGTCTGATATTTTGTCATAAGTCTCATAAGTGTTATCAGCTACTGGTATAGCTGGAAGCTGCCAAAAGGGGTCAGCAATTGGAGCACCTTTTTATATCTAACTTTATTACTATGGCATTGTTTTTATACCTCTTTTGGTTATTATTTTCTGCTGAGTGTTTAAGACCAAGTGAGAGTGAAACCTGTGTCAATCAGTATGAACCTCTTGCTGTCTATCAAGGTCAGTTAAGTGTCCTCAGGTGTTACTTTGGACTCATGCATAGAGCCTCTTAGCTCCTGTATCATCATCAGCCATCAAGATGGGTCATTTCCTTGCTTGATCATGTTGCTTTCAGTAAAAGTTTGGGAGACTTTTCTCTCTTGGTGTGACCCTCCTTTGGCATACAGTACATTTTTCTTTGGGCATCTAGCAGTCTCCCTGCTTAGGAGGTTGGGTGACTTAGCAAAGATATATGTAGGAGCCTGTAGGAAAGGTTCCCTCATGTCCTAGATCATTACTGACCTTGAGGGGCCAGGGCCAAAATATTGGCTATCCTCTTATCTTAGCCCAGTTACCTTTCTAGTTTTAGTCTCCAAATTTTAGTTGTTGAATACTCAGAAGAGAAAATCAGTGACATTAGTAGTGCAGTAGGAGCATTGAGTTTAACTATTATTTTTGTCTAGATGTTAAGCACTTTTGAAATATAAAGCCCAGTTAGAGGACTGTTATTTCTTATTAACCATGGCAGTTTTAGTAGTTGAATCCCTGCAAAATGTTAACAGGCAACACATACATTATATAGAGAAACTTAAGATCAAGAGCCACACATAGTATTTTAGCATGACAATCATGATTATGTTATCTTTGTAACACACTTAAATGTCCATCTTAGTATGAAATAGTCTTAGTCAAACACTTCCATCTGATTACAAGACATTAAATGACACAAAGAAAACTCTTTGTTATCCTTTAATAGAATGCCATCTAAAGTGAAAGCACAGCTGGGGATTTAGCTCAGCAGTTCGGTGGCCTGCCTTGCAAGCGCAAGGACCCGAGTTCAATCCCCGGTACAAAAAAAATAATAATAAAATAAAAAATAAAGTGAAAGCACATATTGACCTATTGACCTTAGAAGTTTATAATGCCTAGCCCTTAATTTTAGTGTGTGACATTGTTCAGACTGTTTGGTGTCTGAGCATCCCTTAGTGCAGTGAGATATATAACTCATACATCAAGTAAGTTTTTAAGAAAAATTATTTTAACTGGTTATCTCATGCTGGCTTGGTACCTCTTATCACAAGTAGCTAGAGTGCAAGAGAAAAGCAGATACCTGAGTTTAAAAAAGATTATTATCATAAACAATATCTTAGAAGACTTGTACACCCAGAAGGCATGATTGTATGTAGTACACCATGAAATAAAAATAAATATCTCAGTTATATGAAATCTTTTGCCCCTTAATTTAGTTTTATGCCACGAGCACTCTGCGGTCACTGTCCTTGGGCAGCCACATGACCTTGCCCTCCTTCCCTCCATCTTTTCATCTGGATGGATCATTTAGCATTGAGCAGTTCCCTCCCTTGAAACCTTTTATCTCCAGCAGTGCTTTTCCTTCTCACTTTTCTGTTACATTTCACTTTTATCTTTTTTTTTTTTTTTTTTTTTTTTTTTTTTTGGTTTTTTGAGACAGGGTCTCACTATGTAGTTCAGACTGCCCTGGAACTCCCTGTGTAGTCCAGGCTGGTCTGAACTCACAGCTATCCTCCTGCCTCAGCCTCCCGAGTGCTGGGATTATCTATCTTTTGCTGGCTGTTCTGTGAAAAATACCAGGAATTAAGTTTTGGGCCTTTTCTTAATTTTAGGTCCAAGCCCATCCATCACAGATAATCTTCTGTTTGCTCGCTATTATTTCTGTGTCGATTACTCCCAGATTGCTCTCTCCAGCCCCATGAGCATCTTGAATCTTAAATCGTAGTGGCTGTAAGATACTTTAAAATTTTTGACTCCTAAAGATACATCAAAACATGCTAATTTGAGAGTTAATTTTTAGTGTTATTTTCTTATTTTGACACATAATAGTACATATTTATGGCGTATAGAGTTGTGATATGTGTATACAATGTATATATGTACATGTAAGTCAGAGTGATTAGCATTTCTGTCACCTCAAATGTCTGTCCTTTTTTTGTTTTGGGAATTTTGTAGATAGAGAAGTTAATTAGATACCTTATAGGCAGTTAGACACGGCTAGCCCTTGAGGAACCAACATGGAGGACAATCAAGACACATTTACTTGGGCCCGGGATTTATTTAGCTCAGTGGTTCCAGCTCAGTGGTTCCGCCACCTGCCTTGTAAGCACAAGGTCCCGAGTTCAATCCCTGGTACCAAAAAAACAAAAGCAAAAAAAAAAAAAGTAACACATTTACAGGGGGCTGGGGATTTGGCTCAGTGGTGCCTGTCCCGAAAGCCCAAGGTTGTGAGTTAGATCCCCTGGTACCAAAGAAAAGGTCACATTCACTAAAGGCCAACATTGTAAAAGAAAAGAAACTACCACACCCACATAGGATGAACAGAAGTGATTGATGTTCTAAACAGGTATTTTATCACCTGGATGAGGGACCAAGATCTTCCAAGAAAGATCCCTGACCCACCCTTACCAAAAATCCTTGCTCATTCCTTGTATTCTTGCTCAGTGACTTGCTTCCCCAAGGGATCCCCATTTAATGAGTATTACCAAAGTGACTATGCTTGTCATAATCTTATTGGTTGATCACAGTTTTGTCCTCCTTATGATTTTTTATTGGATCAATATCACCTAAGCAACTGTACTTGTAATCTTGCTCATTGGCTATAGTTTTTCCCACTTTGAACTGGCCTCACCTCATGGCTTTGTCCCATTATGATAGCCACCCTGACTCCATTTGTGTGAAGTCAGTAATTCTGGGGGTCACCTTCCCCTCCCCCGTTGGGGAGTCCCTCAGTTGATGTGTGACAGGCTGCAGTAGCCTAAGTGAATCTGCAAATAGTTACCAGGACACCTGTGTAAGTCTGCAACTATGTTATCTTTACTACTTTACACAGAAGACCTGTGTGACATTTTGTTTTGATTAAAAGGTGTGAAACTGCACCTGCCATTGCCCCCACTGACTTAAGTTCTGTTCCTGTGAAGTCCTGCTTGTGCTCCCCTTCTCCCTGAGCCCTCCCCCAAATAGAAGAGCCCTTAAAAGACCCTGCAAACTGCCTTTCCTTTGTTGAGTATTCTCTCCATCAGACGACTTATAAGAAAGAACTCAATGCATTTCTGAGTGTGGTGCATCTCTATTGTTCCAACTCGACTGACTCTATACATAAAACACCTCTGAGAAGCAGGTCAGTGGGTAACTCATTTTCTGGTCCCCTTTCTGTCTCTCTTAGACAGAAGCTATCTTTCTCTCAATAACTTCATTGTTCTTAGAATTCATTCTTTGATTTTAGAGAACATGAACTTGGAATTCAGATATCTAGCAGGTTTGGGAATTACATGTATTCCCTCATATATCAGGAAGACTCAAAGGCCAGGAATTTAGCTCAGTGATTCTGCTGCCTGCCTTGCAAGCGCAAGGACCCGAGTTCAATCCCCGGTACCAAAAAAAACCTCAAAATTTTATAGATGTTTTGAAATATATAGTAAATTATTGTTAATTGTTGTCACCCCAATGTTCTATAGAACACTATGATCTAGTCTTCCTCTCTAACTATATTTTTGTGGCTGTTAACCAGCCTTTATCCTTTCTCCCTCTTTTCCTTCGTAGCCTCTGGAAACCGCTATGCTGCTTTCCTATTTTTTGGTGGTGGTGGTGCTGGGGATTGAACACAAGGCTTTCAGATTGAATTACTTCCCTAGACTGACTATGTGTGTTATCTATTATTATTTTGAGACAGTCTTACTAGGTTGTCCAGACAATATGTAACTTGTGGTGCTCCTGACAGACGAATGCCACCATGCCCAGCTTCTGCTCTGTGCTGTGAGGTCATGTTTAAACTTCTATATCTGAGTGAGGTATTTGTTTATCTTTCTGTACCTGGCTTATTTCACTAAACATCCTCTATTATAAGTAAAGGGCCAGGGATTTAGCTCTGTGGTGCTGCCACCTGCCTTGCAAGTGGAAGTTCCTGAGTTCGATCCCTGGTACAAAAAAAAAAAAAAATTTTTTTTACAGATGCATTGCTGTTAATCCCTCTCAAATACATGTCCTTGCTTCCGACACAAGGGACCACCAGATCCCATTGTTCTTGCCACTTCCTGAAGCAGTCTGGAAGTCCTCATGTTTATAGAGTGTGATTTAAAAAAAAAAATACAGTGAATGCTGCTGCCAAGAGCCACCCAACAGAAAGGCAAGCTGGTAAAAAGTTGTGTCCTCATCCACCTTATTCACTAATATGGCAGCATGAGACTTCTAGCTCTTCCCCAAAGTCAAAATGATCATGAAAGGTGAGGGCTTTGAATCAATTCAGGACATTTTGGCAGCTGGGACAGTGCAACCAAACACAGAAAAGAAGTGTGTTTGAAGGGAGAGAAGGATTTTGAGGTGATTAATACCAATGTGTGTCTTACTGTAATAGATTTATTAACAAATTATGCTTCATTATATTTTCAGTCACACCTCATCCTTTCCTGTCTCTGGGATTTACCTCTCAGATTGAAGAGCTGACTACTGAAATGTCAGTCCACTTGGCCTCTGGAAGGAGGGCACTGCACTGGGCAGTCTGTTGCTGTTCATGCTTTGCATCTTGTCTGTGCCCTGGGCCAAACCTTAGTCTCAGGCTGTCTCACCTATAGGACAAGGCCGCACATGCCCAACATGTGACTTTCCTACAAGATGTTTTCTCTCCGCCTGCCCCCCAAAAAGTTTCCTTTCCAAATGTCATGTTCTGGGCCTTTAGCCTTCACCAATGAGAATTTACATTTGTATTCTCTCTCTCTCTTTTTTTTTTTTTTTTTTTTTTTTTTGAGGCCAGATCTCACTGTGTAGTCAAGACTGACCTGGAACTTACTTTGTAGCCCAGGCTGCTCTTGAACTCACAGTGATCCTTCTGCCTCAGCCTCCTGAGTGCTGGAATTACAGGCATGCGCCACCACATCCGGCTACATTTGCCTTTGGTCCGTCAAGAGAATCTCAAGAAAGTAATTTGATGAAGCACTTTGAGAAGATACTGTGTTTTGTGCTGGGAATAGAATATTCAAGACCCAGCCTTAAACTGATAGGAAGTAGAAGCAAATGACTGATAATTACATAGAGTGTTGGGGTTACAGGAGACTTGAAGGTGACCTGCTGCTGTTCAGTCCCTTCTGGCTGCTTCCCTGGGGGAAAGGAGACAAAAGATGTGCACAGTCTGCCTTTGGTTTCCCCATCATGCTTCTCTGTGGTCCGTGGTGTCTTTAATTTCTCTAAACTGTTTTCATCTCTCGCAGATATTGCTATTGGTGCTGCATTCATATTTCCTCACCTGGTGCACGAAGTTTACTGTTCCACGGTACAGATCAGTGAAAGGCTTTGCTGCGGAAGGCTTCCACAGGCTCCTCTGTGATAAGCAGCAGAGGCCATCTGAACTGGCAGCTTTATGTAGCCTTGCTCTCTGTTAACTCTTTTAGGAGGCAGGGTCTTGCTGTGTTGCCCAAGCTGGTCTCAAACTCATAGGCTGCAGTTATCTCCCTGCCTTTGCTTTCCACAATTTTTGGGACTGAACCTGTTATGTTAGCTTTTTTTTGGTTTTTTGGGACAGGGTCTCACTACGTAGTAGAGACTGACCTGGAACTCACTTATATAGCCCAGGCTGGTCTTGAACTCACAGCGATCCTCCTGCCTCAGCCTCCTGAGTGCTGGGATTACAGGCATGTGCCACCATGCCCAGTTTATGTTAGCTTTTAATAAGAGTATTCAGGAGCAGTTGTTAATATGAAAATAGTTTTACTCCTTGAGACTGGAATCTTTTTTCCTTTTTTTTTGTACTGGGGATTGAACTTTGAACCTTGTTGCCTGCAAGGCAGGCTTGTGGTGTCACTGAGCTAAATCCACAGCTCTGAAATCTTTTTTTGAAATTAGTTTTAATATAAATTTAGAATTTCAAATTGTGTATAATATTTTTGAAGTTAGGAGACGTTTTATATACTATCTTTTCTTTTTTTCTGTGACAGGGTCTCATTATGTAGCTCAGCCTGGCCTTGAACTATGTATTCCAGCCTGGCCTGGAACTCTGGTGAATTATGGCTCAGCCTGGCCTTGAACTATGTATTCCAGCCTGGCCTGGAACTCTGGTGATTCTCCTGCCTCAGCCTCCCAAGTTCTGGGATTATGAGCACGTACCACCACGCCTGGCTTACGTACCAAATATATGATAGCAACATACTAGGCTTTTGAAACTTTTTAAATGGATGTGTAATTCCACATATTTATGGGATACAATTTAGATTTTTCAGTACATATGTACCTTATGTGATGATTTTGGATAATAGGCATATCTATCACCTTAACATTATTTCTTTATGGTAAGGCTGGCCTCAAACGTGCAGTGATCCTCCTACCTCAGCCTCCCGAATACAGGCATGTGCCACCACACCTGGCTTCCTTCTTACTCTTTTGAAACATATAGTTCACTATTGTTAACTGTAGTTACCCTATTATGTAATCGAACACTAGAATTTATTTCTCCTAATTATAACTTTATTCATTAGATTTCTTATTTGTGAATGTTCCAACATCCAATTGTTTTTTAGTAATAATAGGAAATAAAGCAACTGAATTCTTTCTGTAATTTTTCAGGGGCCTAAGTTTCAGCATTTAAAACATGGTGTTTCCAATCAGGTGGTTCAACCATAAGTTAATGATGAGCAAGAATTGGAACATTAGCCTTGGGCGTATATTTTGAAAAGTTCTGGAAACAGACTCATTATTACAGGTGTTGTTTGTTTCATTTAACTGTGCTGCTTCTAATGAGAGTTATTAGAATCTATATATAAAGAGATTTGGAGTCTTTCAGAGATCACAGCTGAGCACAGTGGTGTACACCTGTGAGCCCCGCACTCAGGAGGCTGAGGCAGGAGGATCACAGCAAAGCTCAAAGCCAGCCTGAAGTACATGGTGAGACCCTGTCTCAAAAAAGCCCGCATCATAATACAATAATAATAAAGTTGACAGTAGTTGACTTTGATTCTTAATACTAGACTAGTTTATAATGCAGCTGGATATCATTGTAAGTGATGTCCCAATAGCAGAGAGTAACCACATAAGCCAGTGTGGATATGTGGAAGGTGTTTGCAGTTGAGGGGCGCTTCTGGCATCCAGAGCCTGAGAGCCATGGGCCCTCATCATCTGTAGCACACAAAACTGCTAAGTCGAGATTCACTGTGTGTAGTCTTAACAGCGCAAGAAACCAGACTAGGGATTGTGCTCCCTGACAGGTAACAGGAGCCCACCTGAGTGGCTAACCCTCAAGAGGCTTGGCTGTTCCCCTCAGGAGAGGCACTGTGGCAGGCGCACTTCCCAAGTGCTGGGCACCACCTGTTCTCCTGCCCCTCTACCCTCGGACCAGGGAGGAGAGGGTCAGAAGTCATGCCTGAGTGGGATGCTGACTCAGATCTGCAGCAATGATGTCACGTTGTCAATGGCTCCCGTTCTGTTACCCAGCAACCCCACTTTACATGAAAAGTCATCATCAATGAAGATACATTACCTTCTCCTACAAATTGGGGTTTGTGCTGTAGGAAGAAGGAGAGCATGGCTATGGGGTGATCAGCACAGAGCCATGTGGGCTGTTGTGGGCAGGAGGCCTTTGAAAAGCCTCACCATGTTAAATGTGAGCCCCTGTGGACCCAGCCCCAGGAGATTCCTCTGCTCTCCTTTCAACCTCTTTAAAAACTTTTCTTTTCTTTTTTTTTTTTTTGCTACTGGGAATCAAACTCAGGACCTTGTGCTTGTGAGGCAGGTGTAGTGCCACTGAGTTAAATCCCTGGCCCCTAAAACCTTTTCTTGATGCTCATTAGTAGCTGATTCCTGAGCTGGGGCTGAACTTGGTAGTAGAGCATTTGCCTAAAGTGCCCAACTTCTGGGTTTTATCCCCAGCACCACAAAAACCAAAATACTGAAAGGTGAACTCCTTACTCAGAGATGAGATAATTTCCTTATTTGTATTTCCCTATACATGGAATATCAAAAATGCACTGAATGTCTTAAAAATTTTTAAAGTTTATTACCGTAAAAGATACATTGCCATGAATGCCCCGCAGAATCTGGCCTCTCACTTGAAACGCACTGATCCCACCATTCTTGCCACTTTCTGAGCAGTTCTGAAAGTCCTCTTCCATGAGTGTCTTGTACTGTTGTGCTTGCCTTGATGTCCTGAACTGATCCAGAACATTTACCACTCATGGCTATTTTGACTTTGAGAAATACCCAGAAGCCCGGTATGTAAGGTGGGTGAGGGCATAGTGTCCTGTTATAAGCCTGCCTTTCATTTGGATGGCACTTGGCAGCTACGTTCACCAGTTTTGAGCACACTCGAGAACTGCTTCAGAAAGTGGCAAGAATGATGGAACAGTTGTGCTTGAAGTGAGGGGAAGTACCTTGAGAGGGATTCATGCACTGTCTACTATAATACATTTTTAAAAGAATTTAAACATTCACCATATATTTTGATCATCCTTTGTACAGATCCAGTTTGGCAGATGCATACAGATTTTCATTCTCGTTCCATTGTATTCCTTTCTAAACCTTTTTGCAAACTTTTTCTTTGTAGCCTGCTTTTGTGCTGCTGCACTCTGACTGACATTTTAAAATTTTACACAGGTCATATTCTTGAATTTCACGGTGCAGAGGGAACAGGAAAAACAGAAATGCTTTATCATTTAACAGCACGATGTATACTTCCAAAATCAGAAGGTGGACTGGAACTAGAGGTCTTGTTTATTGATACAGATTACCACTTTGACATGCTTCGGCTTGTTACAATTCTTGAACATAGACTGTCTCAAAGCTCAGAAGAAATAATAAAACATTGCCTTGGAAGATTTTTTTTAGTCTGTTGCAACAGTAGCACCCAGCTGCTGCTCACACTTCATTCACTAGAAGCTTTGCTATGTAGTCACCCCTCTCTATGCGTTTTGATTCTGGATACCCTGTCCGCTTTCTACTGGATAGATCGTGTCAACGGAGGGGAGAGTGTTACTTCACAGGAGTCTACTCTGAAGAAATGTGCTCAGGTTCTAGAAAGACTCGTCAGTGAGTACCGCTTGGTTCTTTTCGCAACAACACAGAGTATAATGCAGAAAACCTCGAACTCACCAGAAGGGCCTGCTTCGACATGTCAGCGTCTGGACATCAACTACAGACCTTATCTCTGCAAGGCCTGGCAACAAGTGGTAAAGCAGAGAATATTTTTCTCCAAACAAGATGATCCTAAAAGCTGCAAACAATTCTCATTAGTGTCTTGCCATTCAAAAAGTAACAGTTCAAAAAAACATTTGTTTGTTATTGGAGAAAGTGGGGTTGAGTTTTGTTGACATATGTTACACAATAGCCTTTTGCAAGCCACAGTCATTAAAGGTTTCTTACAGTCTAAAGCGGTTTGAGTCCGAAGTGTCAAATGGTATGGGGGTGGTGGTATTAACATAATAGTATTTCTACACTGAATAGATTTCTCTTTCAGCCAAATTTGTGGTCCTACCTTAGCATCCCAAATGCTGGGATTACTTGCATGTACCGCCTTGCCCAGCTTTCAGTTTTGTAATTCTTTACTGTTATTATTGTCCTCAGTACCTTTAAGAAATTATTCTTATGTTTTATGTAGTTTTGCTAAATGTTTTCAGGGGAAGGTTTGTTCCTCTCTATTCTGCTGTTTTCAGAAGTTATCCAAATCCAGCAAGGTGTGGTGGTGCACCCACTCAGGAGGCTGAGGCAGGAGGATCATTGTGAGTTTGAGGCCAGCCTAGACTACATAGTTCAAGGCCAGCCTGAACTACATGGCGAGATCTTGTCTCAAACAAAACAAAAAAACATATAAATGTAGCTTCATTAAACTTAATGGTGCCCGGTGTGGTGGTGCATGCCTGTAATCTCAGCTCTCCAGAGGCTGAGGCAGGAAGATCACTGTGATTTTGAGACAAGCCTTAATGCCAGCCTGAACTACATAGACTCTGTCTCAAAAATAAATAAGTTAGGAACTGGGCATGTGGCACACACCTATAATCCCAGCACTTGAGAGGCTGAGACACGAGGATTGCTTCAAGTTCAAGACCAGCCTGAGCTACATGGCAAGACCTTGTCTCAAAAACAAGAGAGAAGGAAAAAGAATAAAATTTGTGTCTTTACCATATAAACTAGTAGTAAATAAAACCCGGTGTTTTTAAAATTTAATGTCACTTTCTGTTTCTTTTATCTTACTGGAAAAGATGCTATGAAAGAACTTTGTAAATAACTGAGAAGCGAAGCAGATGGCCAGACAGTGTAGAAGAAAAGATCTGATTAATCCACAAACTGCATAGTTCACCTGAACAAAGGAGAGGAAAGAAACTTCCCTCAAATTAGGCGAGCCAGACATTCTTCTTCTTAAAGGGCAACCCCATTTCCTTCATTACATGCTATTTCTCCCCTGAAGCAAATGTCTCTTTATGGAAAGACTAAAGTAATGAGGTTCACCATCAGGTGTCACCAGGCTTGTTCCTGACTCCGTGTCCTGGGGTGGACAGACCATATGTTAAACTGGGGCTAGGCGGCACCAGGCAACCTCATAGGCAGGATTGGAGCTGAGTCGCAGTTCAAACTAAGTGCAGCTCTAGCCTGGCTGGGTGAGCAGCCAGACAGGACGCCGAGAAGGAGGCTGGGTGGGATTGGCAGACAAGTGGGCCATAGCACCTGGCAAGGTGCTGGCAGCTGGAAGTATGTGGTGAGATCTCACAGGCTGGGCAGGCTGCTTTCATTTCCTTCTCATCCCCAGCCAGCCTGGCTCTGGATGGGGTCGGCTGCTGTGGCAGAGAGGGATGGGGCTCTGACGTCTCTCCTGATAGAGGCTATCAAGGCACCTAGACCACACTAGCATGGTGTTTCCTAGGGTTGATATGATGTCTCTCCCTAGTTGACAACTTCAGGGCAGGGATGATGTTTGTAGAAAGTATCTCCCAATGTGCTGAAAGAGGACCAGTATTCAAGGAGAGAAATAAGGAAAAAGCCATATATACAGGCTTCTCCTTGCCTCTGATAACCACTGTTTATTGTGACAGGGTCTCACTATGTAACCCAGGCTGGCCTCACACTCTCAGTGATCTTCCTGCCTCAGCCTCCTGAATGTTAGGATTATAGGCAAAAGCCTGGCCTGGAATCTTTTTCTTCTCATACAACTTTAACAAGTAACATATTGAGTTACACTTGCTTTTGCCTCCTTTTGAGGATTTTGCAGAAATGTGATACTGAATTGTCTAACTGCTACAGTCTTATTCAGTGGTGTTTTCTACAACATTTCTCACTGTTTCCCACATTTTACATATCTCCCTAATCTCATTTGAAGTGAGGGATTTGTCCCCCTTTCCTCCTCCTCTGCAGACAAGATCTCCATCACCTCTTGCTGTTGGCACACATCATTCATAATCCGGTAGAGAGAGTGCAAAAAGAACCATTGGCTCAGTTGTATCGTGTGACATTCAGTGTAGTGTGTAGTGTGCTACTCATATTGCAAGATGTCACTTGTTTTATCAAATTAAAATTCATTAGAAATGTTTGGTCCAGCGTCTTGGGGAACACTTGCACAATAAGTTACTCATAAGGCAAGCTTTTCCTGTATTTTCACAGGAGAGTGTTATACCTGAGACAAACGAGGAAACACCCTGCCTTGGTCTGTTGATGTTGCTGTAATGAAATAACTGAGACTGGTTTGCTTCATAAAGAATAGAGGTTTGCTTCCCTGGAGGACAAGGGAACAGTGGTGGCTCTGGTGAGGGCTTCATGTGATGGCAGGACAAAATGGGAATGTGAAAGGGGGGGATGGTGACAGGAAGCAAGAGAACCACTAAAAAGCCAGACATGCTTGTAACAACCTGCTCCTACATACAGCCAGCCCAGTTCTGAGACACCTGACCCACCCCCTGGGAGAGGCATTAATCCCTTCTGAACTGCTACTCCACAATGTGACTGCCCTGCACTTGGGCCTCAGCTGGGAAAGAATCCACTGCTTCTCAGAGCCATTACATCCTCTTCCCAGCATCCAGCACAGGGAACTTCCCGGCACAAACCAGACCTAACCACAGCATGTGCTTTTCAAAAAACTAAGTGATAATATGATTTTATATCAAATTCCATTTTTAAGTACTCGGAAAATTGTGAGATTGAGATGGAATTTCTGTGGATTTCAAATAGCCCTTGTTTTAGTTTCTATAATTTCATACAATAAGTCAAACTCTCCTAAGCAAAGATAGTTCCGCAAGAATTTCAAGATGGTGGTTTATATTCTGCAACTCTACCTCCCACATTTGACCATACGATTCATTTTTTTTGGGTAAACTATTTTATTTGATTTGGTTTGGTTTGTTTGTTTGTTTGAATGCCATTTTTATTATGATCAATTTTTTGTTTGTTTTTTTGTTTTTTGTACCAGAAATCAAACTTGGATCCTTGGACTTGGGAGGCAGGCTGCAGAACCACCGAGCTAAATCCCTGGGCCAACAATATATATTTTTAAGGGTCTCATACAAAGCAAAGTGATAAACAGAAAATTTAGGAGTGTGGTTCATGGAGGGGGATGTTCAGTGAGGGAGATGCAGGTGGCTGCGAGGGATGGTGTTTGTTTTAGTCCTTAAATCAGGAGCTTCTGGTCCTGAGTCTGCACCATTCTGTGCTTCCTAACTCAGATGCATGTGAGATATATTTATAGGACCAGATCTTAGATCAAAATGATTTTAAAAAAATATGAAATACAAACAAAATATGTTTATATGCAAAAATTTTATTTCATTAAAAGACATATTGTGGGGCCAGGGATTTAGTTCAGTGGTTCGGTGGCCTGCCTTGCAAGCGCAAGGACCTGAGTTCAATCCCCGGTACCAAAAAAAACAAAACAAACAAACAAAAAAAGACATATTGTGGGGCCAGGGATTTAGTTCAGTGGTTCGGTGGCCTGCCTTGCAAGCGCAAGGACCTGAGTTCAATCCCCGGTACCAAAAAAAACAAAACAAACAAACAAAAAAAGACATATTGTGCACTGGGCATGGTGGCACATGCCTCTTGGCTTGCTGTTTTGAGACAGGGTCTCCTTTTATAGTTCAGACTGGCTTTGAACTCACTTTGTATCCCAGGATGGCCTCAAACTCTGAGCAATTCTGCCTTAGGTGTGGCTAAAGTATTTTTAATTTCTTTAACGATTCATCTTTGGGATTAAAAATTATGAAATTTAAATACTGTATATAGCCAAACATAGTGGCACATACCTGTAATCCCAGTACCCAGAAGGCAGAGGCAGGAGACTTGTCGAAAACTAAGGGCCAGCCTAGGCTATATAGTGAGTTCAAGGCCAGGCTGAACTACATAGCAACTCTGTCTCAAACAACAATATGTATACTGTATGTATTTCTCACCAAAGGCAAACATACAAAGTAGTAAGCTTGCTTTGAGTGAATTAAAACAAGTTAATTCTTTTTGGGGAGAGGTCTTGTTTGCTTTTGTACCAGCAGAATCATCATTTTACTGTATTGCACATAGCTTGCCGTTGTAGCATTGCATAATTGGATAGTCTACCTTCTCAATGCTTCCGGCATCTAAATTCTCTGAATTTCACGTGCATAAATAAGATAAAGACACTCATGAATTAGAAAAGCAAACTTTAAAAGTCAAGATAACTTAAAATATAAATATAAATAAATAAATAAGCATGCATGCCAGGTGCAGTGGCACATGGCTGCAATCCTAGCTACCCTGGGCTGAGGCAGGAGAGTTTGAGGCTATCCTTGACAATTTATTGAGAACTTGTCTCAAAATAAAAAGGCTGATGATGTTGCTCAGTGGTAGAGCATTTGCCTAAGCATGTGTGAGATCCTGGACTCAATCCCCAATATGGGGGTGGGGTGGGGGTTGTGGATTATATCTCTTAAATTGGGACAAAATTAAACACATTTTATTTTTAGCATGTTTACAGATATATCATTTACTCAGTGAAAAGACAAAAATGCATTAAAATGAAAGAAAATTTAAATCTGCTATATAAACTGTATCAACTAGAAATCCACTAATAATTAACTAGGCTGTCTTCCTCAGAGGTGGCACATGAGCTGTGGCGGGATCTATTTCCATCAAAGTGTTTGTGCTTTGACATAAACATCAGTGAAACTGCAGGTGACAGCTCAGGACTGGAAGATACCCTCAGATTACTAAAATATACATTGCAGGGTAAAAATCAACCAGAATCCCAGTGATGGGGTTGAGTCTGATTGGCCTCTGATACCACTCAAATGTTCTCGCATGTCATCATCGTGATCAAAATAACCACTATCACCACCAGCCAGTCCTCAGTGAGCAAGGCCCACACACCAACAGCTGTACCGAGGGCTTCACATGGATCATCCATGTCTTCTACAAATCAGTCGTCTTTTGTAGGTGAGAAACAGGTATGGCATGGTAGCACACACCTGTGATCCCAGCACTTGAGACAGAAGGATGACATAAGTTCCAGGGGAGCCTGCTGCCCTACATAGTGAGTTCAAGGCCAGCCTGGGCTAAGTAGTGAGAAGACATCTCAAAATCTGAAACCAAACGAAGGAAGGGGTTCAGCAGGGTTTTCTAGCTCTCTAAGGCCCAGTGAGGGAGTTGAAATTCAGATACAAATAGCCTGTACCCCACCTTCCCTAAAAGGAGCCTTAATTTTAGTGTATACTTGTCTAAAGTGCTTCCTTATTTGTGTACCTTCTACCTCTCCTCTATAAGATAAGCAGATCTTCCTGCATCTCTTCTCAGGGCTGTCTTCTAAAATTTAACTGTCTCTTGATTTGCATATGTTAAAATCCACTTTTTCTAACCTGATATTCAAGACTTTTTCTTTTTCTTTTTCCTTTTTTTTTTTTGAGACAGGGCCTCACTAGTTGAGACTGACCTGATGCTCAGTATGTAGCTCAGGCTGGTCTCGAACTCACAGTGATCCTCCTGCCTCAGCCTCCTGAGTGCTGGGATTACAGGCGTGTGCCACCACGCCTCTCTCAAGGCCTTTTCTGGGAGACAGGATCTCCCTTTGTAATTCAGGCTGAGTTTGAACGCAAGGCAGTCCTCCAGCCTCAGAGTTCTGGGACTATAGGCATGCACCACCATCTCCAGCATCATTTGTAATATACTTCTGGACACAGAAGATGACATCTGGCTGTTCCTGTGATTACCTTAGGAACTCAGTGAGCATCTGCAGGAGCCACACGTTGTGGGCTTCTTCCTGTGGCCCCTGCAGGGTTGGAACTGTCCCCAGACCTGGGAAGCCTGGTGGCAGCCTTGGGAGACCATTTCTAGCTTCTGTCAGTATCACCGCTACTTTGTTTTGCCCACAAGGAAAGATGTTTGCCTCAGGCCACAGGAACTTCCCTCCCTCCCTCCCTTATAATCAAAGCCAGTGCCTTGGGCTTTATTGCACTTCAAATTTACCTGAAATAAAAAATACATAAGCTTCTCAAGATCTCAGGCCTCATTCACCAAGATCTCTTTCAGCTGGTCCTGTAGCCAGAACTGTGTGGACTTGGTTTTTACATTTTTTGTTTTATTTCTTTTGTTTTTGGTACCAGGGATCGAATTGAGGACCTTAAGCTTCTGAGGCAGGTGGTGGAACCACTGAGCTAAATCTCCAGCAGACCTTGGGCTGCATGTTGTAAGGGACCAAGCTAACAAGGGCATGATGGCTACTAGGAGTACCTCTGCACTTCCTTTTATGTTGCCCCCCCCAGAAAGCTAATATAAATTAGGATAAGACAATTTAAAATGTCCCTTCACCCTTTTACAACAAGGGCTCAAAGTTCTTCAGCAAGCAGGAGGAGCTGAAGAGAAAACCCTGGCTCTGGCCTCACAAACAGAACCCTGGGCAACACTGCCTCCTGGTGTTGGGTGCAGATGCTGCCTGGCAAACATGGGTTTGAAGGCAGGGCAGACTGGAGAGAGAGGTTTCCCCGGTGCATGAGTCTGTGTGTACTGCCCAGCACGAATCTGTGGATCTCAGAGTTTAATCCCAAAATGATGCCAAAGATTCCAAACAACAACTTCTGAATTTTCATAAGCAGGATTCAAGTTAGGTCTCCAGATCCCCAGCCTTCATGAGTCTGCCACACCTCCTGTTGTCTCCCTCCCACCAGTCAAAGGCAAGCCCTTTGGAGAAACATCTCTTTTCCTCACAATTTAGGATGTCAGTTGGGGCCAAGTGTGGTGGCACATGCCTGTATCCCAGCATTTGGGAGGCTGAAGCAGGAGAATCTCTGTGAGTTCACTGGCCTGGACTGCGCAGTGAGGCCTACTCTCAAAAAGCAAATAAAAAACAAAAACCAGTTTTCTCTCTCATGGAGCTTCTTTTTATTCTAAGAGGCTGCCAAAGTTAGTGAACGAGGTACAGTTTTTCTAAATTCAGTCTGCTTCTGTTTGCCAGTGTGTACCCTGGCATGATATTGGCCCTGGGGTCCTATATCCAAGGTGGGCTTCATAGGCACATAATTGTGCAAATGGGTGCCCTACCAAGGATGGCCCCACACTTGGTTCAGGGCTCTAAATCACTGAGTTGGCTGCTTGAGCTGAACTGTTGATCCTCCTGCCTCAGCTTCCCACAGTGCTAGAATTGCTGACATGTGCCACCACGCCTGATTGCCTTCACCTCTTTTCTCTTTTGTCCATTTCCTGCCCACACTTTGTGGTGCCAGGCTTATACCACAAGCCCTGTTCAGAAAAACAGAAGTCTCGCCAGTGGCAGGCTGGAGCCCTCTCTTCCCTTCTGACACACCAAGGTGTGTGCCTGCCATCATCTGCAGTGCACACCACCAGGTCTCAAGCCCCTCCCCAATTTGTGTTCCTGCTCCTTGCCCCTAGCTATGTCTTTCATGGTCAGACACCACACACCTGGGGCTGACAGCTCAGGGGCATGAGTGTCGTTGCTTTTCTTTATATCTTCTCTCCTGCCCACTGCTGGCAGGTTTTGACTTCCCTGTGTGACTCTCCACCTGCCTAGCCATGTACTTTCCTACCTACCTCTTACTTACCCTCCTCCCTACCATCCTACCTACCTGTCTGCCGTCCTACCTACCTACCAAACCACCTATGACCTACCTATACCATCCTACCACCTACCAGCCTACCTACCTACAAGAAGACAGATCTTTCTCACATAGGAAGGGTATCAAGAGATTGAGGGAGGCAGGAGGGAGGGGAGAGAAAGGGAATGGAAAAGGAATTAAGAGGGCCAGGGATTTAGCTCAGTGGTGCCATAGCTGCCTGCCTCGAAAGCGCAAGGTCCCATGTTCGATCCCTGGTACCCTCCCAAAAAAGGAATTAAGGTGTGTTGTATGCATGTACCAACTCCATACAAGGAATGTAAACACATACTGCAAACATGGACTAATAAAAATAAATTTTAAAAAGGACTACACATTGAATAATAACTGTGTTCAGTGTTAATAGGTTCTGTACATATGTGTTCTTCAGTCTTCACAAATGACAAGATCAGTGTTTATTGTTGCATTTTCCATGTGGGAAAACTGAAGCCCAGAGAGGTTGGGTGGAAGTCCATCTCTGGTTCCTCTGAACCCAAAGGTCATATTCTTCCTCCAAGCCATGTTTCTCAAACATTGTTGTTCTGTGCGGACCAACAGCCCCTGGCAGCTGGTTCAAGCTCCAGCACTGGCGCAGACTCTGGGCCTGCAGCAAGCCCGCTGGAAACTACTGTTCTACACTAGACTGCACTCCACTTGCCATAGACACTGTGGAAATGGCAGCCAGCAAATGGGGCCCTGGGCCAGGCCGTCACCTGAGTCTTGTTCACTCGCACCTGCTGTCAAAATAGTCCTCTGCAGTGGGCCCTGGTATTGTAGATAGTTAAGTTAAAATATAGGCAGTCAAACAGGGCTGGGCCCTTGAGAGATGAGGAAGATAAGAACATTATAAATGTGGCTGGAGGCACATTTGTGGAAGGTTAGGCTTTAAGACAAAGAAAAATGACTATACCCACATACTTCCTCTAGGGATGAACAGCAGTAGGTATCAATCACCTTAGGTGTGGGACCAAAGCCTCCCTAGCCATTCCTCCCTGGAAAATCCTTGTTCTTTCCATGTATGCTTGCTATGTGAGTGCTTCCCCATTTGATCCCCATTTAATCAATATTACCTAAGTGACTATACTCGTAACCTTACTAGTTGACCCACCTCATACCTACTTTGTGATTTTCTATTGGATCAATATTACCCAAGTGACCATATTTATAATCCTATTGGTTGACTATAGTTTTGTCCTACCTTGTACTTTCCTAACTTCCTGGCTGTGCTCTCTAAAACCCTTGAGATGTGGGGTCCACAGGCAACCCACTTTCTGGGCTCCCCTTCTGTCTCTGAGATGTTGTCTTCCAATATTTCTTACTTTTAGCCTCAACTGTTCCTAAAGTTCATCCTTCAATTTTAGAGAACATGAACTCGGTGTATTGGACATCTAGTAAGTTGGTTATAATATACATTATTTATAATATTTCCCTTATATTACTTGAATGACCATATATCATCCCTATATCATGCACATTATATTGTGGGGCCAGGAGTCTGGGCCTACCTGCTGGTCGTCTCAGCTAACCAGGAGCCTCTTCAACTAGCAAAACTCAAACCCACTTCAAATGTACCCTCTTTGTAATTCCTTGATTTTGGAAATTTCACCCAAGCTGAAAGCAAAAGTCTTAGTCTCTCTTTATCTCTCCTTCTCCTCCTCTTCATCTTTCTCTTGTCCTCCTCTCCCTCATCCTCCACCTCCTGCCTTTACCTCTCCTCCTCTTCTACCTTCTCTTTCTCTCCCCTTCCCTCCCCTCTTCCTCTTTCTGTACAGAGATTGAACCCAAGGCATTGAGCATGTTAAGCAAGCCTCTACCACTGAGCTACGTCTCCAATTCTTTGAAATCTTTATTTTGAGCCAGATTCTTGCCAAGTTGTCTGGACAGACCTTGAACTCACAATCCTATATTAGCCTCCCAAGTAGTTGTGATTACAGGCATGCTCCACTATACCACGCCAACATTCTGTTTAACTCTTCTTTTGCCATTCCATGTATATCATCTTAAAAATGTGTCTTTCATTAATCCCTACTCTTCCAATACCATGGTTTTCACAGAACCTTGTCTCTTCCTACCTTCTACTTCTTGTGTCTCAACTGCTCTTAAAAATGGCCATGAGTGATCTTTCTGAAGATCAGTTTCTGAGCCCACTAACAATATATAAAAAAACCTTCAATCTTTTGGTCTTCCTCCTCCACAGCCATTTATACTTCTTTTACAGAGCCTTCCCTGAATTATGTGTGTGCTTGTATGATGGAATGGATTCCAGGACCCCTTCAGTATAATCAGCTTCAGGTTAAAATTTTTTTTTTAATTATGCTAACTAGCTGATTAGACATCTGCTGTCAGGGGAGAATTTGAAGGGCATTACCCACATGTTTGCATACCAGTAATGAGCATTCCCAGTGACCTCCTCAAAACTCTCATTAACCCAGAAACCACTTTTAATAACGGCAATAAGAAAAGCCCTACAGTGAAGAGCACAAAGCTTTGTAAAGACACGAATCACTTTTGGAAGAGTTGCCTGAGGGCCAACCTAAGAAGCGGACAGCTCCTCTGGTATTAGAGCGGTAATGACACAGTTACCTCCACCCTCCTTATTTAGTGGGATTCATTAAGCCCCTGGCTTTCATGAACAGAATCCAGTCCTTTTGTCCCTGGGAAGTAATAAGCGTTGAATGGCACCTTTCTCCTCCGCCCATTTGATTAGCTCAGGATGACCTCATCTCCTTCACACAGGAGCAGGGGGGCACAGGATGATGTCACCAGGCTCTGCTAGCTGGCAATGGGTTCCCCAAGGAAACTAGCACCTTCCTAAACCCTTTAGCAGGGAAGATTTTTCAAAGCCCTTTGTTCCAACTTCTTTTTCCCTGGATGTGGTAAGATGGGCTTTGGGTTTGAGTTTATTGTCTTTGTTGATCTATTAAGTCTCTAATTTTTAGGGTCTTGCATGCAAACAACTTGTTGGGCATGAACCACCCCTCCATTTCCAGGTTTCAGTAAGAGCTCTCTTCTAAAAGGCTAAGTGAGATAACACCTTCTAAATCCAAGAACCAATCTATGTTGGCTTGAGGTGGTTGGTGTCTTAATTTATGAATTATTAGTAACAACCTCTGGCATTTGCCCACTCTTCTCATTTCTCATGGTATTTCACATTTGGAAGCTCATCTGACCCTCGGTGCTCCCTGCAGGTAGACGGGGAAAATTTCCCCCTTTGACCCCGAGGATGAGTTGGTTGATGGAGGCCGTGAGGGACACAGGGAAATTCCAAAATACAGTCTCCCTAGGCAGAAGTGGATACTAAGAAAACTTTCCAAATGTTAGTAATACATTAAAAATAAACCGGGTGTGGTGGCACACACCTGTAATCCCAACGGTTGGGAGGCTGAGGCATGAGGATTGCTGTTTGAGGCCAGCCTGGGCTACATATGAGTCCCTGTCTCAAAAAGTCAAAAAGAAGTTTGGTTTTTTTAAAAGTTATTTTTCTTAGTGCATTCTGTAGTACAGAATAGCAATATTAGTTTTAGGGAATTGGTATGTTCATATAACATACCTTCACCACTTTCAATTCCTTTAGCCCCCAGCCCCACCTCCTACCTCCTCCCCAAGAGTCTACCGTCCAGACATTTTTTATAGCAATATATGATGAATATTTGAAGGCTAACACCCGGTTGTTCAGTACCCTCCTTGCTCTGACTCAATCCGTATAGCTGAATAGAGCATTTTTGGTTATTTTCATTAAAAAATTTTTTTTAGAGACAAGTCTTTTTGTTTTGCCCAGGCTGGCTTTGAACCCTTGGCTTTATGTAATTCTGCCTCAGCCTGAGTAGCTGGGACTATAGACCCATACTGCTGTACTGCGCTTGAAATATTTCGGGTTTTGATGCCAAAATGAATCCTGGAAAACAATATAAAAATATCCCCTGAGAAAATTAGCAGTTGATCTGATTTGTGCTTGTTAAATGCATTTGCATTTTGAAGCTTGTAGTAAGAGGACCTATTCAAATTCCTGTTCTGTGATCTTAGGTGATTTCCTAACTTCTCTGGGACTTGCATTCCTCCTGTATAAGATAACGGTGAAACCAACTGCAGCAGGGTCTTTAATTTTTTTAGATTCAGACAAGGGATACTTTATGAACCAAGAACTAAGTGTCTTTTTTTTTTTTTGAGTTAGGGTCATGCTATGCAGTTCAGGCTGGCCCTGCTGAACTAAGTGTCTACTGCAACCGTACTATACCTCTCCACCAGGATTCCTGGGGGTGGGGGTGGCTCCCTGTGTCCTCTTTGTCACATGTACACCTAAAGTGGCAGTGAACTCGGTGCAATGAGTATTGGCTATTTTGGTTCAGTGTGACCTCACTGGAATGTAGGCTATGTAGGAAAACAGATGAGGGGGATAGTAAGAGCCTTTGCTGATCATTAACTTTCCCAATTCAGTGGTGAGGGTATTTTTATAACCCCACATTGTTGATGACCAAAGTGACAGCAAGGTTAGGCAACCTGTCTGAGAGGAACCTGAGCCTTGGGTACTGATGAAAGCTGTGTAAGGGTTAGAACAGTGCATTCTTCCAAGAGTTGATGCCCATTTCTTGGCTCTCTCTCACAACGTTATGTGTTGCTTTCTATATAACACAGTGCTTGGTATCCCACAACATTGCAAAGCCAAACAAGGAGTTGCTTGTGGGTTCTGTGCACATGCGCACGTGTGTGTTACTGATTGGTTCTACCATACCATCCAATTTAGCTTGAGCACTTTCATCATTTTTCTCTTTTGTCAGCAGCAGGAGTTCCAGGGAGGACCATAAATATAACTGAATTACTGAAAGGCAGGATGCTGCTACAGGCTGGGGGAAAATACTTTTGATGGTCTGGCTGCCTGGATATTGCTTGGGGGAAATCCTTTTTAGTATCTCCTGATAAAGTTCCAGAAACTGGAGAGAAGAGAAAGAAGCACTGCCTGAGTCCACTGTTTTGGTGAAACTAGCCCAGTTCTCACTGGATACTGCACACTTCTGTGTGCCCAGTCCACCCCTGGCAAGGGACAGAGCCGGGCTGCTGCCATCCCTGATGGAAGCCTGTTAAGTCCAGACATACACGGGGCCTTCCTTGTCTAATCTCTGTGCCATTTCTCTAAATCATGGTGTTTCCCTGCTTTACACATGAGTGTATTGGGTTTAGCAGGAACAGACTCACCCAGGGAAACAGCAGAGGAGTGGCAGCATCAGAACTGGAACTCACTTCTTTGTTGCTCCAGGGCTCTGCTGCTTCTCGCTACTCACATTTCCTCCCAGAGGACTCCCAGCATAGTTGTCCCCTGCTGACTGTGATGCCCTTTGCTTCTTTTTGGAGTGTGTGGTTTTGGACTCCAGGTGTTACATTTGAACCTAGAATCCAACATTAATTTCTAAACCCCCTTCCTCTATAAAGTGACAGTAATAGGTCTGGGGATGTAGCTCAGTGGTGCCTTGCCTGCCTGGGAAGTGCAAGGTCCTGAGGTCCATCTCCGGTTCCAAACAAACAAACGAAATGATGGTAATAGCCAGGTGTAATGGAACACACCTGAAGTCCGAGCACTTGGGAGGCTGAGGTAGGAAATCACAGCAAGTTGGAGGCCAGCCTGGGTTACCTAGTGAGTTGAAGGATAGCCTGAACTACATAGCCAGACCCTGTCTCAAACAGCAACAACAAAGTAATTACTCTTCTTTCAGTAGTAATGAATGCTCAGTGACTCTGGCAGCTGTCCGGGCCCCTTGACCTGCCTGGAGTTGTCTACATTTTTTTCTTTTTTTGGTACTGGGGATTGAACTCGGAACCTTGCACTTACCAGGCCGGTGGCGGCACCACTGAACTAAATCTCCTGTCCAAGACAGTGACAATTCTAAATGAATTTTTTGTTTTTGGTATTGGGGGGTCAAACTCAGGACCTTGCACTTACCAGACAGGTGGCGGCACCACTGAGCAAAATCTCCTGCCCAAGGCAGTGACAATTCTAAATGAATTTTTTGTTTTTGATACCGGGGATCGAACTCGGGACCTTTCCCTGGTGAGGCAGGTAGTGGCCCCACTGAGCTAAATCCCAGGCCCTGTCTACATTTTTAAAGTGTGGGTGACAACAGAGGGGACTCCAGGTGGTCACACTGTCATGTTAATCCTGTCCTGCTGTAGTGTCCTTGAGGGAATGAAGCCTTCTCATATGGTAGGAAGGGACTAGGGGTGTGGGTGGACCAGCTCTGCCCAGTGCTCACCTGGGGCATCTCTAGTCAACTGGGCTCTTTTTCTTCATCACCTCTTTCCTTCTATGCATAAGCCAGTTTTGCTAAGACTCTTTGATTTGGAGAGACATAGGACTCCGGTGAAATTGGGAGCCCAGGACAGCAGATGATGGCTGTGCTTGTTCAGGGACTGAAAGAAGGCTGCCTACGTCCATGCAATGTGATGAGGACAAGGCCAGTGACAGAATGCATGGCTTCTGATAGCTGATGACTAAGGGACTCCGGCTGTCCAAGCCAAATGCTGGGACACAGATTCTGATGTGTGCGAGTAAATTTATGGGGACAGTGGGAGCAGATAATTGAAACTGTGAAGTGAGCCAAAGTCCCCACAGCTGATAATCAGGCAGAGGACTGGGAAAAGAGACTTGCGGTGCAGTGTGCGGGATGACACTTTGCATCCCATGTCAGATGGAGGCAGAGATGCATAAGCGGGGCACACACACACACACACACACACACACATAACGTACTTCGGCACAAATGTATACACTTTGGCACATGCAGACACACTCAGTCACACAAGTTTACACAGACATGCAGACATATATGTACAAGTAGATACACAGATACAGACACACAAAATACACACACACACATACAGATGCAGAAACACCCTCAGATTTTTCCCTCCTGAGAAAAAGAATCTGAATATTTATTGTCCAGAATAAAGTCCATAAAATAGAATTGAAGTTTTCCCCAATTTGATTGCAGATGTTTCTTTCTAACCTCATCTTGATGAATGCACCCTAGGTCGCCATACTGTAGCTATTCCTAAAATAAGACCCTGTGCCTTCAAAAACACTTCTTCTCTTGCTTTGCATTATAATTGTCTTTATTTTATTTGGTACTGCAGGTTAAACTCAGGGTCTGTACACAGAGCTAGCTACAGCCCCAGCTCCTCTCCTTTCATTTTGAGACAGGGTCTTGCTAAGTTGCTGTCTTTCCAGGCTGGGCTTGAACTTGTGATCCTCCTGGCTTCAGCCTCCCAAAGTGCTGGGATTACAGGCCTGCGCCACCATGCCCACCACGGGCGTTATTTTATTTTTTTAAATGTTGCCTCCTCTGTGGAACTTGCCCCAGTTCTTCTAATCAGAGTTGATGGTTCTCTTTGGATCCCAATCATTTAGCTCACCGCTTGCACCTGAAGGTTCTTCATAAATGTGTTGAAAATATTCTATTTTGGCAGAGGACAACTGCATCTTGGGACATCTTTTTTTAAACTTAAAGAAAAATGCCAGGAGACCACCACTTTGGACTAGGCTCCTGCCCTGTGCCCCAGCAGACCAGACTAAAAATCAAAATGGAGTCACCCATGCTAAAATTCTAAATATCCAACCTAAGAAGAAGCTGTTCTCTGACTTTCTGAGAAATCAGGGTTGGCCAATTTCAATTAGCACAATAATGAAGTTCCCTCTGCCTTTTTTCTTTGTCTTTGTGAGATAGGGTTTCATTGTGCAGTTCAAGCTGTCCTTGAGCTCACTTTGTAGACCAGCCTGGCTTTGAACTCACAGTTATCCTCCTGCCTCAGCCTCCCGAGTTCTTTGCCTTAATCTTTTTTTAAAAAGGTGATTTGATATTAAGCAGTCAATTATTTTCCTATTGATCAAGGAAAGTAACTCTGAAACCACTAATCTACTTTTGCTCTTTGTTTTTGCTCGCTTCAGCCTTTTTCTGTGTAAAAACCCAACCTGCTGTGCCCATCCCACTAGAATACTTATTCCATTTTCTAGATTGAGGGGTGAAGTGTTACTCTATTCTAGAATAAAAAATGAAGCCAATTAAGATTGTTAAATTAAGGCAGGCTTGGTGGGCATGCCTATAATCCCAGTACTTGAAAGGCTGAGGCAGGAGGATCACCACAAGTTCAAGGCCAGCCTGGACTATGATAGCAAGACCCTGTCTCAAAAAAATAAATTAAAAACCTCAGAATGAATATAGTCATTATATACTGCAAACATGTAGTAATAAAGATTAATAACTTTTCAAAAAATAAAATTTAAAAACCAAACCAAGCAGGGGCCCCTCTGAGTGCAGGGCTCTCCACAGCCAGCCCCACCAGGCCCCACATCCCTGCTGGTGACTTGGGGCAGAAGGGAGGGAAGGAAGGGGGCGACTGATAACTGAGTGGCCAAAGGCTCCCATTTTGATGATAACACCCAGGAAAGGCCTCTTCTTGCTCTGGAGCAATCTGTTTCTGGTCTCTTTTTGTGCAGTCGGGACCCTGGTACCTTAATAACATTCTGAGTCACATCTGGGATCTGCTGTTATCCTCCCAGGCTTGTGTCTTTCTGCAGAGGAGGGGACATTATTATCTGGCTTCTCTGTACCACGACAGGCAGGGAAGGGGAGTTCCCTTCCTGTGAGGAGGGGACAAACTTCTACTCTGTGGGGCTGGATTGAACAATGTCATTTTCCCCCAAACTGGCCAGTTCTGAGTGGAGCTGGATAGTGGGGTGATGGTGGGTGTCTGTCTTAATCCAGTGGTGCTGCTAAATAATGGAAGACGTGAGGTTGGGTAATTCATAAATAACAGAAATATGCTAGTTGTGGTGGCACACATGCCTGTAATTCCAGGAGGCTGAGGCAGGAAGATTGCTCTGAGTTCAAGGCCAGTTTAAATTGGATAGTGAGACCTGGTTTCAAAAAACAAAACAAGGCTGAGCATGGTGGTGCAGGCCTGTAATCCCAGAATTCAGGTAACAGAGGCAGGAGGATCACTGTGAGTTCGAGACCAGCCTGGGCTACACATAGTGAGTTCCAGGTCAGTCTCAACTACATGGTGAGACCCTGTCTCAAAAAACCAAAAATGCTGGGCGTCGTGGTGCATGCCTGTAATCCAGCACTCAGGAGGCTGAGGCAGGAGGATTGCTGTGAGATCGAGACCAGCCTGAGCTACATAGTGAGTTTCAGGTCAGTCTCAACTACCTAGTGAGACCCTGTCTCAAAAATACAAAACAAAACAAAACTAAAAACTAAACAAACAGAAAAAGAGGACCGAAATGTATTTCTTACAGTTCTCAAGGCCAAAACAAGGCATCCGTGTCTGGGGAGGTTGCCATCTGCTTCCCAGGTGGTCCTTGCTTCTGTGACCTCCAGAGGAGACAAACCCTGCATCCTCCTGGGGGAAAGCAAAAGGACAAGAGATTGCTCTACAGGTGGTCACAGGGAAGCCCACAATGTTTCACCTGTTGCCAGCTTAGTAGCAACCGAGGCACAGAACTAATTTGCCCAAGGTTACCAGTGCCTAAGGTCATAGCTGAAATTAAATCAGGCACTTGGCCTGCAAGGCATATACTTTTTCCAGTATGGACCATTCTGCTCTGGATCCCAGAGCTTTGCTCGTAACAATTAAGTATCCTTGGTCACAAGGGAGAACTGGTAAGAGGATATGAATAATTCAACACAACTTGTCTCCCTTATAGGAAAAATGTCTCATAATTCTGAGAACAATCTATGTCAACACTTTCACACCCTGGTTCTAATCTAGGTAGCCAAAACAGCCATGGGAGGTGAGCCATAGAAATCTAAAATTAAGAGAGTTACTGAAAGGGAATAGTGACTCTCAACAATTAGGCCATACACACACCGAGAGGTCTGACTGGAGATTTTATTCAAGGGGTGGGAGGAGAGAGATAGAGCAGAGAGAAAGAGCAGAGAGAGAGAGTGAGCAGAGAGAGAGAGAGAGAGAGAGCAGAGAGAGAGCAGAGACAGAGAAGAGGAAGAAGAAGAGAGGAAGAGAAGAGAAGAAGAAGAAGAGAACAAAGAAAGGAAGGTCCTTTTATCACTTTTGGGCTAGGCTATTGATTATTAATGAGGAGTGAGCTACTTTTAACCTATCATAGGCCAGGTTGCTTTTTATGGGTCCAGCCCTGCAGAAACAGGTTTCAACTTCTCTGTCTCGCTGTGGCCTTGGTGGGAGGGAAAGTAAAGATAAGAGCAGGAGGTCATTTTAGGAGCCAAGAAATACCAGGAGAATGCAGCCTGTGATGGCGGTGTCACAGCATACTTTAACATGATCAATTCCCTAACATTCCCCACTCTTTGGTTTTAGATGAGAAACAGCAGCCAGTGAAAACCACGTGCCAGGGGAAGGGGGCAATGTATCTGTCTTCTGTAATTAGTTCCTACTGAGTCTGGGGCAACAAGTCGACCTAGGGGCAAGTGTGGGGTGGCTGCGATGTCCTTTATGAACATGGAATTGTTGACAGCAGTAGCATTTCTATTGGAATTGTTGGTAGGGCTTCCTGAGAAAAGTCTAAGCACATAAATCAGTTAATGAGGGAGGAGAGAGGGGTAGAAGATAATTTGTATAAGGCTGTGGACTGGATTGGAGGGTTACTAAGAACAAGTAAAAAGGTGAAGATTGTGACTTCAGTCAGGGTGAAGTCTGATAAAGTTTTTTGGAGCCATGTGTTAGTGACCCAGTTGGCTATGCAGGTAATAGGACAAGGGTGGGGAGCAAACCAGAAAATATCAATCTAAAGAAAATGTTTAAACCAAGCTGAGATCTGAGCTATGGTTAGTTGGTTGGCTGTCATGTAAGCACAGTGGTCTCATTGAGGTTTCTGGCCTGAAGTATCAGCTGGTGAGCCGTCTGTCAGGAGACTTGAGTGGAGAGGCAGTTGACCTGGGATTGAATAAAATGGAGAGCATAGGGGGCAATTGTATAGGTAGATATGGAAAGGGCGGCAGAAATCAGCAGTGGGCCAGTCTGAAGAGCGGCAGGAATTTGATGATTTGGTTAAAGAACGGGCATAATGTGGCCTGGAATGTGATTTCAGGAGATCATACCTGGGTCTGAAGGAGGGCTGAGTTAGGCTGGGAGTGAGTCAACATACATACGAGGGACCTATCAGCTTGGGTAAGGTTTAGGAGAGAAAACAGGAGCAGGAGAGGAACCATTATTGTCTCCAGCAATTAAGAATGGCAAAGAATGAGATTATGAGGTAATAGGCCAATGTGAGTAAACACCTGGAAGTAAAATTATAATTGGAATGAGATACTGTGGCAAATCCTATCCCAAGGACAAATCCCAGGAGTACTAATATAAGAAGACTTAGGATATCAATGGCTGTTGTAGTGTGAAATGTGTCACAATACCCTGTGAGAGGATGAGAGGGTAAACAGTTAGGTTGGCTTATCTGACTCAGGACTGGATGATGGTGAAGGATCCTGGCAAGCAGGTCTTCTGGAATCCAAGTAAATTTGACCTTCAGAGGTCCCGTGGAATAGCATAGACAATGTCCTGTAGATATGACTGGGAGAGGAGCATGAAGATACAGTTTAATATGAAAGTAATGGAACTATCCTGGAAGGGACTTAAGTTCAGAGCAGGGCTTTGAGTGCATTGTCTCTTGGAGTCAAAGTCCGTGAAGTTCTCTGGATAGATCTGTTTTACTTTAGAATGGTGGTAGCTGAACTTTAGTTACCTTGGCAGCTGTGGGAGTAACCACAAGTGCCTTATATATGGCCCTTTTCATATATAAAGTCTCTCAAGATACAGGGTGGCCTTCCAAATAAGACCTCATATGGGCAGAACCCAATATGATTTGGGGTATTTCTTATTTCAAAGAAGGTCAAAGGGAGCCGATCAATTCATAACCTAGTGTTATTTGACCATATTTGTCTTAATGGTACAATTTATCATTTTTAACCTTACAAGAATTCTGAGGTCAATAAGCAGTATAACAGTTTAACTAGAACTTGTATAACCTCTGTTATAAATGTTAGCCCATTGTCACTGTTAATGGAGAGAGGCAGACCAAACCTTGGAATTTTTAATAAAATCTTGCATACCTCTGAAGCCCTCTGTTTTTATAGGGAAGGCCTCAGGCCCTCTAGGAAAAGTATAGACCCATATTAATACATTTATAACCTTTACAAGGGGTGGGTTTAATCATTTAAAGTTTTTGTTTAGTTGTCCTTTTGGCTTATATGTTTTCTTGGTGTTTAGAGCAATGGATTATTGCTTTGTCAGATTTTCATACTGCCTCAAACAACTATACTTAGAGCCTGTATGAGTGCCCATAGCTCTGTTCATTGAGCTGACTATCCATTGGAGATGGGTCCTGCTTGGACCATAAATTTGGGGACAGAGTGTGTGTCCCAAACTCATCTTAATCAAGAGGAATATTTGGGAGGAGAATGGGCCTCAAAAGTCTATCATTAGTGCCTGTTTATTGATTGTCTCTTTTGGTTATTTTTTTCTGCTGGGTGTTTAGGACCAAATAAGGGCGAGACCTGTGTTAATCAATATGAACCTCTTGTTATCTGTTAAGGTCAGTTAAGTCTCTTTAGGCATTATTTTGGAACCATGTATAGGGCCTCTCAGCACCCAGTGTCAGCTGTTAGGATGGGTTCCAGCCTTGCTTGACCATGGTGCTTTTAGTAAAAACACGGAAGAGTTTTTGGTGAACCTCCTTTAGCACATATTACATTTGTCCTCTGGTGTCCAGCAATCTCCATGTTCAGGAGGTTGGGTGACTTACCAAAGATGTAGGATGTTGTAGAAAAGGTTCCTTCATACTTTGGATCTTTGATTATCTTGGAGAGCTATAGCCAAAATATTGGAGATCTCCTTAGTCCAGTAACCTTTTAGTGTTGGTCTCTGCACTTTGGTGGTTGAACACCCAGAAGAGAAGATCAGGACATCAGTAGTACAGTAGGAGTTTAACTATCATAACTATCTAGATAGCAAGTATCCTGGAATTTAAAATATAGTTAGACAGCTATTATTTTAGCAATCATGGTTGTTTAAGTAGTTAATTTTTTTGTAGAGTATTAACAGAAAACCTTGTAATCAGGAGCCACACATAATGATAATATTTTAGCATGACAATCATGATGACATCTTGGTAACAAACTTAGATGTGTATCATAGTATAGAATAGCCATTGTTAAATGTATTTATCTTTTTAAAAAATATATATAGAAAGATAAAAACAAAAACCCAGGAAACTTATTTAAGTTATTACCTTTTGATACAGTACCATCTAAGGAAAGTGTATAGGCCTATAAATGTAACTGTAACCATAAGTAGGTGGAGCAGAAGAGAAGGGAGAATACCTGGATCAAAAGATTATTGTTATAAACAATATGAATTTTTTTATACAGAAAATATTATATTTTGAAGATAACCATCACAAACATGTTATAGAAACATATTTAACAAGGCATATCTTTCTGTAATGTTATAAAAATTATTTGGGCTCCCATTAGTGAACAAAGATCAGAATAAATTTTCTGAGCAGCTGCTTCTTTATTTACGAACAGGAGAGTATCTAAATGTAAAAGTTTATATTTAGTTATCTTTAAATTTTTATTTAACCTATAAAAACAGGGTGTAGAAATCAATTATCTATGTTTATTTGACATCATTTTGATAACATTAGGCAGACAAACATATAAGACAATTTAAATTAGAGTACACTGAGATGGTTTTGGCCAATTGAATTATAAAATCTTTTATTATGACTAATCAAAACCTTTGCAGGTCAAAATTAACAGAGATCTTTTGTGGAATTAGGATTAAAAGGAATGAAGGCTCTTTATGACTGCAAATGTAAACCTTTTATAACAAACTTGAAATGAACAAGCAAGCATAAATAAATCATTTCCATATACCTCCTCTATATACTTAGGCCTTCTGGTCTTGTTAACTGTTTCTAACAAGATAAACATACAAAAACCTTTCATGTCAAAAGTATAATTCTTATTTATAGCTTTCCAATATTTTTCTGTCTCATTTACTATTAACCTTCTATAACAAATTTCAGTTTAAAGTGTCCTTTTTGTTTTCTCAGATTGTTACATCTTAAAATTTGACTGGCTGCCAATAGAACAGTATTAGCCTTGAGTTTTTAGAAAAGAGCATGTTAACCCTATAATCTCAATTTAAGAGTGTGTAATGTAGAAGAAGTGTTTTAAGCACATCAAAGGGAGAGGTAATTGGACTTCTTCCAAAGGGTAAGCACATTTTCTGAGAGGCAAGTTTACCGAGTGAAAAACAGCAGATATGGCAAGCAGTTAGGTGGGGATTGGAGGTTTAATAACTTGGGATAACAAAAGACAAAAGGAAGACATTGGAGTGTTGGAAGGGCTCGGCATAGAAAAATGAATGGATGCCCCAATTTGGGATAAAATGTCGTGACCCAATAAGGGAACAGGACAGGATGGGAGGACTAGGAATGAATGAAGAAATGAAAAGTCCCCAATTGTGCATGACAGTAGGGGAGTCTGTTGAGGGCATTGTTTTTGACCTTCTTCCCAACAATAGAGGTCTGAGACAGGGAGGTAGGTCCCCAATATTCCCTCAATGCAGAAAAGCTGGCATCAGTGTCTAATAGGAAAACAATAGTTCTACCTGCCACAATTAAGGTCACCCTGGGCTCCTGGGTGGTGATCTGCATTGGGCCAGTTGTGCCAGGTCCTCTTCATAGCCCTTCAGCTGTTGTCAGACCTATTAGGTCATCATTGCTCTGGGGAGTGGCAGGGCCAGCAGCCAGATGGCAGGTGGATGCCAGGGGGCAGTTGATACCCTAATGTCCCCTCTGTTGGCACCTAGGGCAGGGCTTTATAGGCACTCTGGGATTTGGGCACTCTCTGGCCCAGTCACCCTTTTGATTGCACCGGTAACAGGGTCCTGGTGGTTGAGAAGACCCCCTGAAGGGTCCCTTTCCTTGAGGCAATTGTGGCTTGGCAGGATTGAAGGCTTGTGCCAATAATTGGCGCTTTTTGGTGATTATGAGATCATCATGGCCATGATAAACTTTTAATGCTGTGGCCAGAACTGCAGGGGGAGTTAAAGGTCCCCTCTGGAGCTTTTTTAGTTTGAGTCTAATGTCAGGGTAGCTCTGAGAAAAGAAATGTATCATAATTAATCTCTGGCCATCGACAGACTCAGGGTCAAGTTTGGTATGTTGATGGAGGCCATCAGTTAGCCTTTGTAAAAAGGCAGATGGATTTTCATTTTTATCTTGTATAATTTCATTAAGCTTCTCATAATTTAAAGTCTTCATGGTAGCTCTGCGGAGCCCATGAAGGAGACAATTAATGTACTTGTCTGGAGGTTCAGTTCCCACCTCGGTGTTGTAGTCCCATCCTGGGTCCTGTTCTGGGACTGCAGCAGCACTTACTGGATGGTGATTGTTTGTCAAATGCTCCTGATCTGCATGAGCATGAGCCTGTTCCGGCACTCTTTTGTCTTCTTCAGGAGTTAAAGCATTGGTGAGAACAACAAAAAGATTATGATAGGTTAATTGATAAGACTGTGTGAAGAGTTGAAATTGTTTCATAAAGGTTGTTGCATCGGCAGTGAAAGAACCAAGTCTGGCTTGGATGAGAGCTGATTCAGTCATGGGGAAGAGAGTATGAACACAGACAACTTTGCACAAGGGCGCCATCGGGTGGCTCATATGAGACTTGGAATGAGTGAGAGGTGGGGTTGGAGCGTGGGGCAGAGTGGGAGGAGGTGTTGAGGGAATGGAAGGAGTAGGAGATCTAGGGGGAGAGGAGGAGTCCGATGGGGTAGGGGGAGGAGTGGGTTGGCTTCTTGGTGTTGGGTATGGGGGAGGGTCATTGGTCTGGTCCAGCTGGTCTGAGGAATGAAGAGGGAGGGGGTTGACAGCGGAGGGGCCTTGGGCTAGCAGAAGTGTGGGAGGAGGTGATAGAAGAGACAGTCTCTGGGCAGTAGAACAAAGAGAGGGCTGGTTGTTAAGAAAAGCCCTGGATATATGGAATCTCCGACCATTTTCCTTGATGCTCATAAAAGTTATATAGGTCTCAAATTAGACCAGGTTTAAGGGAGCCCATTAGGCGGCCAGACATTTTGATTGTCTAATTGATATTGGGGCCAAATTTGAGTGGATAAGTGAACTAGCCATTGGGGTTTTAGGTCAAGGCCCTCCAAATTCCTGAGTGAGCATCCCAAAGGAGAGTCCATGGGTATGGAAGAGCCAGAGCCTATGACCACCAGGACAGTGGAGGAGGTTATCAGAAGTCCAGACATCTCTAAGAGTTCTGATGAGACCTCCCTTTACAGACTAGTGTCTGAAACAGTGGAACTCGATTTCCTGTGAAGGTGTCCCTCACACAAGATAGGAGTTTATGTGGAGCTGAGTCACGGGCTTAACTCAATAAACCCAGTGGTTTGCTAAAGCATGGAGCTAAGTCCTGAACTTGACCCAGCAAACCCAGTGGTTTGCTAAATGTGGGACAGAGGGCCTGGGCCCTGGTGTTGTCCTGGATGTGGTCCTCGTGGGCAGTCTAGGACTCCGGGATCTCCTGTTACCTGAATGAGGTCTCAGAAGGGGGAACTTACCTAATATCCGGTATAGGCCTGAAGATAGGTGAATTGGTGTTGGCTATGAGAATGGTGTGAAGTTAGGTGGTCACAGACATCGGGTGGGGGCTGAGTTGGAGTGTCTTGGTATCTGGTTTCAGGTCCCCAGGTGTTTTAACCTGTGGGCCTGGCAATCCCAGATCCCACTTCTGACACCAATGAAAGGGAATAGTGATGCTTAACAACTAGGCCACACACACACCGAGAGGTCTGACTGGAGATTTTATTCAAGGGGTGGGAGGAGAGAGATAGAGCAGAGAGAAAGAGCAGAGAGAGAGAGTGAGCAGAGAGAGAGAGAGAGAGAGAGCAGAGAGAGAGCAGAGACAGAGAAGAGGAAGAAGAAGAGAGGAAGAGAAGAGAAGAAGAAGAAGAGAACAAAGAAAGGAAGGTCCTTTTATCACTTTTGGGCTAGGCTATTGATTATTAATGAGGAGTGAGCTACTTTTAACCTATCATAGGCCAGGTTGCTTTTTATGGGTCCAGCCCTGCAGAAACAGGTTTCAACTTCTCTGTCTCGCTGTGGCCTTGGTGGGAGGGAAAGTAAAGATAAGAGCAGGAGGTCATTTTAGGAGCCAAGAAATACCAGGAGAATGCAGCCTGTGATGGCAGTGTCACAGTATACTTTAACATGATCAATTCCCTAACAGTTACTAAGCTGAGGACAAGAGTCTGTGAGTGGAGCAGCAGTGATTGTGACACTCCCCATTTTATGGGGCCTGACATTTTATTCATCAACTCTAAAACAGCAAATCTTCCTTTCAGATAAAGAAGCTAAAGGTCTGAGATACCGTACATTGTTCCTATGAAAAATACTTTAGTTTAGGGCCGGGGATTTAGCTCAGCAGTTCGGTGGCCTGCCTTGTAAGTGCAAGGACCTGAGTTCAATCTCCGGTACCAAAACAAAACAAAACAAAACAAAAAACTTAAGTTTCTAACATGAGATTTGAAGGTCTGAGCGACTTTAAAATGTGGGCTCTTCCCATACTGCAGTAAACACATACAATTACATTCTATACATTTTTCTTGGTATAAATTGATATAATTAAAATATTTGGATTAAGGATATAGCACAAATTTTCCCTTAATATACAGGTAGTTGGCATCATACATACTACCAGGAACACAGCAACTGTGTGGTTTTTTGCACACTACTCTTATTTTTTGTTTTTTTTTTAAAAATAGAGTCTTGCTATGTAGCTCAGGCTGGCCTTGGAGTTACATGGTAGCCCAGGCTGGTCTCAAAATCACTGTGATCCTTCTGGCTCAGCCTCCTGGGTGCTGGGATTACAGTTGTGCACCACCACACATGCCTGGCTGCAAGCTACGCTTGCTTAGCATCCATGCAGCTTGCTAAGTAAGGCAAGGCCAGGGGATGGTATTTTATTTTTGCACCTACTCTTTAGATACAAGTGGCTGCAAGCAGAGTTTGGGCTGCATGGAATCTCAGACACAGCAGGTGTGGACTCCACTTTCTTCCTTCCCGTTTCTGCTCAGTTGTTCCTCCCCATTCTCTTCACGATGGCCTCTTTGGGTTTCCCAACACAGCTTATGCCTCAAAGGCCATCACTATCATCAGAGGATATAGTTAAGTGACAGCACTTTACCTCATCTATTATACTATAATTACATGAGAATCCCTGCTGTGCTGCTTCTAAAAAACATTACAGAATAAGTATCAGTGAGGAGAAACCTGGAGAGACAACTTGTCTGAACCTGTTGCTTATGAGGCTGCACAAAGGAAGCACTTTGGGTCCAGCTTTGGCAGCACGCACCGTCCCCTTAGCATGGAATCGTTACCCTGCTCGGCACTTTCTGTCCAATTGGGAGAAGAATTGACTTTTTATTGGATGCTATTCAGCCTCTAGAACATATAGTGATTGCCTGATAATAGCTCATGGCATCTGTCACCGGAAATAGAAAACACTAAAGACAAAAGGCTCCCAAGTAGAGATGTGTGTTTGCAAGGATAAAGGGCTGGACCACAGAGGCCCCTTCCAACCCTGCCACATGTTAAGCCACAGGCCAGTTTTGCAGTCCTGCAGCATTTTCCATTCTCTCCAGAGAGCCTAAAGAAAGTGCTCAGAATGAAATTAAATTTTAATCTATGCTAATTTTAATACTATGAGCCTCAGTTTTCTTATATGATGAAGACAGCTATTTATAATATTTATCTCATGGGGATGTTTGAAAAATTAAATGTGACGATGTACTAAAAATGCTCTGTCAACGCAGATATTGTAGTTTGGCTCTCCCTATGAATTGGATGAGGAATTGTTACTAACAAAGCTGCAATACTGGTTGGCACAACAGAGGAACTTATTTAGATGCAGATTCCCAGGTTCAGTCTCTGGATTCTGATCACGGGCATAGAATTAGTGATTGATTCCGGAGGGAGGCAGAAGGAAACACTTGGCTTACTTTGTTGATTGAATAAATGGAGTGGCTGTGAATTGGCCTGAGAAGGTCCAGTGCACTTTGAATAGTCTGGAGGGACAAAGAGTATGAGAGAGGTGCAGAAGAAGTTTCCAGCCTTGGGGCCTGTGTAACAGTACAGAGGGTTTGAAGGACAGTGTGTGTCCTGGGGTGTCCAGGGGCATAATGTGAGGTGAGACTAAAAGGGTGACTTAGGAGCAGATTGTTGAGTGCTGAATGACCTAATAAGGGTTTGGACTGAATACATAATAATAGGGAGTCACTGAAGGTTTTGGAGAAAGGAGACTGACAATATACATAAACTTTCTGCAATTTTCTTTTGTTTGTTTTGAGACAGGGTCTTGCTATGTAGTTCAGGGTACCCTTGAATTCACTGTGTAGCCCAGAGTGCCCTTGAATTTGTGGCAATCCTCCTGCCTTAGCCTGCTAAGTGCTGGGATTACAGGTATCAGCCAACATGTCTTGTGTAATGAAGCCAGTCCTAGTGGGATAATCTACCAGAAAGATATTCTGCAGTTGCAAAAGCCTGGAGTTGGGTGGCTGGTGGGAGACCATGGAGGGGTTGAGAGCAACAGTAAGAATTCAAAGTAGTGGGCTGGGGATTTAGCTCAGCGGTTCTGCTGTCTGCCTTGCAAGTGCAAGGACCTGAGTTCGATTCCCCTGTACCTGCCCCCCCCAAAAGTATTCAAAGTAGTGAGGAGAGACACAGGGGAAGCAGGAGGAACTGCATGAGCAGTACTTGGCTGCTGGGTGGTACAGGAGGAGAGTAGAAAATGAGGCGCAGAGGACCAGGTCTCCAGCTTGAGGAATCACCATAAATGCAGACAAACACAGCAGAATAAACTGAGTGCGGTGGTGCACACCTGTAATCGCAGTATTCAGGAGCCTGAAGCAGGAGCATCACTATGAATTTGAGCCAGCTTGGGCTACACAGTGAGTCAAGGCCAGCCTGAAATACATAGGGAGACCCTGTCTCAAAAAAACAAAACAAAACAACAAAAAAAACAAACAAGAAACACAGCAGAGCTGACCTGAGCAAGCCCGAGGCAGTGGTCTGTGCTTGGCTCCAGGGCACTCCATGCATTCTGCCTTGGCCGGTGTCCCTCTACTTCTGCCAGGCCCTCCGGGAGGTCCATTGACAAGGTGACAGGCCCTTCCTCCTCATAGTGCATGCCAGCCGTTCTCAAAGGAACAAGCTCTGCATTTTTGGGCACTCCTTTCCCTGTCTGTGTCCTCATAGCAACAGGGAACACACAGATTGCCAACAGGGCTGAGATTTAAGATTCACAGTGCTGCTGGGTGGGCAATTTTTGAAGGGAGCCTTTGGTTTCTGTGTTCTTTTGCTTTCATGGTCCAGCATCACTAGTTAAAGACAGGAAGTGAAGATCACATTATTCAAGCAGTCATGGACTCAGTGACATTGGCAAGACAATCTCCAGGCCCTGATTATTCTGTTCTTGTGCTGTTTTTGTAGGCATGAATACCCACAATCACCAGTGTTAGGAGATGATTAGCACAAGTTCCTGGGAAAGTGGTGCTGGGCAATGTGGATGCAGGATGCAGGTTACAAAATGGTCACATCTGAGAGCCACACAGGCCTGGTTTCTGTGTCACTGTTAGGTGAAAGTGTAGAAAGGGAGGGTTTTCCTCCTAATGAAAGCTGAGGTAGGACGGGGGTTTGTAGCTCAGGGGTGCTGCACCTGCCTAGCAAGAGCAAGGTCTTGTGTTTGATTCCCAGTTCTGAGGGAGAGGAAAAACAATGCTGATGAGGACTTTTCCACCATGACAAGTTGAACACAGCACACAAGTCAGTGGGGGGAGCAGGCAGAGCGACTCAGAAGGAAATGAATCCTGGACAAATCTGTGTTTAGCAGCAGAAAGTTTGCCTACACCAGAGAGAGCAAACTTCCTTTGCAGTGTAATGATCAAAAATTGTATTTGAGGTGCTTCTTATAGAATGGGAGGTTTAGCTGGGCGTGGTGGCACATGCCTGTAATCCCAGCACTTGGGAGGCTGAGGCAGGAGGATCACTGTGAGTTCAAGACCACCCTGGGCTTCATAGTGAGTTCCAGGTCAGTCTCAACTCTACATAGTGAGACCCTGTCTCAAAAAATAAATAAAAATAAAAACAAAAACAAAAACAAAAAACCACAAAAAAGGGGGCTGGGGATTTAGCTCAGTGGCTCTGCTGCCTGCCTTGTAAGCGCAAGGACCTGAGTTTCCCTGGTACCAGGGGAAAAAAAATAAAGAATGGGAGGTTTATGCTTCTGTGAGAGTTTCCCTCTAGGCAGTGTCAAAACAGATGCCACTTCTTTCTTTTCCCTTCTCTTGCCTTCTTGCTTTCTTTCAACAGGGTCCAGGCTGGCCTCAAACTGGTGATCTTCCTGCATCAGCCTCCAGATGGCTTTTACCTGATGAAAACTTAAAATTTCAGCAGGATAACATGCTGTTGTGCAGGCTTCCATGATGGAATACCATAAACAGTGTGGCTTAAACAATAAGACTTTATTTCCTCAAAGTTCCAGAGGCTGGAAGTCCAGTGCCTACACAGTTGGGTTTCCATGAGGCTCTACTCCTCTCCTCTCCTCTCCTCTTCTCCCCCCCACCTTACTGAACCCAGGACATTGTACACGCTAGGCAAGAGCTCTACAGCTGAGCCATGTCCCCAGCCCAAGGCTTCTCTTATCCTTTAGACAGGTACCTTCTCACTGTGTCCTCCCATCCCTGCCAGAGCATCAGTCCCTCTTCTTGGAGATCAAATCAGACTTCAGGAAGGCACTGGCAGTGAGGTGAGGATGTGGGGCCCCTCTGTAGTCTGGTGGGCTCGATTTTAGTGGTCTAAGACCAAGTCAAAACAGGATCCATGGGCTGGGGATTTGGATCAGTGGCGCCATGCCTGCCTCTCAAGTGCAAGGTCCTGAGTTTGCTCTCTGGTACCACAAAAACAAACAAACAAACAACAAAAAACAAAAAACCAGGATCCTAGACTGCTTTTGGCATAGGTAGGCTGTGGCTCTAGAAAGCCATGTTGAAGTCCTAACCTTTGGTATCTGTAACGTGATCTGGTTTGGAAACAGGCTATTTGCATATGTGATGAAATTAGAATAAGGTCATGATCCAACATGCTGGTGTCTTGATGAGAGAACACCCTGTGCAAATGCAGATAGATGGCCAGGGAGAAGGCCCTGTGACTGCAGTGATGTGTCCAAGCCAAAGAGCATGAGGCTATCAGCAACACCAGAAGGGAGGAAAAGGTGCAGATCTGATCTTTCCTTCTTTTCAGAGAGAGCACAGCCCCGTCAACACGTTGACTTTGGCTTCCAGTCCTCCAGAATGGCAAGGGCATCACTCTGAAGCCACCCCATTAATACTGATTTTGGTCTCCCCAGGAAAATAGGGCTTGTTAATAGAATAAGAAGGGACACAGCAGGGTCTTCTGAGAACGAGTCTCCTCCCTCTCCCTCTAAGAAAGGAAATCAGAGTGGGGCATCCCTCCCTCATCTTTTGTCCATTGCAGCTGCTGGGGCATGGGCAGGTGTGGCAGCTTGCAGTGCCTGTTGGAACCAAACATGCAGTGATGATGGGGTCACTCCCTTTATTTATTTATTTATTTATTTATTTATTTATATTTTGAGAAAGGGTCTTACTATGTAGTTCAGGCTCCCTTGAACTCACTATGTGTCCTAGGCAGGCCTCAAATTCACAGCGATCTTCTTGCCTCAGTCTCCTGAGTGCTGGGATTATAGGCATGCACCACCATTGTGAAAAGGTACAACTTTTATTATTAGTCTCAGATTTCTCTAATGGCTTCTTTGCTAGTGATGTGAACTGGGTCTTATGTGAGCTTTGAGGTCCTTCTAGCTTATATACCTGTTTTCCACCCTAGAAGTTCTCTCCCTCCACCTCACTGCTCTCTTCCTATCCTGTGGGTTTTAGCTGTACCCCATGGCTTGGGGAATCTTCCTCTGATTCCCAAGTCAGGGTTAGGTCCCTCTAATCGCTTTCTGGGAGCCCTGAGCTTGTCCCATCTTAGCATTTAGCACACTGTATAGCAGTGAGCTGTTTACTGGGCAAAGGACCAAGAAATGGAGGAAGAGGGAAGGTAGTGAAGGGGAAGAAGTACCAGGGATCAAACTCAGGAACTTGCCAGGCAGGCACAGTGCCACTGAGCTACATTCTTGGTCCTTGTTTTGTTTTTTGAGATAGGGTCTTACTATGTAGCTCAGGTTGGCTTCAGACTCATGGAGATCTTCCTGCGCCAGCCTCCCAAGTGCTAGGATTATGGACATGCACCACCATGCCCAGCACCAATTTTTAAAACTTGCGTGCAAGGGTCAAATAAGGGCTAGATTTAGAAAATATTTAGGGTAACTGGAAAGGGAAATAGAAGATGGAAAGAGAAAAAAAATGAAAGGAGCAGGAGAATTGAGGATCCCAGTATAGACCCCCCAAGTCCAAGGACAAAACTGTCTTGCTTGTGCTGCTTTTTACTGGGACCCTGGCCAGCTCCCATCTTCTAGATAAAGTCCGGATTACAGACTGTTTGCACCCCATGTCTTTTCTTTTCACATATTTAGTGCTTCTCAAGTGCTTACACTACAAGTCAGGTTTTACACTGGCCTAGTTGTGCAACAGTAAGCAGATGCTTATCTGTTAAGAGTCTAGTGAGAGATAACAGCAGGAAGCAGGAAATTTTTTAAAAGAATCTTTTTAATTTTTATGAGTACATGATTGCAGTACATAATAATCACATTTCTAGTGGGGAGTTGGTACATGTACATAACTCATCTTCATTCTTTGTACTCCTTAGCTGAAAAGTTAGGAAATCTATCTCCTTCCAGCTTTTGTTGACTGTGGCCACTGTTCCCAGGAAGTCTTATGCAGAAGGGACATTTTATTTTTAGTCTCAAATTTTTCTAATGTCCCCCCACCCCATGGCGTCTTTGCTGGTGATGTGAACTGAGTCATATGTGAGCCTTGAAGCCCTTGCAGCTTGTGTACCTGTTTTCCACCCTAGTAGTTCTCCCCGCCCCACCTAACTGCTCTCTTCCTATCCTGTGGGTTTTAGCTTTTTTCCCCTCTATTTGGTGAAGGTTGTTCATTCAACATATGGGTGTTTTTTATATGTGCACCAAAAACTGTGTAATGCTGTGGGTCCTCAGTAGTAAGACAGACTCAACAGCCAAATGTGGTAGCACAAGATCCCTAATCGCTGTAATTACTTGACTGTAATCCTGGTGGCAGCAAGTTTGAGGCCAGCCTGGACTACATAGATTACAAGACCCTGTCTCAAAAAACAAAACAAAACAAAAAACACAGACTCAAGTTCTGTCGTTGCAGAGCCTACAGTCCAGTAGGAGAGATAGATTACAAACAAATATAAAAGCACTTGTTCTAAGTGTCAGGAACGAACCCCGCAGAGTAAGAAAGATAAAGAATAAAATGAGGGGAGGGGGACCTAGTTACGGTGGTCAGGGGCATGTTCCGTGAGAAAGTAGCATTTGAGCTGGCACTTAATGAATGAGAAAGACGCTAAGCCTCAAAATGGAATCACATTCACCGTAAGTCAATTAAAAATAAGTCCCAATCTTCCCCGCCGCCAGGTTGTGCATGTGGGCTAGTAATGCCAGTACTAAAAATGGCGGACGAGGGCGGGGCGAGAGCCTGTCCTGATTGGCCGGCCCAGGGCCGACGTTACGCGGCGGCGGCAGAGCATCCGGGCTCGAAAGACGCTAAGCCTCAAAATGGAATCACATTCACCGTAAGTCAATTAAAAATAAGTCCCAATCTTCCCCGCCGCCAGGTTGTGCATGTGGGCTAGTAATGCCAGTACTAAAAATGGCGGACGAGGGCGGGGCGAGAGCCTGTCCTGATTGGCCGGCCCAGGGCCGACGTTACGCGGCGGCGGCAGAGCATCCGGGCTCTCCAGCTCCCTGCCTCCCTGCGTGGTGGACTGTGGCACCGGGTAAGAGCCCAGCGGCACGTCCCCTGCTCTCCGCGTCCCCGAGTTCCCCTCACCTGGGGGTTCCCCGTGCTCGCCGCGAATCTCCCGGCGTGAGGTCTGCTCCCCGGCACAGTGTCTGCCGCTTCCCTCCAAGCGTCACCTTGAAGGTGTGAAGTCCCCTTCCCCTTCAAGACAGGAAAAGAACGGAGGGGAGGAACGAGGTGTCCGGTCTAAGTGTCGCCTGTGCTCTCCCGTGGCCGGGCGCGCGGGTGTGGGTGACCTGGGGACGCGGGACTCGCGGGACACCCTCTTGCTGGATGCTGCTTCTGGGGCAAAGCTCGCTGTATGTCCTTTCAGTGGCATGTATCTGCTAGGTAAAGTCTCCGTGCCTGTGACATTCTTGTCATAGGTCTTCATTTGTGCCCTCACGTGGAGTTTCTTTCGGCTGATGATTCTTTACCACCTACTCCTGGAGATATTTACACTCCTTTACCAGCTTGACAGCATTTTTACTGCCCACTCTGCGCTATTCCAGCTCGAAAGGGCACAGTCAGACCGAGCTTTTGACTTTAGTCGGCATAGATTTTTGCATTTTTCTTTTAAAAATGATGTATTTAAAAAGTCTCCATTTTGAAAAACAGCTTAAATTTGGGGAAGCTTTTTCTTTTTGGGTGCGATCACTTCTTTTGATGCTAATGTATTCAAGAGACCTTAGGAAATGTTCTGTCCCTTTCAGTAGCCCAAGCTTTTCTGGTTTTAGAAAGGTAATTGCTATATCCACCTAGCTGGGAGTGTGTTAATACTGTACAAGCTTACCTCTTGCTTTGTGAATGTAGTGTATAATAAAATAGCCTGGAAGTAAATTTAGCCCTTTATTTTTTTCAAGAAGGGCGTTTCATCATTTTGCCATAAAATATTCCATGGCATGTTCGTCTTACTCTGTGATTCTTTTCTGTAGAAAAGTGCAGTTGATTTGGTTTCCTTGACAACCTTGTGGGGGTGTCTTCTAATTTGCCACAGCCCATCTCCTACTGATGATTCTTTGCTTTACTGCTGAGGGACCAGTGCTAGTTGGAGGCAGGGAAACACTGCCTCTTTACTTGTGATGCACATGGTGCCAGAAGTTTTGTGGCTTTTTATTTTAGGAGTCATTTTGCTACCCCAGACACAAGCCCAGCTTAGTACTGATATTGCAACCCTCCTCCCCCAGTTTTTGGCTCCCTTCCACATCCCCTCCCCTACAATCCCACGCTCACCCACCCTCCCCAAGATTTGGTTGTGCTAAGAGTGAAGGCAGTATGTGAGGGTATTTCTCATTTGCATGTGTGATTTTTGCTTTTGCATTTTTGATCTTGGTAAACTATTAAAGTAGAAAGCATCTCTTAATGGTAGCAGTAGAATAATGCTTTTGGAGTTTGTCAGAGCTTTAATATTAGTCAGCTGGGGATGTTACTCATCATTCTTCCTGTAAGTATCTGAAATGTGCTTAGTTTGACCTTTTGAGGTTCGTGATTAATGTGATTGCTCACAGGGAAACTCACCTTCAGTAGATCATTGCTTGTGGCCCATTGTTGTGCCTCAGGCTGGCATAGATTCTAGTGTCCAGACTTGGAAACTGGTGTGGAATCTTCTCAGGGTTTCACACTGACATATTCTGCTGTGGAAGCCACTGTGGTTATCTTGAATCTCCAGTTCCCTGTGTGGGCTCAGAAGGAGCAGCCTGGAAGAGCTAACTGTGCCCACCTTCACATATTAGTAGTTCTTTTATTTCCCAAGGAGCTAAAATGGTTTTTGGATTGAGTTTTACCTCAAAGTAGAACAAAAAGTGGTGAAACTACGGGGCGAGGTGACACACGCCTGTCTCAGCGCTTGGGATGCTGAGACAGGATTATCACTGCAAGTTCTGGTCAGCCTGGGCTACATAGTGAGTTTAAGGCCAGCCTGAACTGCTAGATGAGGATTCTACCACTGATACATACCCTGGCATCAGTTTTTTGTTTATTTATTTTTGTTTTTTTGATTTTTATTTTTTAATAGGAAATAAATTTCATCCTGATAGCCTTATATTCTCTCATAGATGCTGAGGCCAACTAAATGAGCACAAGTCTGCCATGGGCTAGGATGATATGGACAGAGGGATCTGCTAGATCCAGAAATAAAGTCTTAGCTGTTTAAAGGAATGACTAGTCTTCATAGCTTGCAGAGGATACACCACAAATCCAGTCTCTCCTCTCTTAACCAAACATTTTTTAACATAAAAATTATTTTAAATATATCTTGTAAGGATCTAGTATTTTCTTTTTTTAAAAAATATTTTTATTGGTACATTTTAGATATACATAATGATAAAACATTCATCATAGGAATTTTTTTTTTTTTTTTTTTTTTAGTACCAGCAATTGAACTCGGATCCTTGTGCTTGTGATGCAGGTGGCGGAACCACTGAGCTAAATCCCCGGCCCCATCATAGGAAATTTTACTAAAAATTTTTTTTTTTGTTTTTTTTTGTTTTTTGGAGACAGGGTTTTGCTGTGTAGCCCAGGTAGATCTTGAACTTGTGATGATCCTCCTGCCTCAGCCTCCTAAGTGCTAGGATTACAGGTGTATGCTACCATGCCTGGCTGACCAAACTTTTTTAATGATGATGTTTTAGAATTTTTACATTTACTTGGAAGTAATTTAAAATCTACTGAAGACTCAGAAATATCATACACATACACACTTTTCTTAGCGATACTAGGGATCAAACCCAGGAGTGCTGTAACAGTGAGCTACATCTTCATCTCTTTTTTTATTTTTTTATTTTGAGACATTTAAGTTGCCTGGGCTAGGTTTGAATATGGGATTTTCCTTCTCAGTATCCCTGAGTATCTGAGATTACAGGTGTGCTACCACAGTTGGCCATATCAATGCCTTTTATTACTTCTCTGAATTTTTTTTTTTTTTTTTTTTTTTTTAATACCAGGGCTCCAACTCAGGACCTTCCATGGCGCCACTGAGCTAAATCCCCAGCCCCTTTTTCTGAGCTGTTAGAGAGAATGTTGCATACATCATATCCTCTTACACTACCATATATTCATCTCTATTTTTTGACAACAAGGACTTTGTCTTACATAATCATAAGCCAGTTATTAAAATCAGAAAAAACACTAATGCAGTAGTATTCTACATGCAGTCTGGAGTTCTGTGAGTGGCTCCATTTGTCTTTTGTGGAACCTCTGCCCCTCTTCCACTAGCACCATACTTTGTGACACTTCTGGTCATGTCTTTGAAGTTCCATAGAAATCTGACACAGTTCTTTGCCCTTCATTTTCCTTTAAGATGTTGACATTTTTGATACCCTGTAATGTCCCTTAGTTTATGTCTATCTGTGTTTCTCTAGGATGGGTACGGGTTATGCATTTTTGTCAAGAATTCAGTGTACCTTATTATCGGATTTAAAATAGCGGCGTGCCTCGCACTCCCATGTTCCGTTCCTGTGTCGGGTCAGACTCTCTCTACAACAGTTCGGTGTTTCACATTTGTCTAAAAACATCCATTTTATTTAGGTTTTTCAAATATATGTATTAGTAGTTTTTTCAGTTTTAAAACTCATGTTTATTTTTCCTTGTCACTCAAATATGTGTATTGTATTTATTTATTTATTTTTTGTTACCGGAGATTGAACTTGGGTCCTTGTGCTTGCAAGGCAGGCCACCGAACTGCCGAGCTAAATCCCCGGCCCCTGTGTATTGTATTTTTAACCTTTTTTTTTCTTAATGATTTAGCTAGTGTTTTCTATATGTTGTGGATCTTTTCTTAAAGGACAGGCTTTGGGGTTTATTTGGTTTTTTTTGTGTGTGTGTTTTTTGATGCATTTTTTTTTTTTTTTGCTTTTGTTGTCTAGTTTTTGTGTCTGAGTAGGGTGTAAAATTTATTTTTACTTTTCTTTATACTGGAAAAGTATTTTGTGCCACAAAAATTAACAGATACGTTTTTAGCTCTGTATCCTTAGGTTTAGATTTTTAAATTAATATTTCCAAGAAATTTTCTTTCTTTTTTTTGTTTTGAATTACGTCTTTGACTCACTATTTTCACAAGTGCTAAGATGTTTTAAAAAATATTGGGGCTGGGGATTTAGCTCAGTGGTGCTGCTGCCTGCCTTGCAAGCATAAGGTCATGAGTTTGAACCCCAGTACCAAACAAACAAACAAAACCTGAAAAAAAAAACCCACCAAGAGAAGGCTACAGTATAATGCTGAAGCAAGAAGCAACGACTCAAAGGAAGACATGACACAAGTTATTTATATGTAACTTAGGGCCTTTTTTGATTTCTCTTTTTAAATCTCTACTTTTATTATGTTATGGCTAGAAGGATCCTGTTGGTTTTTTAGTTCTTTGAAGTTCATTTGTTTGTGGTCTAAGATTGGTTTGTGAATGTACTACATGGTTATGAAAATAAAGTACCATCCCTGTGAGTTTGGTCAGGTACTCTGAACTACCTTATTGTTTTTTGATTTTCCAGTTTTTGTTTTCCTTGTCCACTTATACTGTCTTGAACTGATGAATTATGTTCTCTTATTACTAGTGTGTTTATTTCTTCTGAGATCTGCAGTTTCTGCTTTCTGGTAATCTTTGCTGCCTTATTTATTGGGTGCTTACATATACTTGTGTCTTCCCTGGAGTCCTTGCTTCAGCAGTATACTGTAGCCTTCTCTTGGTGTTTCTTTTTTTCTTTTTCTTTTCTTTTATTTTTTTCTGGTACCAGGGATTGAACTTGGGTCCTTACACTTGCAAGGCAGGCCACTGAACTGCTGAGCTAAATCCCCAGCCCCTCTTGGTGTTTCTGATTTGAGCTTGACTGTTGGCTGTCAGGATGTGTGACTGGGCTGAGGATGTAGCTCAGCAGTGTCGTGCCTGCCTGACATGTGCAAGGTCCTGAGTTCATTTCCTGATACTGAAAAGAAAACGTGTGACTGCTGCTTGCTTCTCATTCACTGTCTGCTTTTGTGAGTGTGTCTATGCACGTGGTCAAAAAATTTGGTGACTGCTGCTGCTGAGTGCCATCCAGTGGAAAGGCAGGCTTATAAGGGCCTTATTGTATATATATGTTCATCAAGCTTATTTACTGCATATGGCACTGAGTGTCTTCTGGCTTTTCTCTAAAGTCAAAATGATGTGAGAGAAATGTTTCAAATCTGTTCGGGACAACAAATTAGCCATAATAGTGCAGCTAAAGACACCAAAAGAACTGCTTCAGAAGGTGGCAAGAACTAGCCAGGCGTGGTGGTGCCTGCCTGTAGTCACAGCACTTGAGGCTGAAGCAGGAGGATTGCTGTGAGTTCAAGACCAGCCTAAGCTACATAGTGAGTTACGCCTGTAGTCACAGCACTTGAGGCTGAAGCAGGAGGATTGCTGTGAGTTCAAGACCAGCTTAAGCTACATAGTGAGTTCCAGGGCAGTCTGAACTACATAGTGAGACCCCAAAAAAGAAAGTGACAAGAATTGATGGGATAAGTGTGTTTGAAGTGAGAGGAATATTTGGAAGAATATTAATGGCAATATATCTTTTAATGTAATATATTTTTTCTTTTAAATTTAAATGTTGAATTTTTAGATCATGTTTTGTATATCCCTTTATTTGTGTTTTTTTTCCCTCCTGGCTCTCAACTATGAGCAGTGGTAAAATTAGCTTGTTTTTCTCTTTTTTTTTTTTTCCTTTTTCTTTTTCCTATCCTCTGATTTGGAGGGAAAAATGCCTATTACTCTCTAATAACTAGAAGGCAGTCAACACACTTATCTTTTTATGTGCATTCTTTTTAAGTCATGTTGAACCTAAGAAAATGGAGCTATTCATTACTACATACTTCTCATATAGCCACCTTAAAAGCTCCATTTATGAAAAATTCTCTAAATTGTTAGTAGCACTGATTTTACATTGCATCTTACATCCTTTTTGTACTGAAAGTTTTTTTTTTTTCCCTATACCAGTGGTGGATTTCTGGACCTTGGGCTTTCAAGGTAGGTGGCAGCACCACTGAGCTAAATCCCTGGCCCTAGGATTTTTTTTTTTTTTAGGCAAGGTCTCACTCTGGTTCAGGCTGGCCTTGAACTCACTATGTAGCCAGGCTGGCTTTGAACTTGTGGGTGATCCTCCTACATAAGCCTCCAGAGTGCTGGGAACACAGGCACATGCCACTATGCCTGGCCTTACTGAAAGGTTTTTAATACTTTGTTGGACATATGGTGGTATAAATATATATTCACATAACATTTCTTTTTGGAATTTCCCAAAATGAACAAACTAAGTCAAAAATGGAGTAGGAAGCAGTGACAATTCATATATACTTTATGAAATTTACAGTAAAATGGCGCATACTGAGATGTGACATTTTTGCCCCTCTGGCTGGGTGCAGGTGTCTTAGCAGTAGTGACAGTCTCTGGAGATGCAACACAAAGACTTTCCCAGAGAGGAGGTGGGGGTGGATGGGCCATTGCCAGAGAGGACATATTTTGCAAGCAGCTCATTTCCAAGTACCCAGCAGTAGAGTGTGCTGCGCTCAAAGAGGGATCTGCCTCAGTGTGGTCTCTGTATCTTTGGTGTGGCATCCTGAAGGGGAAACTTGTGAGGGGCAGCTCATAATCTGGGTAAGAATTTCTGATAGCTGAGACAAGCCATTTCATCTTAAGCCCCATACTCGGTGTCACCAGAACAAAGAAGTTAATGGCCTTACCGGGAAAGTATAGGCGTGCAAGTCCAGGCTCACTCCTCCATGAATTCTGCTGCTTTTTTGCTGTAAGAACCCAGAGATCACGAACCATGGATTCAGTGCTCTGCTAGTGGGGAGCAGCTTTGTTGGCTGCTGAGCAATTAGCAGGTCCAGAGAGAATTGTGCCCATTCACAGCTGAGTGTTAAGCAGAAAGGACCCAACCTGGGACCTGTGCATAGAAAATAAGGATAGGAACATGGCAAGCCAAAGTAGATAAAAAATGTACTTTGCAATCACAGTACAGTTGTAGACAAAACCATCTTGCTAAAAACAACAACAACAACAAAACTGAAAAAACGACCATCTTGCTCTCAAAAAATTTAGGTAGCATGAGTTTAGTAAAGTGAAAGAGCAAAGAGGTAATCCAGGAGATTAAAGGGAAAATAAAAGGAGGGTGTGAAAGTGAGCTGGCCTCCATAAGGAAGAGTAGAAAGATCATTTCACAAATGGAATCCATGTCAGAGGCTGCAAGTAGTCCCAGTGCTCCAGAAATCTGAACGGTGTGGAGTCTGAGCTTTGGGACTTTGCATTGGCCACAGTGAGAGAGAGAACAAGGAGGCAGTAGTGATTGGAGAGAGGAGGCCAGAGACAGACATGGCAGGAGGGAAGCAGAGTAAGTGGAAAAGAAACATTGGTAAGAGTTTACTTGGAATAAAGGGTCATTTAGTTATATAGTTATATCGATACAAGGAACACTGAGCTGGAAGAAATGCAGTAAACATTCACTACAATGGAGACCTTTCCTGAGGAATTTACTGAGCCTGAAAGATAGAGGAGAACTTGTATGCATATAACAGGGAAAACTCCCCAAACAGTGTACCACATCTAATGGGAAAAATGAAGTCAGTTCACACTGGAACTTTTCAACAGTACAGTTTGTCTGAAGGTAAGGGAGCAGTGTGAGTTGGTGTGGGGAGACAGGCATTAGGTTGAAATGTCTTTAAAGTGTAGCATAATGGCATTTTCAAATATGCAAAAGCTCAGGAATGGTAGCATTCATAAACTTCACTGAAGAGCCTCCTTGCTGATAAAATCTAGCTGACAGGTGAATCGGTGAGGATTCCACAAATCTCCATTTGTGGTTGAAGTAGGGAAGTAATAATCTATGATAATTGAATAAATATTGATTTAGCCTTAAAAATGTCAACATAGTGAACAGAGCTGGTTATGGTGGTATACATCTGTAATCCCAGTGCTTGGAGAGTCTGAGGCAGGAAGATGCCAATTGCTGTGAGGTCCAGGCAGACTGGGCTACATAGCAAGACCCTGTCTCCAAACAAACAGTAAATCAACATAATGATAACCTACCATAGCAAAAATTCCTGAAGGGGTTAACATGTGGAATTAGATTAAGATTAGAGCTAGTTGTGGGAGAAATGAGAGACCAGTATGCTAATTACTTTACTTCTTATTGTTTGAGAAAGCTAATATACTTAACACTGACTTTGTGTACCTTTGAAATTCATTCATTTGGATGGAGAAAAACGGCCCAGCTGAGAAGAGATCATTTCAGCACTGGGAGTGTAGCCTTGTGGTAGGGCTTGCTTAGCATGCATGAAGCCTTGGATCTGACCCCAGTCTCTGGCAGGGAAGCGGGTATAGTCATTTAAACAGTGTTGACTGTTTAAACCTGGAATCAGGGATCATCTTACAATGCTCAGACTCCCCTGACAGGCAGAAGTTCATGGCTTTACATTTGCTGGATTTGGGTGGGACATTTATATATCTTTTTTTTTTTTTTGGTACTGGGGCTTGAACTCAGGACCTTGTGCTTTGCAGGCAGATGCAGGCTGAGCTAAGTACCCAGTCCTCTTTTTGAGTTTTTGAGACAGAGGTTTGCTATGTACTCCAGGCTGGCCTTGAACTCATGGTGTTTTTCCTGCCTCATTCTTTTCTGAGTGCTGAGATTACAGGGATGTGCCACCATGCCTGACCCAAGAGAAGCATTTTGAAGAAATAGACATGTTAGGTAATGTGAAATATAAACAGATTAAAATAAATTTAGATAATAAATTTGAATGTATATATCAAACTCTTCTCTAAGAAAACAAGCCACAGTTTTCTATACAACAACCCTGGGAACATTTAAGAAATTGACTATATAACGTTTAAAAATTTTTAAAAAATTTTATCCTGTTTCCCCCGAGCCCCTTCCCCTCCCTTCAAAAGCTTTGTTTCCATTGACTGTGTATCATTTTAACTATATCATTTAGACCTGGGTACAGTTTTTTGTGATGATCTTAGGTGGGCATTGTGTTGCTATGGTTAAAGTTTAGAAATTGAGACAGGACCCCTCAGTCTGGAGAGCCCTCCCTGTGAGGTGCTGTTCGAGAGCACTATATAAAGGCATGAAGATGTAGAACTGCTTAAGATGTAACTTTTCTACTTTTGAACATAAATTAATTGAGCTTACATTGTCACCTTCTGCTCAAGACACATGGTTGTGGGAGGAATTTCAATTATATATAAATATGTTGAATTGAGAGTAGATGAATTTCTCTTGACTGCAGAATGGGAGAGTCCCCATGTTATTGAGAGAGGCATTCAGTAGGAGCGAATCTTTGTATTAGGACGAAGTGTGCAGTGCTGGGGGTGGTAAGGATACATTGGACTGTACTGGAAAGGGGCACCGAGGGGAAGGGAGGTGGAGCAAGAGTGGATTCCTTGCTACCTTTCCTTCGTAGTAGTGCTAGGGATTGAACGGTTATGTACTCTCCAGTTGAACTGAAATCCCAGCCCTTTTAAAAACTTTTATTTTGGGAAAAAAAACCAAATTTTTATTTTGAGACACAGTCTCACTTAATTGCCCAAGTATGATCCTCCTGCCTCAGCCTCTGGAGTAGCTAGGATTATACTTGTGTGTCACCATGCCTGTCTGGACACCTTCTATTGCTTTGAATTTTAAGCTGTGAGAATGCGTTGTTTAAAGGGTGGAGGTATAACTGTTTGTGTGGCTATAGGCAGTGATCCATTCTATGTCCATGGCTTCCTCTTTTGTCTGCTGGATTTGCACACTAGCAAAGGTCTTAGGTTGCCGGCGAACACTGAAGGTAGCCTTGAGTTGGGAATGTGGCTGGCAGTCTGAGATGGGTTAATGACTTTGAGGTGGTACGTGCCTTCGTGCTGGCTGCCTTTTGGAAGGCTGAATCAAAACACAATACCAAGGGCTGTTATTACATACACGTGTTTGTAAAAATTTGCTTAGCTTTTCGGATGAAAGGTAACACATTAAATCAGAAGAGAGAGAATATAAACTTTTAGCATATGAGGGTCTCTCTTTTTCTTTCTTGTTTTTGGGGTACTGGGGATTGAATTCAGGACCTGTGCTTGCAAGGCAGGCAGCGGCACCACTGAGCTAAATCCCTGGCCCTGTTTTTTTGTTTTTGTTTTTTGTTTTTTGAGACAGGGTCTCTCTCTGTAGTTCAAGCTGGCCTTGAACTCATGGAGATCCTCCTACCTCAGCCTCCTGAGTGCTGGGATTACAGGTGTACATCACCATGCCCATAGAGTCCCAGCATAGAGGGACTTTTAAAGTAGAAATATAAAGGAAACTACTCATGAAAGTATTTGACAGATTTGATTACTTAGACTGTAACATTTCACAAAATGTACAGTCATGCACTGTACAAGGCCAGTTCAGTGAACTGCATGTGTGATGGTTGCATCATATGATTTCGTCTGTATGAGGTCACAGCTGTCGTAGTTTGTGAGTTTGTATAAGTAGTGACAGAATCACCCAACGTTGCATTAGAATGTATCCGTATCATTAAGTGACACGTGGTATATAATTCAAAGTTAACGACCTGCTGAGAAGAATTAGTAATATACTGCATGTGATGAACAAGTATTAACATCTTTAGTGTGTAAAGTGTTCACAAAAATTGGTGAGAAGACACTAAAACTCTTTGGAGGCATTATCCAAGGATAGTTCATGGAAGAAATGGAGATCACTAGTATCTATCACATTATGTTCACTGGTAAGTAAATTATTGAATGAAGAGGTTCTACTTTTGCATTTTAAATTAGGAAACTTTCCAGAAATAGTGAGATTTAACACTGGGTACAGATTGTTGTACACATATTAGGTGAAGAGCCTGAGCAATGGGATAATTGATTTATATGCCCATAAGCTCAGAGCTGGTGCTGGGTTATGAATCTAGAGCCATGGCCCTGTGGTGTGGCCTCATCACATTTGCATACTCTTGTCAACCATAGTCTGCATCTGTTTATGGCAGTAACTGTGAACTTCATTTTGGTTAGTTGCACAGCATTTTATTGAATGGATGTGTTTACTATACTCTTTATTTTGAATGTTTCCAGTTTTTTGTTTTGCTGTTATAGTATTATTCTTTCTGTGCATGCCTTTACAAATGTGTAAAATGCTTCTGTGGGGCTGAATTCCTAGAAATGTGCTGTTTGGATGACAA
>NW_022900928.1:87263480-87302367 GCF_012274545.1 Fukomys damarensis | reverse complement strand
TATATATATATATATATATATGTATTTGCATATGTGCATTTTTTTGGGAGTGCTGGGGATCGAACTCGGGACCTTGTGCTTGTGAGGCAGGCAGTGGAACCACTGAGCTAAATCCCTGGCCCTATGCAGTTTTAATAGGTAATGTGAAACTTACTATAGAGTGACTTGTTAGCCTTTACTGCGACCCACATTTACCTTCCTACCGCCCTCAGTGTCATCCTAAACTTTGCTTTAAACTTCCAGGTGGATTTAGTGGTACTCAGTTTCTCCTAAAGAAATTGACTCTAAGTGTAAAGTGTGTCTCAGTTTCTTTGTCTGCTTGTATATGGGGAGCCTTCACATGCATCATACAGTTTATTCTTTTTTTGATTGTTTGGAGACAGGGTCTTACTGTGTAGCTCAGTCTGGCCTTGAATTTGCAGCAGTCCCCTCCTACCTTAGCCTCCCAAGTGCTGGGATTACAAGTGTGCCCCATTACGCCTGGTTATATAGTTTATTTATTTATTTTTTGGGGGGTACTAGGGATTGAACTCAGAACCTTGGGCTTACAAGGCAGGTAAGGTGCCATTGAGCTAAATTCCTGGCCCTATATAGTTTATTCTTAAAGATAGTATTGTTCCTTAGTTATTGCCATTCTAAATGGTATCTTTTCATCCAGTATGCATTTTTACATGTTGATTCACACTGATCTGTAACTCCAGTTGTTTTTTAATTATTATTTGAGAAAGAGTCTCCTAAGTTGCCCAGGCAGGGTTTGAACTTGTGATTCTCCTGTCTCAGCCTCCAAAAGTGTTGAGATTACAAGCATGCACCACTGTGTGGGCCTCTTACATGTTGACTTTTCTATGTTCTTGTTGTAGTCATGTTACTGAATTCCGTATTGCTTTTAGTTTTTTACATAATTTTCCTCAGATATTCTAGGTATATCATTTATAAATATATTTTGACTCATCTTCTATAGTATGTATTCCTTTTATTTAATCTTTGTGATTTGTGATACCCAAACAATGTTAAATTCTAAAATAGTGTTAAATGAGGGCAATGCTAGTGGGATCGCCTTGGATTACTTCTGATTTTAGTAGAGATGCTGCTAGAATTTCATTATCATTTGGTTTGAGAGATTCTCCCCCACCCCAGCATCATGAAAAGATTAGATGCTTCTGTTTAGAGCTTAGGTTCTTTTCACTACAAATTGAGCTTAGACTTTTTTTTTTTTGCTACACCTACTAAATTGCATAATTTGAATCAAAAAGCATTTTTCATGGAATTTCTAAATTTCACATTATTCTATTTTTACTTTTAAATTTATTATTCTTATTCTTATTCTTATTATTATTTTGGTTCTTTGAAATAGAGTCTTACTAAGCAGTTCAGGCTAGCCTTGAACTCACTGAGTAGCCGAGGCTGGCCTCAAACTTGCAGTGATACTCCTGCCTCAGCTTCCTGAGTACTGGGATTACAGGTGTGCACCACCATGTCCCAGATACATTATTTTACATGATAAGACAGAGCTGATACATTTGAGTCCTTTCTTCTAAGCTTCTGGTCGGTATTAAATGTCAACATCTAGATGTGTTTTATTTGGTGAATGTGGTGAATAGTGGGTGATTTGTCAGGATGTGAACATGAGGTTGGGGAGATTTCACTGCATGAAGATGCCATGGTGATGGCCTGTGATATATATAGGTCAGGACTGTGATGTCCACTGTGACCATTAGAACCACTTGGGGAAGGGCAGGGCTTATTAAACACACAGATGTAGGCTTCTCTGAACGCTTCCATTTATGAGCCTTGCACTGGGCTAGGAATCAGGGATTTTCACAGATATGGCTGGTTCTTTCTGGTTGCCTACCCAAATGCTTTTAAGCTTGCCTGCCAAATAAGGGAGAGGTAGGAATGGGGGTGGGGAGAAGCAAATTATATCATATACAGGTACAAATGTACCAATAAATGTTTTACAAAAAAAATAAACTTGCCTTCCAAAAAAATGTAGAATAGGCAACAATGGAAAAACTCAATTTGAAGTCATGTTTGTAATAGGCGAATTTCTTTTTCTCCTTCTTTCTCCTCCTCTTCCTCCTCCTGCTTTTTTTTTTTTTAATTTATTTTTTTTTACTGGAGATCGTACCCAGAGTCACTCTACCACTGAGCTATACCCCCAGTTCTTTTTATTTACTTTTATTTTTGGACAGGGTCTCCCTAAGTTGCCCTGGCAGGCCATGAGTTGTGATCATCCTGCTTCAGCATCCTGAATGCTAGTATTACGGGTGTGTACCACCATATTGGCTAGAAAACAAAAAACAAAAAACAAAAATCCCAAAAAATCTTTTACAGATTTTAATAAGGAAATATTTAAACATACAGAAGAATAACAGTAAAATAATAATGGAAATGTATATAGACATCATTGTTCTGTTGTTTTAATATATATTAGCTCATTCCATTATTGTGCCCCACGAGGTAGACTGTATAATCATCCCCATTTTACAGATGGAGAAAGTCACTAGCAAACAGCTAAGTGGGATGGATTGGAACCCTGCCAAATGAAATGTCTTAATAAAAACTCAGTACAAAAAATAATTTAGCAGGGCTGGGGATTTAGCTCACTGGTGTGACACTTGCCTCACAAGTGCAAGGACCTGAGTGTGTAGTTACTGGAGAGGGGAAAAATAACATAGCAAACTGCCAGGCCTTTTAGCACATGCCTATAATCCCAGTACTGGGGAGGCTGGGGCACGAGGGTTGCTATGAGTTTTAGGCTGGCCTGGGCTACACAGTTCAGGGCCAGGCTGAACTATGCAGCAAGACCCTGTATCAAAAAAACCAAAAAACCAAAAAAAGAAAAGAAACAGCAGACATGAATGATACTTAGCATCTGATTTGTAATAAAGATTAACATTTTCCATATTTATTTTTAAACCCCTTTCACATCGTCAGTGGTTTTCTCATCTGTGAGTAAGAGATCATATTAGTCTCTGGTCTCTATCAATTTTTTTTTCCTGACTTTTGGCATCCTTCTTTCAAACATTGCCCCTTCTCCCAGGAGTTTGGCTATGATTACCTTTTCCTATATCCGGGAAGAGTTTGTTCACCACATACAAGGCACTGTGGCAGGGAGCAGAGATAACTATGATGAAGGACCCTGTTCCTGATGTCACCAAACTCACACTCTCACTTTGTGGGAAGATGGATTCATTTGAATGATTTCAGTGCAAGTGCATAATTATTTTGGGTAGTGAGTGAGTGAGGTGGCCTCTTTAACCAGATGTGGTGATTCTTGTCTGTTATCACAGTAACCTGGGAAAGAGGAGAGGGAGAAGGGTTGAAGGGGGAAGGGAGGGAATTGGGGGAAAAAGAATTAAGATATATTTTGTATAGGTACAAATTCCTATGATGAATGTAAACAATGTGTACTGATAAAAAAAGTTTAAAAAAAATAAAAAAACAAATAAAAAAGGGTTGAGTTGTGTGTAGCTCATTGTGAAAGCCCTGGGTTCATTCTCTAGCACTGCATAACAAACATAAAACCTCACATACACCATTACAATTGGATTTGATTATTTTAGTGATTTCTGGCCTGCTTGTTGGAATTTTATAATTTTGTTTAGCCTTAAATCAGTAATTTGGTTTAGTTATGTTTATTGTGTGGAGTATACTTCCAGAATGATAGTACAGTGAGGAAATCTATAATTTTTGAGTTCAGTGTTTGTTGTCTTCATTCTGGAGAGTGCTCTCCCCCAATCTGGTTCCAGGTTAGCTTAGAAAATTCTTCGTGTGGGCATTGAGCCTTTGAGTCATGTGAGTACTTGGTCATGTCCTCTGTCCCTAGCGCTGCCCTCAGTGGACTGGAGAAGCTTTGGGGGGCTGGCTGGCCTTGTGGGTCCTGGCATATCAGGGCCTGCCCCTGCCCTGGACCCTGGATGGGAGAGGCTGGAGCTCAGAGAGGCACCAAGATGTGGTTCAGGGCAGCCCAGTTGAGCTTTTTGTTTCCCAGTCCTGTCTACTCACTCTATATTTGAAAATACACTGGCAGATGGGAAAATACATTCACAGATCTTACAATTAACATATTAGAATTAGAAATATTGTCACATCAAAAATATTGTCACCAGGCATGATGGTACACACCTATAGTCCCATGGCTTGGGAGGGAAGCTGAAGCAGGAGGATTGCCATGACTTCAAGGCCAGTGTGGGCTACATAGACCTTGCCTCAAAACACCAAAAAAAAAAAGAAAGAAAGAAAGAAAAAATATTAGTATCAAGTATCTTGAGTAGAGGAACAATTGTTAAAGTTACTTTTATGCTGCTGGAAAATGTTCATTGTACACATTTTTACAGCATAATGGAGTGGTTGTGCAAAACTATTGATTAGAGCAGTCTCAATGAGAACAGAAGAGCTGATGAGTCTTTGTAGTTTACTTACTGCCTCTCAACTTCTCATTTTAGCAGATGGTCAGAGTGGGTTCCCCCTCCCATATTTAAGAGATTAGCAAATGCTTCTGGAACAGATAGTAGTATTTCAGCATTTATTTAGTAGAGACTTTTGGAATCTATCATGCAGAACATCTTGACAGAAAATGGGCTTCTTCTGAAATAAGATGATAAAGAGACATTTCTGTCAGATGAGTCTCAGGAGATGGCAGCAACTGTTTTTAGACATATGCCATGACATTTTAAGAAAATTATATAACCCACCTCTCCCCCAAAAAAGTTCAGGAAGTTGGGGAAATTAGTGTACTTCCTACAGAACCAGTGGTGGAGTTGGCCTGTGTATTTAGATGTCATTTCTTTTTCAGTAGTTCGTTAGCAGTTTAGTCTTGGGCAGCTTATTTCTCAGTGACTCAGTTTTCTCATCTGCAAAATAGGAATAGTATCTACTTTCTTAGGGCTTTTATAAAGATTAAAAATATGAAAGCACTTTAAAAGTAATTAGGGATACTCAAATGTAATTTTTATGTTAGTGTTTATGTATTTTTATTGTTCTAATAGAAACATTTTAATTTTTTTTTGATTTTTTTGAGACAGGGTCTCACTATGTAGTTGAGACTGACCTGGAACTCACTATGTAGCCTAGGCTGGTCTCGAACTCACAGTGATCCTCCTGCCTCAGCCTCCTGAGTGCTGGGATTGCAAGCGTGTGCCACCATGCCTGACTCATTTTAAGTTTTATAAACTACTTTTTTTGAAATTAGTGTTTGATTTTCAGTGATCACAGTTATTTTTAAATTTCAAGGGTGTATATTTTAGGACTTGGAGAGATTATTAATAAAGACGTGAATGGGATCTTGCGGAGAGCATTGTGATCTAAACATGTGTTGATGACTTTGTGCTTTTAGGTATACCAAGCTTGGCTACGCAGGCAACACTGAGCCACAGTTCATTATCCCCTCATGTAAGTAAAGCTCTTATGCTCTGCTTTCTAAAGGCTTGTGTTTCTCAGCATTCTTATTTCTAAGTGTTCCAATTCTGTTTTTCAAGGTATGTTGATTGTCCGCGTTACTTGGAAAGATTATTTGTTTTGATACCCAGTTCTTAAGTATTAGGAGCTGGTACAGTAGTTGCAACCTAAAATCCTGCAAGTATTCTAGTCCTTTGGTTCCCCTTTGATACTGTTTTTTGTCACTGTTATTGGAGTTTCATCCTGGGGTGACTGTTGGGGTTTTCATTCAATCATAAATGCCTAAACTGCCCTGAAAAAGTATTATCTGGTTCTTTGAGGCCCAGTTTTAAGTAAGAATAGTTTTGTTGGCTTAGCAGCTCCATGGACTGAGTAGCTATTGTGCTGCTGTTCACTATATTGAAATTAAAAAAAAATTGGTGGAAATGAGAGATTTGTTGACTGCTTTTGTTGTGTTTAGTGTTCTGTTTTTTTTTTAATTTTAGTCTTTAGAAAGGGATAAGCTCAAAAGAAGGATTTCACGTTTTGGCACAAGTTCATTCTAGCCTTATGTTATTTTCCACAGGAGTCTCCCAGGGTCAGGAAAGGTGTTTTTGTGTGGAATTCTTAGCAGCTATCTGATCCTGGGTTATTTGGGGACAGTTTGCCCAAGAGTAAGTAAGATATCTCCATCAAGAGGGAAGCTGGGGTTTTGGAATCTGTCAGTGGCTAGGAGTTCAGTGGTACAGGATGGAAGTGGCTTGATAGCATTTACCCAAGAGAAGGCTGAATCCTTGTTTTGCTGAATGTGAGTGTTGGAATCACTAGCAAGGCTATCCAGACTCCTTGAGAACATTTACATTGCCTTGTTCTAATTCCTTGCTTGCTGGATAACTGACCATGATTTTGATTTTTCCGTCAAACATTTGGATGCCACATAGGGTTTATTAGTCTGTTGTGTCCTCATTTAAAATTCGTAAGTTGGAGTATTTGTCTGCTTGTGCTGCCATAACAAAATATCACAGCATGGATGACTTAAATAACAGACTTTATTTTATCCAGAACTGTTTCTGGAAACTCAGAGTCCAAGTTCGAAATGCTATTGTGATTGGTGTCTGGTGAGGTCTCTTTCTAGGCTTGCTCAGTGGGTGCCTTGCCAATCCTTTCCCTGTGTGAACATGTTGGGAGGTGAGGAGTTCTGTGGCACATCTTCTAAGGCCACCACTTCTGTAGGGTTAGGGCCCTGTACCCTTAGGACCTCATTTCACTTTGATTACCCGCCTAAAAGTTCTGTCTCCAAGTAAGTCACATTGGGACTTAAGGTGTCAGCATATGAGTTTTCTAGGGAACATAGTTCTGTCCAATTCACATTTTGTATAATGAATTAGTCTTTTGTGAATTTTATTAATGTGAATATCCAGAACTTGATGATTCCATGCTGAGTTGAGCAATTGGACTTTCTGACTTTTCAGAGCATAAGATGAGATTGTTAAGTGCATCAACTAAGAAAGACTGACCGTATGCCTTTTTCTTTAATGTCCTGCCAGTTAGACTGTCAGCAGCATTCAGTTGGCTGCACCATTTAACCTGTCATCATTAACAGGAGAATTGAAGTAATTTATTAGCAGGATTTCATTCAGTGTCAAAAGACAGGTGAGCTCATAGACTAGGGCTGTCAGAGCTTTGGTAACAGCAGGAGCTAGAAGACAATAAAAATGTCAAAGAGGTAGGAGTAAAAGAACAGTCACAGTGTTGCTGTGGTAGCTATAAGAGATACAGGGATACTAGAAGAAAAAGTTAGGTATTTGGGCAGAAGTGAGGATAGCCTTGGTTACCTGGGATGATTGGCCTGCTACTGGTCCTGGTGCTGGAGAGTGGAACTATTTTCCTCTTTATAGATAAATTCTAGACTAAGTACCAATGTGGTATCAAAAAAGAAAAGCTGGGCTGGAGGTGTAGCTCAAGGGTAGAGCATTTACCTGGCATACACGATGCATGGATTCAGTCCTGGCAGGGAGGTGGAGGGGGAAGAGAAAAGCCTTTGCTCATGCTTGTGGGTGTGTACTGGGGCCAGGGGCAGGACAGTGGGTAGTGAAGCTGGAGTCCTGTGATCTTGGAAGTCACAGCTTCCAGTGGACGGGAAAGGACGGTTGGCAGGGTGGAGAAGGGCTGGGTGGCAGACTTGGAGTGTCTTTCCTAAGGGGTTTTACTTGCATTTTTCACATTAGGTTGTTTCACAATAGGATGTTTTGAGGGCCTCCCTCTGGGGCCGGAGCTCTAGAACTAGACTGGTCCTAAGTCTACTCTGGGCTTTGCTTTGTCTGGTTGGTTTAAGCTGTGCAGAATTTGCTCAGTTTTTTTTTTTTTTTAGATTGGTACTGGGAATTGAACTCAGGACCTTGTGCTTGCGAGGCAGGCATGGTGCCACTGGGCTAAATCCCTGGTCCCCTCAATTTTTTTTTTTTTTTTTTAGATTGGTACTGGGAATTGAACTCAGGACCTTGTGCTTGCGAGGCAGGCATGGTGCCACTGGGCTAAATCCCTGGTCCCCTCAATTTTTTTTTTTTTTTTTTAATTTGGTATTGGGAATCAAACTTGGGACCTTGTGCTTGTGAGGCAGGCAGCTGCACCACTGAGCTAAATCCCTGCTCCCCCCTCAGTTGTTTGAAGAAAGTTTTTCCTACTTTTTTTTTTTTCTTCTTTTTAAAGTTAGTGTAGACTCTTGGCAATCATTGAATATTTTCAGGCTGAGGAGGAAGAGGACAAAGGAATAGCAAAAAGTGGTCAGGAGAAATAACTTTGTGGACATTGGGTGTTACAGATTCAGGTTCAGAGACCCAGTAGGCAGTGGAAGGCAAGGCTTAATGTTCAGGGCAGAGGGCTAGACTGTAGAAGGAGGTTGAGCCCTGATGTGCTCTTGAGTTTTATTAAATAGAACCTTAAAATTTTGATTTTTGCAAAATAAAAAAGTGAAAGAAAATATTAAAACATTCCATAGACTCAGTCCTGGAATGAACATGTTAGCAATGTTTCAAACCTGTCAGAGTCAGTAAGCATGGTCATATGGTGTGTAGCAGCGTTTTGGTCAGCAACAGATTACTTGTTTCTCTGATCCTGTAGTTACATTGCCTAGGGATGGATGGTGTAGTTGATTTAGTCTATGTAAGTACTATTTGGTGTCTGTACAACTATGACATCTAACGATGCATTTCTCAGAATTGATCCTTGTCATTAGGTGACAGGACAGCGCATCCTGCCTTACAGGTGAGTCCCAGCATTCCGTTCCTTCTTCTCTACCCAACTCTTCCTCCCCTGGTGGGTATATTCTAGTAGGTTTCTAGTCCACTTTTTAATCTTTAAAATTATATATACAAAGATATAATACATTGCTTCAGGAGCATAAGCATTTCTGAAATGATTATACTAACTTTCTGCATTATCTTAAAAACCCTCTGTTATTTTAAAGATTTATCAGTTTAGTATATACAGATCTAGATCAGAACTCTAAGATGAATGTAAAGGGCATTTTCCAATTTTTCTGTTGTACATAATGTAATGAATTTTTTCTTGTATACTTGTGCCATTTCTCAAAGGTAATAATCAGAAATGGAATTGTTTCATTATAGGATAGGTTCCCCTTCATCCTTATTAGGTATTGTCAGATTGTTTCCAAATGCTTGTACTGATTTGCATCCCATCAGCCGTGCATGAGAGGTCTGCTTCCACCTACCCCTTCACAGCAGCTAGTATTATTAGACTGCATTTTGTTCCAATCTAATGAAAGATGATTTTTAAAATTTTTATTTCTCTGACAGAGGTAAGGTTGGGTATCATTCTTGGCCTGTTCATGTCTTTGCTTATTTATGTTTCATTTGTAGATCTTTTTAATGATGCTTTATGAGCTCTTTGTATTCGGTGGATACTAATTTGTGGCAGATACCATCTTTTTCTGTTTTTGGTACCGGGGACCAACTCAGGAACTTGTACTTGCGAGGCAGGTGTGGTGCCACTGAGCTAAATCCCTGGCCCCAGATATCTTCTTCTGTGTGACTCTTTAATAGTCAGTTCCATTGCTGGGGTAAAATAACTGATACTTACAGTTTAAGAAGAGGTTTATTTTGGTTCATGGTTTCAGAGAGTTCAGTTTGTCATTTGGCTCCAAAACAGAAATAGCCTGATGGAGGAAAGCTGCTCAGCCTAGGGCAGCCAAGAAGGAGAAAGAAAGCGAGAGCAAGAAATAAGCCTTCCCTTAAGGAATGATTCTCAGTGGCCACTTCCTGCGAGCAGCACATTCAGCTGTGAACTCATCTGTGGGTCCACGTCCGGGTATTGTCCTTTTTGAATGCATGAGGCTTGTGGGGGATATTTTAGATCTACTCTGTAACTCTCTCTGCTGGAGTCTGAACCTAGGGCTGTATGCTTTGTAGCCAAATGCTTTACCCACTGAGCTGTATCTCTAGTCACTCGTGACTTTTTTTTGTTGTTGTTGAAATTTGGGTCACCTTACTGATGTTGTTTATTGCTTTATTTCAGATAAAGTATTCCTGATATTTGCTATGAGAATTGTTTTTTAAACTGAAGTCTTGACATTTGGATATCATGTTTTGAAATTCTGGATCTTATTTTAAGGGGGATGACCTTTTGTTAGCAGATTTTGGGGTGCTAGAGTCTCCTTCTATAAGTAGTTTCTAGGTTCTTTCTGTCCTGAGCAAAGAATTGATCAAGGCAGCTACAAAAGGTAGTGAGAAAAAAACCTAAGCTCTGCAGAGTGAGTTTGGGCCAAATGAAAGTAAGAAAAGAAGTCACTCTACAGTGTGGGAGTACATTGTGAAAGAATACAGTGGTGTGGAGCTCCATGGTGACTGTCCTTTTGTATCTCCTACTCCTCAGGCAGACATCAGGTCTAGGCCATCCTATCAAAACTTGCTCAGGTTCTCCAGAGAAGAAACTTTTTGGAGAGGGGGAGGGGCTTGAGGCTGGTCTTGCTATGTAGTTCAGGCTATCCCTGACTCACTATGTAGCCCAAGCTGTCTTCAAACCCACAGTAATCCTCTTGCAAGAATTGAAGATAACACTTTGATTGGTCCCGTGTGCAGGGCTTTGGGAACTGTTCTGTACATGTCTTTTGGGACTTCATAATTAACAGGTTATGCCCATGTCTCCAGCCAGTCTGCTATGCTCTAGTCGCCTGCCTCATTTTCATTACTGCCAGTTTCAGGTCCTTCCCTTGGTCTTTGTGGATGTGGAATTGAGACAGACTTACTGTTACTGTGGGATGGGGTTCTGCAGTGTGCTATCAATAGAGTGACATAGGCCCTTCTTCTAAGAGAAATATTGGTATCTCTGGACATGTTTCTCCATTGTGTTCCTAAGGATTGTGCAGACCACATCTTGGTTTCCATAGCTATATATAAAAGATTTTGAGTGTATGTTCTTAATTTTTTTTCCTCCTCCATAACTGAGGATGGAACCAGAGCCTTCTGCAGACTCTACCACTGAACTACCTTCCCAGGCCACACTATATATATCTTTATTGTCATGGTTGGATTCAGTTTCTCATTATATAATACTTAAAAGAAGTATCCTTTTTTTTCCCCTCATTGAGTTTTTTGGTACATGTTAGGTGTACAGTACAGCTATCCCTTTTTTTAAAAAAAATTTTGAGGGCCATCTAAACATAGATGTATTAGGATTTGAGATCATGGTACTTTGATATACCTTTTTTTTTCTTGGTACTGGGGATCAAACTCAGGACCTTGTGCTTGCGAAGGAGGCTGCGGAACCACAGAGCTAAATTTCTGGTCTTGATTTACTTTTTTGGAAGGGATAAGATGTGTATTTTTTGTTGTCATTTAAATTTTTAGTGGCATAGTTTTCTTGCTGAGTTTAATACTGATTTTTAAAGGTGGTGATTTTATGTTGGCATACTTGAATGATGTCATAAATTGTAGAATTGTTTTTCTTTTGTCTCCTGGCAGTCTTTTTGACTTGGCAGTTTAATTCTAAACTTACACACAATTAAAGGCTGATTTTCCCAGAGGGTGGAATCTGTCACTTGCTCTGGCACATGGTATTTGAGGTCTACTGCAGACTGCCTTGCCAGTAGCCCTTTGGGATTTTTAACTCATTCATCAGATGGCTCTGACTAGACAGGATCCCAGGAGGTTCCCAAATCAGAGATGAGGAACCTAAACCCAACCTACCTGCAGAATAAGTTTGAAGTTCCTCAAATCCCATCATGACAATATAATTTTTAGACAGGTCAGTAAGGGGCATGGAATGTAGGGGGTAGGGAGTGGGGAAGTGGGGGAAGTGGTTGATTAATTTTGATTGAGAGATACCCAGACCTACAGAAAAGGTGGCCCACTCCCTAGAAGGGTACTGGCCCATTTTACAGTTATGAGGCCCATCTGTCTGTCTCTCCTCTTTTTTTTTTTTTGGTACTGGGGATGGAACTCAGGACCTTGAACTTGCGAGGCAGGCAGTAGAACCACAGGGCTAAATCCCTGGCCCTCTCTCTTTACTTCTGTCTAAGGTGGATAATTTAAGCTTTCTTTACATTTTCTCAGTCTATTCCTTTATCTTTTGTTGCTGTTGCTATTTATTTTTTTTCTGGAATTGAACCAGGGATCGAACTTAGGACCTTGCAAAGTGGGCATGGTACCACTGAGCTAAATCCCCAGCCCCTCTATTCCTTTATCTTAAGATCAGGTTCCTGCTCTTTACTTTGCGTGTGCGAGGCAGGTGTCAGAACTACTGAACTAAATCCATGGCCTGGAAGTTGCAATCTTTAAAAGTATAATTTTTTTAGTTATGACTTTCCTTGCCTCCTCCTCTTCTCCCTGAGCTCTATCTATGTGGTGTCTGTGTGTGTCCTTGGAATGGCAGGGCCAGTTTCCCAAGCAGGGTGTTGTTTTCTCCACAGCACTGTACACAGGCCCACCAGACATGGAGCCTGTTGCAGTGCGGGCTCGACCTCTTTCCCCAGACTCTGGAGTTCCCACTTCCTCCTTTTCTTTGAGCTTTATGCAAGGAACCCTCCTCTGCTAACTGGAGGGCTTTGGGACTTGAAGTAGCAGTGTGTGAGTGAGGTAAGGATTGTGCTGAGCAGTTTCAGCCCTGGAGCCTTTTCTTTTTATCCTGTTCCTTTCATTTTTTTTTTTAATTTTTCCTTTTTTTTTTCTCTTCAGTACCGGGGATTAAACTTAGGATCTTGTGCTTGCAAGGCAGGCACAGTGCCACTGAGCTAAATCCGCAGCCCTTTTATCCCATTCCTTCCAGGCACCTTTCTGAGGAAAAGACAGCCAACTCTGCTAGCTTCATTGTTGTTCATTTGTAAAACTGGAGATTCCAGATAACCTAGTTTTAGAAATATTTGTATATATTTACTAATTTATTTTGGAATAAATTCACAGTAGACTGAGTTGTTCCCTCTTTGAGAAGATTTCTATAGCCTGATTCACCCTGAGAACTTTTCCTTTGGAAAGGATGCTCTCAGAGAGCAGTTGGATTTGAGAGGTAGCAAGGTGGAGTTTACAAATTGAGTTCACAAACAAAAGAAGAGTTTTCAGTTTTACTGTTTCTTCTCCTGTGGTTGAAAACCCAGTATGCTTAATAGGTGGAAGCAAAATTCATCTGTAATTCTTCCACCTGTGGCTAACTGGTGTTAATATTTTGCCTACTGTCTCTGAATTTACAGTAAGTGCACACATGTGACTGTAAATTTGCTAAAGTAGGGTCGTGTTGTGCATATTATTCTGAAAGCTACTTAGCAGCTTTCTCAGGGTTTGATATAAACTATTTAATCCTTGATTTCACATCAGTTAACTCCCCCGCTTCCAAAGTTAGGTCTCTTACAATTAGTTCTATGAAGAGTACTTTGTATAGTGCCTTTGTTTACTATCATCATGTCTTCAGAATAAGTCTCTGAGTGCAATTACTGGGTGATTGCAGTATGTCTCCAGAATGGTTTTACGTCAGTACCTCTTAGAGGTGGTCAGCCATCTCATTTTTGATTTTCATTGTAGTATAGATAATATTACTGCTTGAATACTACCCCATAGCAGGCTTTCTGCTCAGCCTGTAACCCTCAAGGTGGTGGCGGGGTCATGTTGTAGAGATGAGCTCAGTAATGGCTTCCTCCAGGCTTATTGGCTAGAAATTGCTGGATGCTGTGCGGGGCCTGTGCCCTTCCTACTTCCCGAAGTGACCATGTGGAAGAGTGAAAGTAAAGTTGGTAGGGCTCTTTGAAGGGATTAGCTCATATTAGAAACGTTACTTGCCCGCCTCAGAAATTCCATCACCAGGAGTTTGATGTTCTGATTCTGAGAAACCATGTAGAGCTTGTGTTTGTTTGGTGTTAGAGAGCTATGGTTTTACCAGAAGTCTGTTACAGGCATAGTGAGATTCTATTTGTACAGTAATGGAATTAGGTTTATGTTAGAACATTTTCCAAACTCACAATAGATATTTTAGTGGAGAATATTAATTTAATATATATTTCCCTAATGTTTACTCTGATAGTTAGCAGCCTGTTGAGGACAGCTTCTGGGTGTGCCTCTTAGAAGCTGTGTGGCTGTTGTAGCTTAAGCCTTCACTTCTAAATTGGAGATAATAACGCCTCCCTGGTAAACTGTTGTGAGGACTAAAATTAAATAATGCAAAAAAAGAAAAAAGAAAGAAATACTCAGCAGTGTGCTTGGTAAGGGTAAACAATCATTGTTATTTTAGTTATTCACATATATAACTGCCACAAGAGAAATAGTGACCTAGCTGACTTCAAGGAATCTAAAGTCTCTTGTAGACTACTAGTAAACAGTTATAATTTGTGAAAAATGCCTTCAAGGAAGTCTGAAGGGCCAGTGGAAATATCCATGTGTCCCAGACTGCCAGATTATCAAGGAACTCTTCAAGGGTAAATGGGAGTTGACGATGGTGATGAGTGGGAGTTTATGGGAGCTCAGTGAGTGATCAGGGGTTTTAGGAATTTACATGAAAAACGGAATCTTCTACAGTTCATTCGATGTTTGGAGTGACATTTATATACAATTATTTACTACTATATTCCTGAGTAATTAAGATCTGGTTAAAACAAATATATCATAAAACTAGTGATAATGGGAAACTGTTACTGTTATTTGATTTTTTTGTTTGTATTTTTTTCAGCTTTAATTGAGTTTATTGGTACATTTTAGGGATACAGTACAGTTACATGCATTGTTGGGATCTTGTACCTCTACATGACAAGTCTTGGTTCTCATTTTTTCCCCTTGTCCCTGCCCTCCCTTCACCCCCTCCTCCCCTCCCCATTTTTGTTTGTATTTTTGAGACAGGGTTTTGTTATGTAGTTCAGCTTTGAACTTGCAATGATCCTCATGCCTCAGCCTCCAGGGTGCTGGGAGAACATATATACTCTGTAAACCAACGTGCCAGGCTATGGTTGTTTGATTATTGGAGTTTTCTTTTTTTCAACACGCGATTATTCAACAGACTTTTAGGTTTTCCTTTCTGTTTGGTATTTTCCTCTTGTAACAAGGTTAAAAATATATTTTAAAGTTATCTGATAGAAAATTTTATTACAGTGACTTAAGAGCATATAGGCCTTATTTTTCAGTTTTCTGTCCTCTTTTGTACTTTGTCTTTTTTTTTTTTTTTTTTTTTTTTTTTTTTTTTTTTTTTTGTACTTTGTACTTTTGAACTTTGTCCCCTTTATTTAAAAAATTTTAAACTACTGGTATATATCCACAGGTGTTTCACTTACTATCTTGAGACATTTTTCTAGATGAAACTGAAAGATTTAGTAATGTAGCTTCTGTTAATATTAATAACAGACCAGCTGCCAGGGGTGTTGGTGCGTGCTTATAATCCCTATACTCTTGGAGGCTGAGGCAGGAGGATTGCAAGGTCAAACCTAGCCTAGGCAATTTAGCAACTTACCAAGGCCCTGTCGCAAAATAAAAAATAAAAGGCTGAGATGTGACTCAGTGTATAGTTTCTGGATTCATTCTCCAATATTCCAAACAAACAAACAAAAAAGACCAGCTCAGTTTCTTTGTACCATTTGAAAATAATACTGGAAATACTAACTTGTTTTTGAATTATTTTGTGTGCTTCTCAACAGTGTCTTTTCTTTCTTTTTTTTAATTAAAAAATTTTTTTTTATAGAAAAACTGCATCTTCTTTATCCAGTATCCAGGTGATGGGCAAATGGGCCGTTTCCAAGTTTTAGCTGTTACAAGCTGTGCCACTATAAAAATAGGTGCACATATATCACTGTGTTATAATACTTTTAATTCTTTGGGAAAGATACCCAGCAGAAGGATAGCTGGGTCAAATGGGACATCTACTCCCAGCTCTTTGAGGCATCTCCATATTGATTTCCACAGTGGTTGCGCCAGTCTGCACTCCCACCAACAATGGAGAAGGGTTCCTTTCTCCCCACAACCCCTCCAACATTTATTATTATTTGATTTCTTGGTAGCAGCCATTCTTTGTGGGGTGAGGTGGAATCTCAGTGTTGTTTTCATCTGCATCTCTCAAATGACCAGTGATGTGGAACATTTTATCATGTATTTACTTGCTGCTTTCACTTCTTTGTCTGAGAAATGTCTGTTCATTTCAGATGATCATTTTTGAATTGGGTCTTTATATTTAGGGGGCTGATTTTTTTTTTTTTTAGTTCTTTATATATTCTAGGTAAGAGTCCTTTGTCTGAGGATCAGCTGGTAAATTTTTTTTTTCCACATTGTAGGTTGTCTTTTAGTTCTGTTGATGGTTTCTTTTGCAGTGCAGAAGCTTTTTAATAAGATGAGATCCCAGTTGTTGATTCTTTCTGCTAGTTCCTATGCTACTGAGAATTTGTTCATAAAGTCTTTTCCTATGTTAATGTCTTCCAGAGTTTTGCTTAACTTATCTTCCAGCAAATTTAGTGACTCTTTTTTAATATTTAGATCTTTCATCCACTTGGATTTTAGTTTAGTGCATGGTGAGAGATAAGGTTCTAGTTTTAATCTTAGGCAGGTTGAGATCCAGTTTTTCCAACACCATTTATTAGAGACTATCTTGCCTCCAGTGAGGATGGTTGGCTCCTATGAATTACTACTGAGCCATAAAGAACGAGAAATTAGATTCAGTCATAGGAAAATGGATACATATTGAGGATATACTCCTAAGTGAAATAAATAAGTCACACGTGTAAATACTGAATAGTTTCTCTGGTGTGAAAAACTATAATAGTATATAAGATCCTAACGACATAATTGACAATGTGAAATAGGAAGAAAAGGGCTAAAGGTGTAGGAAAAGTGGGAAGGGCAGGTGAAAGGTAATAAGGGAAAAAATAGGAGAAAATGAAAAAATGGAAATAAAGTGTTTGTAAATGGGGAGGGTAAGAGAGGATGAAGGGAGGGCAGGGACAAGGGGAAAAATGAGAACCAGAACCTGACATATAAAGGTACAAGATCCCAATGATGATTGTAACTGTACTCTATACCTAAAATGTACCAATAAACTCAATGAGAGAAAAAAAATTTTTTTTTGGTACTGGAGATTGAATTCAGGACCTTGTGCTTACAAGGCAGTTGCAGTGCCACTGAGCTAAATCCCTGGCCCTCAACAGTGTCTTTTCTGTGAGCACCTGTAATCCCAGATAAAACTTAATACTGAAAATTTGCTTGTGCACGTTCAGTGGTTATATTACCCTTTTTGACCATTCAAATGAATGTGAATAGTGATAAAAGTCTTTGTGCCTTTTAAGAGTTTAAAAATTTTTTTTATTTTTAAGGTATTGCCATCAGAGAGTCAGCAAAGGTGGTTGACCAGGCCCAGAGGAGAGTGTTGAGGGGAGTTGACGACCTTGACTTTTTCATAGGGGATGAAGCCATCGACAAACCTACCTATGCTACAAAGGTAAACTCTGCTAGGAGTGTGCCATTGTACAGGCAGAGGCAAGAATAGGGTAGCAGTATCCACAGTGTGCAGATGACAAGTTATCTAGAAATTCTGCCTGTGAACTAGAAGATAGTCTTACTCTTTTTGGTTGGTTGAATGGGTGGTTGCCTGTGAATGGGTGCATTTGTGAGTGGAGAACCAAGTGAGTTAACAAAGCCCTGGTATGCAGAATCAACTCAGGGAAGACTGTCACAGGTGAACCCAGGAGCTCCTCTGGAAAATTGAAAGGTGACTTATGAACCTGTCAGATATGGGAAATTGCAGATTGAGTGATTAACACCTTTGCTGTTAAGTGGGTATTTGTTCTTGAACAAAAGAGATAATACCCCCACCAGATCCTTTGCATGGTGGGTGAATTGCCTTTGGAAAGGCAGTCCCTGGGTTTGGAGGTGGTGAAGTAGACTGTCCTCTGGAATGTGGCCTTGTCTTCCTACGCAGCACTGGCCTGGTTTCTTTGCAGTAACTCACAGTGACTTTAGACACAGGCTTGTGTTCTTGATAAGCACAGCATCCTCTGTGCCTATGCTGTTAAGCTGCTATTCTCACTGCTGCAAACCAAGGCTGGACATGTTTCTGTTTCTTTTCCTCAGTGGCCGATACGGCATGGAATTATTGAAGACTGGGATCTTATGGAAAGGTTCATGGAACAAGTGGTTTTTAAATATCTTCGAGCTGAGCCTGAGGACCATTATTTTTTAATGGTGAGTGACTGGAAGAATGTATCTCTGTAAATTCTAAATTGCTTAGATTTTAAGTACAGGATATTCTTGCAAGGGAGTTTCTAATTCCTTCTCAAGGTGTTTGCATGAATCACCTGCTTTTTTGCAAATAACAGAAAGCTCAGTAAAAATGTCCTGAACTAAAAGGTTGATTAGGTCACAGAACAAGAAGGCCAGGGTTAGGCCGTTCTAGGCCTTCTGGTATCAGCATCTGGAGGTAGAACTCTCCTTTAGCTTCATGTCTTTTCTTGGTTCCTCTTGGGGCCCGGGGTAGTTTCCTGAGTTTCTCTGTCACCGCTTACTACTCAGCTGTAGAAGAGGTTTCTTTTGGTATACCAGCTTTTAAGCTGGAAACCCTTTCCTAGAAACCTGTGCCTTTGCCCGATCCTCTCGTCCTATCCTGGTTCCTTGTGAGAGGAATAGCTTGCTTTGCCTGATGTGGACTTAGCAGGATTCTCTGCCTGGACCGAGGAGAAAGGTGATGTGGCTGATCACTTGTTCCCTAGGAGGAGGCAAAGTACCTAACTAGGCATCCAGTTTTAAGGAGCATAGAAAGAGGTATAATTTGGGGCAGAAAACCAATTTCATACTTTAGTCTCCTTGAGAAATAGATGGACACTATGATTATCACCACTTTTCATAGCAGAGGAAAATGAGTTCAGGTGCTCTTCTTTATCCCTAGGGTTTGACATGTTATTGCAGAATAAAACTGAGCTGAGTTTGGGTCCTAATTATGATACTTAATGGTTTTTCGTTTGTTTGTTTGTTTGTTTTTGAGACAGGGCCTCACTATGTAGCCCAGGCTGGTCTTGAACTCACAACCACCCTCTTGCCTCAGCCTCCTGAGTGCTAGGATTACAGGCGTGCGCCACCACACCCAGTTTAATTCATATAGGACATGACAGAGAATAGGAAGAAATATCTTGGTTCTGAGATCTGTTCTAATTGTTCTACTCAGTATTATGTGTTTTCCTTCCGCGAAATGTTGAAGTTAAAATTAATTGTATGTGTAAATGCTTGCTTTGTGAAGCAGTTTCATGTGACATAAGCTATATATTATGTTAACCATAAAGCTAATAGTTACAGACGTCCTTAAAAGTGCCCTGGTCTTTTTTCCCCTCCTTGGTGCTGGGGAGTGAGTGCACAGCCTCACTCATGGGGGTGGGTGGCATCACAGCTGGAATTGTCATGTATGGCTACTGTGTTTTACAGGCCACTCTGCGTATTTTCTCTCCTGTACATATGCAGCAGTTTATATAAAATAAGTGGAGCCAAGAACCGACAGTGTGTGAGTAGCTTTTTCATTATGGCCAAATCAAATCACAGATACACACCTGTCAGATTTGGCACTTTTCCTTCTCTAGCATATTCCTAGCTACCTGTTAAGGACCAGACACTGTACCTACCTGCTTCTTTCTGTCTACTTCAAGCTTACTGTGCTATGAGTTCTTCTCCATCCACCAATTCTAATCTTAGGTTTGTAGAGCAAATGCAGGCCATCAGTACATAACCACAGACATTTTTGCTAAAAGAAAAACATTTTTCTCATTAGTTGGCATGTATAAGCTAGTAGAATGTAATCACTTGGCAGGCAGGAGTTGGAGGTGTTTGTGTAAACATAGAAAAGTCTGTTTGCTAAAAATAGGTAGCTGGCCGGGGATTTAGCTCAGCGGTTCGGTGGCCTGCCTTGCAAGCGCAAGGACCTGAGTTCAATCCCCAGTACCAAAAAAAACCCCAAAAAACAAATAGGTAGCTTCAGTGAATGTTAAAAAATAGCCAAGTTTATTATTAAAATAGAAGAAAATATTGTATCATGTATATCATACTTTGAATTCTGTCAGTGAGTTCATTTGCATGATGTGGTTGAGGAAGTGCCATGGATGGTAACTTCCTTCAGGTTTCTGTCCTTGCTTCTCAGCTGATGGGATAATTAAAGGGCAGGGAAGAGGTGTGGAGATTGCAGTCAAGCCATGGAAGTGGATTGAAGCCGTTTACTGAGTCAGGTTTTCGGATTTGGCCGCATGTGGGTGGCAGTGGGGTGGTTGAGATGGAAGCGTACTGGAGGGAGGGTGAAGAAACAGTGTAGTTTCATGTGTGCTCAGGGGAACTGTGCTGCACAGGTAAAGAAGCTTAAAAGAATCAGCTGTAGATATTCACGTAGGAGTCAGTAGCTTCTACATGTTGATTTTTTTTCCCTGGTACTGGGGATTGATCTCAGGATTTAGTGCTCGTGAGGCAGGCGCCGTGCCACTGAGCTCAATCCCCAGCCCTACATGCTGATTGTTCATTGAACATTGATTACCAAAGTAAAATGTACCACCTTCGATATTTTAGAGGTGAACATATAAATCCATTCATTACCTTGAAATCTCTAGGTAAATTCAGTTATAGTTCTATGAAAGAACTGTTTTTGATGAGTGGTGAAATTAAAAAACTGGCAACCATTTCTTAGCATGCTGTGCCCAGGAATCACAATGGTGGTATGTCCTGATTTCCTGCAGAGTCCCTTTTCTGTGTTTTTTTTTCTTTTTTTTTTTTTTTTTTGTATTTTTTTTTTTTTTTTTTTTTTTTTGGTACCAGGGATCAAACTCGACCTTGTGCTTGCAAGGGCAAGGCAGGCACAGTGCCACTGAGCTAAATGCCTGGCCTCCTTTCTGTGTTCTTAAGCATGGTTAGACCTGCCTGGCCCAGTTTGGAGCCACTGGCACTAGACTGGCTGAATGAGCCCTGGACCATGAGCCCTCTGCCTCCAGCATGTTGTCATCTCATTGTCCTCTTCTCTCTTCCCAGAGCATTTACATTTTCAGAAATGTTTCTTTGCTACAGTAGAGGGACTTGAGGAAGGGGTAGTATTAGGTACCTGTGGTTTGATTTGCTATCTTTATTGAGAAATAGGATTTGTTTTTGGGGGTGGTACTGGGGATTGAACTCAGGACCTTGCACTTTCAAGGCAGGCACAACGCCCCTGAGTTAAATCCCCAGCTCTGAATTACTTTTTTAAAAAAATTTTTATGGATTGGTTTTTATGATACTCATTAATTACTCATTTTTGAGTTGATGCCAGCTTTTTTTATTATTATGCGTGTAAGTGTTTATATAGCTTACATTTACTCATGGGATAGTCTTTTTTTATGTAGTTCATGCTGTCCTTGAACTTGATATGTAGCCCAGGGTGGCCTCCATCTTTCTGTCTCAGCTTCCCGAGTGCTGGGGTTACAAGTATGTGCTCCCACTTTCTGCAGGACATTCTGATCATATGCTTCAGTGTTAACAAAACAGGAAAAACTTGATATCCTCAGTTTGATTTGTTATAAATAATGGATTGGGAAAGCTTTACTTAAATTTGCCTCCTAATAACTGTGTCTATGTGGGAGACAGAAAAATGGAAGATGGAGGAAGAAATAGGTTTATGATTGTGGCTTTCAAGACACAAGAAGATATGCTGAATTTGAATCTAGAACCAAGAGAATGTATTTATATGGTAAACGGTCCTTGGATAGAAGGATACAGATTTTTAATTTGTCAAAGGTGGTGAATTGTATTTGGCAGAAAGTAAAAGAGGTACCATTAAAAAATAGTAGTTTGGCCATGAAGTTGGACACACCTGTGTTATAATAAAGATAATATGTACAGAAGGGAATTTTGTTACTTACATACATTAACTACATTATATATTTTATTTGCAGCCCAAGATAGTTCCTCTTCTGCTGGCTGTGGTGGTTCAAAGCCTGTAATCCCAGCACTTGGGAGGTTGAGGCAGGCACATCACTGTGAATTTGAGGCTAGCCTGGGGTACATAGTGAGTTCAAGGCCAGCCTGAATTACAGAGTGAGACCCCATCTCAACAAAAAACAAAACAAAACAAAAAAAAGAAACATAGAAAGGCATCTCTGGAGCTTTACACAGTCATAGGTTCATATTAATAGTAGTTATTGTTCACATTTAGCATATTTTCATTTAATCTTCATGTTTTCATGGCATTTTTTTACATAAAATACTGTGTCTGTTTTCTTCGTTTTTATAACCATCATTATAACAGCTTTATAATAATCTATCCAGGAGATATTTCTGCTTTCTATGGCAGTTTCTCTATTTTTAGACATTGTTTTCTGCTTCCAATTTTTTGGTTTTAAAAGAGTGTAATGTAATCTGCGCATACAGTTTATTCTATATTTAGAACTTTTCTTTTTAATTTAAAAAGAGCTGCCAGTGTTAAATTATTGGTTCCAGGTGTACTAATATTCTTATGAGTCTGTGTTCCATTTAGTATTTCACACTGCTATCAGTAATGTAAAATAAGCCCACTTTATTTGTGCTTTTGTCAGTGGTAGCATAATTTTGAATATTTAATGGATTGAAATTTTACCTTTTTGTTTTGTACTGGGGATTGAACTCAGGATCTTGGGCTTGTGAGGCAGATGTGGCACCACTGAACTAAATCCCTGGCCCTCACCTTATGTTTTTATATTTGAATTTTTTTTTTTTTTTTTTTTTTTTTTTTTTTTTTTTTTTTTTTTTTTTGCTTTTTTGAGACAGAGTCTCACTGCATAGTTGAGACTGACCTGGAACTCACTATGGCAGCAGGAAATATTTCCCACACTGTGCTTAGCATTTCTCATTTCTTTCTAACCCTTCTTGCTTCTCAGTTTAAATACTTTGTATAAGAAATCAGCATCATTTTGATGTTTGGATTCCTATTTAAGGTGAGAAACAACATTATAAATCTTTTAGTTTAAATGTATGTTATTCGGGTATGAAATACATTGCTGGCAGGTAGAGCTGGTGTTTATTGAGTCCTTCTCTCCATCTCTGTATTTACAGATATTGAGTAGTTTATTTAATCCCACCCACAGTTTTCTCAGGTAGGTAATATTAGGTCCACTCCTCAGACTGATAGGTGTGTAATGGTGTACCTTAAGAGGCACATAATGGTGAGTCCTGTTATTGTCCAATACTCAGTCTCTCTTCTGTTACTTGTTCCTGTTGGGTAGGACCAAGCTTTTAAGACCTATAGCTGATTTTTTTAATCGGTCACTGTAGGTGTAATGTGTCTGTAAAATTAGGGAGTTGTATCATATGCTAGCTTACATGCTTTTAGGTTAGCCTTTTTATAATTCTGATGTAGTTACATGAGATTTGGGTGAATACTAAATATAATGACTGTTTTCTTACAGACAGAGCCTCCTCTGAATACACCAGAAAATAGAGAATATCTTGCAGAAATTATGTTTGAATCATTTAATGTGCCAGGACTTTACATTGCAGTTCAGGTAAAAACAAAGTTATTTTTGTGATCCACAAATCAGTCTCTGGCAGAGGAAGAAATGGTGATTCTAAGGTCCTCTGTTGTAAGACTGAAGGCTGTGCTGTGTGTTCTTCCCTTTTCACTCCTTTTGCACACATGTGTGCACACCCACCACTGAGGTTTGAACTGAAGCACTGTGGAGAACGTGTTCCATGACCTGATCCTCCTGGTCAGCCTTGAGAATGCTGGGATTATCAGCATGCACCACCATGCCCAGCTCGCCTTGGCTTTCACAATTATATCATTGTTATAGACTCTGCCTCTTTTTTTTTTTTTTTTTTTTTTTTTTTTGACACGGGGTCTCAATATGTAGTTGAGATTGACCTGGAACTCACTATGTAGCCCAGGCTGGTCTTGAACTCACAGTGATCCTCCTGCCTCAGCCTCCTGAGTACTGGGATTACAGGTGTGTGCCACCACGCCTGGCTCTGGCTCTTTTTCCTTGCAAAGTTTATTGTATTTTTTTTGAGGGTGCTTTTTTTTTTTCCCTTTCTTTTTGAGATGGAATGTAGGTATGTTACCCAGGCTGGTTTTAAACTTGTGATCCTCCTGCGTCTGCTTCTTCAGTAACTGGATTACGAGTGTATGTCATCGATCCCAAATCTGTTACTTCTGATCAGGAGAAAAGAGATAAATAGAACCTGTTAAAAAAGAGTGAATCCTGTTGGAGGGCTCTGTATTTATTTGGGCTCCTGTCAGTCTCATTGTACTCGCTAGCTTTCAAGAGACCCTCATTTTCCGGGTGTTCGCACAACTCCTTTGAAGCTTTTGTTCTTGGAGTGAGGTTGTGTTTTTTTTTGCCTTTGGTAGTTATACATTTGCCACCTTATACAGAGGAATTGCCTACAGTTTGGGAGAATAGATGAGATGGGTGTGCCACAGTATTTTCTGCCCAATATTAGTCTCTTCCAAGAAAAAGGAGGAGGAGTTCCACACAAAATTGATATGTAACGGTGCCTGTCTGTAATCCTAACTATTCAGGAGGCTGAGGTCCAAAGATCACAAGTTTGAGGCCAACCTGGTCAATTTAGGGAGATCCCATCTCAGAATAAAACTGGCTGGAAATGTAGCTCAGTGCTAGACCCTGGGCTCTGTTTCTAGAATTACAACCCTATTTCCCCCTAAGAAAGGAGAAAGGAGGAGGTTTACTGTTGCCTCCTTGAGGTGACTTACAATGCATATAGCATAGTGAAGGTTCTGAGAATCCCTGCGTTAAAGAAATCTATTCTAGTGCTTCCAGATTTACTTAACCATGTATCTTCCTCCACCAAGTTATTTTTTGTTTTATGGTATGAGGAAATACTTTATGGCATGCTGGGCTGATGACTCAAAATATTCTATGTATTATGTTTACCTGGAGATTTTTTTTTTTAGGCAAGGTCTGTCTGTGTAGTTATGTAGTTCAGGCTGGTCTTAAACTCATTGTTTAGCCCACCTGGCCTCTAACTCAAAGCAGTCCTCCTGCCTCAGCCTCTTGAGTGCTGGGACTATAAGTGTGTGCCACCACACCTAATACTGGGTATTGAACTCAGGACCTTGTGTTTGTGAGCAGGTGTGGTGCCACTGAGCTAAATCCCCAGTCCCAATTTATTTTTTCTTAAAGTGCAGATTCTTAGTGTTTTCCTACCCCTGTGCTTTGGGTTGGACACTTTGCTGTGGGGTTGTCCTTGTTATTGCAGGATGCTAAGTAGCAAATCTGGTCTCTGTTCCCTGGACACCACCAGCCTCCTCCTCTCTGTTAACAAGTGGGACTGTGAAAAGTTGCACCAGATGTTCCCTGGCCAGCAAAACTGCCCTTGGTTGGGGACCAGGGTTGAAAATCAGTGTTCTAGACCTGCCAGGTTACAGCTGCCAGTGGGAGGCCGAGTTGTGTGCAAAACTTTTATGAGGGATTTTCCTATAGCCAGAATCAGAGAAAAAGAGAAAAAAAGTTTTTTACTGGATTTTCTTTGTAAAACTTTAGATTTCTTTTTTTTTTAAATTGACAACCTGACTTCTAGAGTATAAGTACATGAACTTTGCATGTTTGATGTCCGTATTGGAATTGAAATTTTGATGGAGGATCAGGCAGGCAGTGGCTTCAGAGAGCCTTCCCTGTGCCTCTGTGTCCCTGTCTCCTCCCTAGGCAGTGCTGGCGCTAGCAGCCTCCTGGACCTCCCGACAAGTTGGCGAGCGCACGCTCACAGGGATCGTCATTGACAGCGGAGATGGAGTCACCCACGTCATCCCAGTGGTAAGGCCGCTAGTTCATATATCACTCTCTGAGACTTCACACCTGCTTTGAGGTAAGGGAAGAAAGAAGAAACCCAACACCTTCTATAATTAAAAATATCATTTAAAAAGTGATACTTAGTAAAGGTAACAGGAGTTTTAAAGACCCAGGAGTCTTACTTTTCTCATTGCTGAGGCAAAATACTCAACATCCAAAGGAGGAAAGGTTTATTTTTCCTCCGGGTTTGTAGAGGTTTCAGTCCAAAGCATTTCCAGAGCAGGGCAGTGATGGTAGGGGGACATCACAGTGGAGAAACAGTTCATGGTGTGGCAAACGGAAGGCAGCAGCAGCAGCCAAGTAGGAGCAGCAGCAGCAGCAACCTTGCCTTCTTTATGTCCCTTTTAAATTCCATCCAGGCTGGAAGTCTGTTGATTGGTGTGACCCATAGCCAGGGTGGGGCTTTTATCATCTACATCAGTAAGTCCCAGTGTCACATACCCTAGATCAGCCACCTTTGAAAAGGTGCGTGAGGCTTTGGGGAATATCTAGATACAAGCTATAACACCAGATGTATGACAAAGAGTGCATAAGATGACCAATATTTGGGCAGTTTTAAAATTATTATAGCACATTTCTGCAGTCATCAGGTCGGTGGTTGCTTGGGATTTTCTGGGCCTCTGCTTGATTTCCAGTGTATATAGCCTCAACCCCACACATATTTCCTGGTTTATAATTCTGAGCTGTGGGGGAGCTGTAGGTGTGGTGCATGCCCATCTGATGTCTCTGCAAAAGGGGCTGGCTAGTCCTCTCATGCTGTAGAGGACCTGCTTATTGATTTTCAGTTTTAGAGCTAAGAAGGAGAGAGTGTGCATTTTGACTTTTAGAAGGCTCTACAACACCACTTTCTGGTTTTATTTTTTTAAATGTTAGAGAAGTAACTCCTAGGGCCAGGGATTTAGCTTAGGCAGGTGCTGTGCCTGCCTTGTAAGCACAAGGTCCTGAGTTTGATTTCTGGTACTGGGGAAATACAATTTAAAAAAAAATAGAGAAGTGACTCCTAATTCAGAGTTTAGGAGACCTTTGTAGGTCCATTGGATGTGGTCCAATGGATAGTGGATGAAATTACTTAAAATTTATTTTTTTGAGACTCAGTTGGTATCCAGTGGGAGGATAGACTCAGATTTTGATCGTTACCCATAGGTCTCTTCCTCAGTAACAATGATAACTAGTTATGTATTTTACAAGGGTTCTTTTTACATGTTCTGTGTATTATCTCTGTTTAAAAATGCAAATTAGGGCTAAAATATTCCATTCATTTTAATTGAAAAGCCATTTACTATTTCATTTCAGGAATTTGAAAGAAAGCTGTCCTAATTTCTTAATGCTTTAATTAATGCCTTCAAGGTCAAAATCCCTGTAATGGAGAAGCTTACAGGCACGTGCAGTCTGAGCCTGTGGGTTGGATATACCTGTGTTACAATAAAAACATAAAAAAGAAATTTTGCTATACATCAATCATATTCTGTAGTTTCTATGTAGCCCGAGACACCGCCTCTTCATTCAGTGCAGCCTGGGCAGGCCAGGTGTGTCCCTGCAGGCACAGGTTGGACATGCTTTGATGGTGACTTGCCAGAGGGTGACTTTGGGGCAGTCAGGAGGAGCAGAGCCTCACTCCTCACCTCCCCAGCCCACCTGTGGGGAGGAGTAGAAGCCTCTCCCTGTGGAATATTGGAAAACATTAATGCTATAATTTAGGGATATACAGGCCTCTGGCTCTGTCTGACAAGGGACCGTTAAAGCAAAATACAGACTGAGATCTGGGGTATGTTGTTGTGGGTACCCTGGCCTGTTTCCTTTTGGTTCTTTCTGACATAGGAAAGGAAAAGAACACATTTTACTTGGAATCCAGACCCACAGAGAAGATTGTCTTCTACACTGTTCACTGTGCATGTTGGTTTCTTCCCCCAATTAGAAAATTTGTTACTGAAAATGTGAATTAAAAAAAGTATAAAGAAGAAAATGAAGTTATCTATAAATCTACCCAGAAAACTACAATACACTTTTATTTATTCTTTTGGTGGTACTGGGAGTTGAATCCAGTACTTTTGCACTGAGCTATTTTCCTAGCCCTTTTCTTTACTTTTTATTTCAGCCAGGGACTCACTTAGTTGCCTAGGGTTGTCTTGAACTTGTGTTCCTCTTACCTCAGCCTCCCAGTTGGCTGGTGTTACGGATGTGTGCCACCATACCTGGCTCCACAATATACTTTTAGCTATGTGCCCTTCCAAGAATTCTCTTAGATATGATGTGCACACAGACACACACACACACACACACACACACGTCTACATATTTTAAGCACAATTAGACATATTCTCTGGGTTTGTATTCTAATTATATAATACAATCTTTAAGTTATATTTTTCATATTAATTTAACCATATTTTCCGCCTACAGTCATATAATCTGTGATAAAGTATTTAACAGCTACATAACAACTGACATGTGAGCATAGCTTGATGTTGTTGAATATGTAGCTTATTTTAATGTTCTTAGTGCTGTGATGAAGCTGACACTTGTTTAATGTGGGTTAAATTAATTTTAGAAAATGTTATGTGTGACGGATGTATAGGAAAAGTTATGAACAGTTTGTTTATTAGGAAGCTTAACATTTATATGCTCAGGTTGATGTTTATGTATCTTTCATCTTCCATCTTTAAATACTTTACTAATACTTGGACTCTGCAGAAAGGCACATCTCTTGCCTCCAGTAGTTAGGTACTCAAGAAAAGAAAGAGCCCAGGGGCTCAGTGGGCTGTCCTGGTGGTGTAACTGGTGACAGCACCATCAAGTATGGAGTCTGTGTCACTTGTGTGTCTGTTTCCCTCAGGTGTCACAGCTCAGAGGCTGTGAAGTGCTGCAGTGTGACACCCGAGGGAGCCTTGGTCTGATGCCGCTGGGGAAGAACATTGTCCCCCAGCCATCAGTGCCCCTTACCCATACATTCTCCGGAGTCCCAGCTCCTGAGCCGAGCTTCAGCTCATGCAGTGAACTGCTTACTGTATGAAGCAAACTCTTTTTCACTATGATAAATGGCACTATTTATCAAATATTTGTTGAATAGCACACGCTATGAAATAATGCTATGTACGTGGCACACAAGAATTTATTTACTGTTTATTGCAAATACTGTTGTGTGTTACTTGCCCTGTACTCTGGATGAAGGTGCCAAGGTTGAACCTGTTCACCTTGTCTGGGGACACTCAGCCAACAAATGTGGAGCAGGATTTGAATCCAGGCTGTTGGAAGCTCAGGCTGTGGACTTCACCGCATCACTGACTTTTATATTTGAGCGGTTTTATAGTTGGTTAAGCAATTTATAAAGCCTTTTCTATTTGATAGAGAAAAGAAAGCTTGTGTTTTCTATTTTCACATTACTTTTGGAAATGAACCACGCTGTGCTATGAGGTCTCCCCCTGCATTTCTATTGAGAACACTGTTTTGGTTGTTGATAGAGAGTCTTGGTTTATTGGTATAATTTTGAATTTTAAGTATTAGTGTAACTGCATGTGCACTCATTTACACAGACCCCAGTTTTGAGTTTGCACAGATTGGGACTTCGTACATGCAGGGGCAGGTGGGTGATGAAGCAAAACACCCCTGGTCTGGTGGGCCTGCACTGTGGGATCACTCACCTGCTCTTTTTGCCTTCTTTCTTCCCCAGGCAGAAGGTTATGTAATTGGAAGCTGCATCAAACACATCCCGATTGCAGGTAGAGATATTACGTATTTCATTCAACAGCTGCTAAGGGAGAGGGAGGTGGGAATCCCTCCTGAGCAGTCACTGGAGACCGCAAAAGCCATTAAGGTAAAAACAGACGGGAAACTGGCCGGTTTGGGGGTGAGAGAGAAGTGGTGTTTGAGCTTCCCTGGTTGCATTTTCCCCATCCCTGCCTGCCATCCTCTCCTCTCCCAAGAGTGTGGACCTGACATGTTCACCATGGAGTTCAGTGGGCTGAGGATGTGAGGTACAGGCTCCCCTTAGCACTCTTGAGGCTCTGGCAGCTTGATAACCATGTTGAGCCACCAGCCTGTGAGGTATGGGGTGCCTAATTAATTGAACCTTTAATTAGCTGACATCACTTCCGTCTCTTGCGTTGGCTCTCAGGCTGAGGAGACACAGGTCACAACAATTGGGGGACCGGTAGGCTCTGCTGGAGTCTGCATGAGTCTGTGCCCCGAGAAATCACTTCACAGCAGTGCCCTTTCAGCATCCAGAATCACTAACCAAAGTTTATTAGTGCTATTAACATTAGAAGAAAAGTGGCACGTTGGTCCTTATTTGGACCAATCTGCTTGACCTGATGCATTAGTTTGTATTTCTCTGTACATGACTTGACATATATCTTTTTTTTTTTTTTTTTTTTTTTTTTTTTGAGATAGGGTCTCACTATGTATTTGAGACTGACCTGGAATTCACTATGTAGTCCAGGCTGGTCTCGAACTCACATCAGTCCTTCTGCCTCAGCCTCCCAAATGCTGGGATTACAGGCGTGCGCCACCATGCCTGGCTTGTCATATATCTTTTTAAAGGAATTTTTCAAATTTTTGGAAAAGATCAAGTTGGAAGGGTTGACTGGTAATCCAAAGCTAATGATTATATAGACAGAGAAGGGGGGATTTTGTGTGCCTTTACAGGAGAATTTCCATGTAGCTGTGGTGTCTAGCTTTGGGCATCTCCTTTCCCATATGAGTTAGTGTTACGCTGCCTGCCTTGCAAGTAGAAGGTCCCAAGTTTGATCCCCTGTACCAAAAAAAAAAAAAAAAAAAAAAAAAGAACCATATGAATTAGTGTTTGAGTTATAGAGGAGCTGCGGGGGGTGAGTCTTGTGCCCCCTTCCCACTGCTCCCCTCCCACGTGAGCAGCTATAACCAAGATGGGGTGAATGAAAGGAGATCTTGAGATGGTCTCCAAGTTTTGATTGACACTAGGTGAAGATAAAGGTGTCTATAGGAAAGAGGTTATAGATAGGGTAGGCTCCTGTCTTGCTTCCTTAGAATGGGAGTTTGCAAGGATGGGAACTCTTCAGCACTCGTGAAGTACTGGGCAGATAGGAGTTAGTCCCTTCCCTCAGTGTGGGAGGTTGCAAGGGGTCACAAGACTTTCTTTTTAGACTAAAATATTCCCAAGTTTTGTCCTTCCTTCCTCCTTTCCTTGCCTTTCTTCAATGGAAGTACAATTTGGATTTTTGATTAAACTCCCTTCTCCCCCCAGTTGATTACAAATGTGAATTAGAATTGAACCTCCTGCTGGTGATGCCCTGGGCCTCTCAGTCAAAATCCTGAGCTGGGTACCACAATGAAGTGGCTTTCTGAGCCTCCTGTGGGGCATTTTCTTTTACTCTCTAGCTTTCTGGACCCTGTGCTGACTGTGGAATCTGAGCAGGCAAGCTTAGGTTTGCCAGTCTGTCTCAGCTTGGTCATATCAAGAGCACAAGTTCTGTAGTCTCCACATTGGCTGTCCTGCTCTGCCAATGGGTTCCCTGCTAGTCTCCCCTCACCTCTGCTTGTGAAAGAAGAGGGCCTGGCTGAGCATTCTCAGTTGTCTTGCCTTATGTTGTAGTCCAGACCCCTCTGTGAGCACGAAGAGGCCTGAGGTGTATGTGGCAGGAACACACCATCCTTGTAGCACAAACCCAGAACCACTGACTCCTAATGCTGCTTTGTACCCAGCACACTGCTGTTCAGAGAGTGGAGCTGCCAGAAAACATTGCCCTGGCCTCCGAGCATAAAGTGCGTAATTGTCTTCAGTCTTGTTAGTTTCGGGTTAGAGCGATTGACCTGTCTCTCTTTGTCATCGTGGAGCTCAGGGCTGCTTAACAGTTTTCACCCTGTAGTCTTACAGTTCTAATAGAATGTATCAAAACCATCCAGAAAGTGCCTTTACCATAGGTTTCAGAAACTTTAAAGTTAATGTCAAGAAAACATCTGTGAGATTCTTGAGAGCCGTTCCTTCTAAAATGCATAATCGGCATCCATTGGGTGCTGGTGCTGCAGGCTTGTAGCAGGCTTGCCTGATTCTTGCTCACAGTACTCTTACTTTCAGAAGCCAGTACCCAGGTGTCCCCTGCAGCTGTACTGAGTTAGCACTGCACACAGGTGACAAGCACAGAGATCCCAAGGACATCAGGGTTACCTGATTCTGAGGGTGCACTTTGCACATCTTTGGCTGATTCTGGGTGTCAGGGTGGAAACCATTTGCAAAGTCTGTTTGGGCAGGAGATGCCCAAAGCTAGGATGTGGCAGCCACATCCTTCTCACTCTTAATTCCTCTGCCTGACTTACTTTTCCTTATTCTGTGGCACTGTCACCTTATAGTACACCTTGCTGTTTACTTGTTATTGCAGGTGTTTGTTGTCTCACTCTCAGAGTATCATCTGACAGGGATCGGGGTCTTCAAACACTTGTGCATCCCTTGTGTGGAGACACTCTGTGAGTGTGTGTCAGTCAAGTGACAGAATACCTCTCACCAAGTACACTCCCAGCACAAAGGAAGTAGAGAATACATTCTAGGCACACACAGCCAGGCATCAGGCTGTGGACCTAGCACACTCCGTTGATGAGTGGGTGTGGCCTGCTTGTCCACAGGCAGATGACAGTGCACTGCCTGTAGAGGGCTGGCAGGGAGCCTGAAGGAAGACTGGACAAGATGTGTATAATATCTTATAAGTGCCTTCAGACATTGATTCAGGCAGTGTGGCAGCAAGAATTGAAATTAATAGCCAAGCTGCAGAGAAAGAAGGCTCACCTGTCCAGAGACCCAGTGTTGTCACGTCTCAGGTGGAAGTTGGTGGAATAGGGCATGATCCACATCCACACATTCGTTTGGTTGTGTGGACAGATCTGATTTTGGGGTGTGTCTAATGCATGGGGGTGGGTGTGTGTGTGTGTGTGTCAGAGGGCAGAGGTGCTAGGTAGCTATTAATGCCTGGTGACATCTTTGTGTGCACATGCAGGAGAAATACTGTTACATTTGCCCTGATATTGTCAAGGAGTTTGCTAAGTATGATGTGGATCCCCAGAAGTGGATCAAACAGTATGCAGGCATCAACGCGATCAACCAGAAGAAGTTCATTATTGATGTTGGGTACGAAAGGTTCCTGGGACCTGAAATATTCTTTCACCCAGAGGTAAGATGTTTTTCCAGAGCATGTATATATGGAGTGTATATGGAGCAATGCTGCCACCCAGTGTGCATAAGCAGACACATAGCATCTCATTCACATCATCTCCCCGTAGCTTGGCTGAGTTTTTCGTACTATTAATATTCACAAGTGATGTATTTTTGCATTTCTTGCTTCCTGTCATATAGCTCATGCACATGCTTTTTCCTTTTTTTTTTTTAATTGGCATGTGTCAAACACTCTTCCTTCCCTAAACCCATACCTTTCCCCTTTTAGGAGACTCATGACCATCACACTCCATGCACATGTTGAATCGCTTATGTACCTTCATTCCAGTGGGATAGATTTCAAGTTATAGTTAATGTCTATTTTTTAAAGCTGCCTTTTTATTTTTTTGAGATAGGGTCTCACTATGTAGTTGAGACTGACCTGGAACTCACTATGTAGCCCAGGCTGGTCTCGAACTCACAGATCCTCTTGTCTCAGCCTCTCAGGTGCTGGTGTTACAGGTGTGCACCACCATGCCCAGCTAAAACTGCTTTTTAAAGAGTTTTTGTTGTGTGCTGTTTAGAGAAATGTGTAATGTTCCTTTTGTATTTATACACGATCTAGTTTGCCAATCCGGACTTTATGGAGTCCATTTCGGATGTGGTGGATGAAGTGATCCAGAACTGTCCTATTGATGTCCGTCGTCCCCTGTATAAGGTATAAGCTGCTTGGGTAAGGTACTTTGATTGTATTCCTATTAGTTCTTAGGATAGGGTATTTCTATCAGTATGCAGACATTCCCACTTCACCTGCTTTGTGGGGTTTGTTGTAGGCAGTATAGTTTAAAAGATTTTGCTTGGAGCAGAGATGATGTAAGTGTTTGGAGGTGGGTCTCTATTGACCTGGATTTGAATTTGAACACTGTTAATGTCTTCTTAGCACGTTGGCCAGCTGTATCTGAAGCTGGGTAATCAACATGCTCGCTTTGGCAGCACATATACTGGGTGATCCTAGCCACACATACTGACTGAAAGTTGAAAGCAACCCTCGAGCTTTCTGTGAGGTTCATAGTCTTGTTTCAGGAACATTTGTGGTCAGTGCTGGCTGTGATAGACAATTCATATTAGAGCCTGGAATGGAATCATCAAATAGTATTGTTTATGTCATGTTTTTTAAACAGTTCTTTGATTAACTGGAACTCTAAAACTAGGAATGAGAAGAATCTAGTTGATGTAATTATTGGATGGGAGTAAATCTTACTGACAGGCAGATGTGGAGAGCAGAGTGCTACCAGGTCTTGGCCTGTGGGACTAGATATGAAAGTCCTTTGTGTGTGTAGACTCGGGGTGGAATTTTACAGAGCAGAGATGGGCTTAGTAAAGAAGACTCAGATTTTGTTTTATCTTTGTAGTGAAATGTCATTTAACCTTTAAGAAGGATGAGTGTCTTAGATAACTTTCCTTGTTGCTGAGACAAATACCCAACAACCAAAGTTAAAGGAGAAAAGGTTTATTTTGGTTCCTAGTTTGTAGAAGTTTTTTTTTTTTTTTTCTTTTTGTGGGGTTGGATACTGGGGATTGAATTCAGGACCTTGTGCTTGCAAGGCAGGCATGGTGCTACTGAGCTACATCCCAGACCCATGTAGAGGTTTTAGTTCATAGTTGGCTGGCTCCAAAGCAAGATGGTGTGGCAGAGGAACCTGGCAGAGGAGAAATACATAGTTCATGGTGGGCACAGGGCAGGAAGGAAGCAAAGCAGTGAAGTAGCAAGCAACAAGCAACAAGCAGTGACCACAGCAGCCCCTTTTGTCCATTATGTTCTGTCCAGGCTACCTGTCCTTATGGTGAGTGGCACTCACACCCAGGGTGGGGCTTCCCATGATCTACTCTCAGAACTATGCCAAACCTATCAGTGGACTGATTTAGTCATCATGTACCTTCAATACCAGCATCTACACTCCAGATCCAGCCACCTCTGAAAAGCCCTACCTATGACTGCACGAGACTTTGGGGGACATCTAGACACAAACCATTACACTGAAGTAAATCAATGAACATTCACATGAAAAGACAGATATATAAGATTAAGTTAAAAAGCATCTTATAAAATTTACCTATAATTTTGGGTTTTATATAAAATGGGGTTTGCATATTTTTTGTATGATTCTTAAAATATCTTTTGGTGGAAGGATGGTAGTTAACTTTAACTTTTTCCTTTTTGTGTTTTGAAATTGTTTGACATTTTATAGTTAACATTTTTATAATTGAAAAATTTTTTCCTGTGTTGACAAATTTTTATGGGTGAAGACATAATTTTCTGCTTAATATCCTTAATCAAACATTTTCCTCCTGCAATAAAAGGTACCAAGAAAGGGACTAGATATAAAAGTTCAGTACAGTAGTATCTTTTGGTCCCATTTTCTCAGTCTCACTTAATTTTGGCTATCTCACCTTGGTAATGAAAGTGAGAACCATGTATACACTCTTTAAAGGATTTTATCATAAAAGGAATGCAGCTCTTCATCTGGGGAGAGCCTTCTCATTTAACTGCGCAGTTTACTTGTCCCATTGGGTTGTACTGAATGTGAAGTAGAGGTGTCTTGGACAGCAGCATGAGCCCTTATTTACCTGGCTGTGGTGCTGAGCCCAGAGAAGGGGAAGTGAGAGAATTACAGGCACTGGGCTCAGCTGATGCACCTCGGTCGTAAGTCTTTGTTTGAGTCCTGTTTTAATCTAGTTGAGTTAAAGAATTATTTGAATAAGCCAAAATGAGTATAGTGTTCAGAAAAGATAAGATTGTCTTTGTTTTCTCTGTGTTACTTGTCTGAGGGAATCTGCTTTCTGTCTCATAGTTTCACTGTGATGCCATTGTTGAGTAAAACTGCTAAATGTGCTAACCCTGAACTCAAGAAAGTGCAGTAAGGCATGTGTGAAAACTATGTAAAAAATACAAGAAAACTATGTGGCCACTGTGGGAACACTCAGTCACATATAGTTCATTGTGGTGGCCTGTCAGATGAGGCCACAGCTGTGGGTCGTTTCATGTCAACCCTGGGAAGGCTCATTGGAGAGAAGGGGCATTAAGAATGGGGAGGGACTTTGGCTTGTGAGGAGAAGATGAGTTTTGGGGCTAGGAATAAGGCCGTCTTTTTCATAGTATATTTTTTAAGGTGATTTTGATCTGAGTGTCTTCTCCCTTACCACTCTGGAGATCTTCTCTTGACTGTCCACCTGCTGTACGGACACATCAGTTGCTTGTCCCGCGGCCACCTTAACAGCTGTACATAGAGAATCCTGGCTTCCTGTTCTGTCCTTCCCTCTGATAAGCATCTCCCAGTCACCCTAGCTAGAAGTGCTAGGATGCATCAGAAATAGTGCGGAGAGGCCAGATCTTGTGATAGTAGTGGAGTGCTAGTTAAAAATGTCTTCAGCATGTCCTGTTTGGGTGTGCAGGAAAGAGAAGAAGGAATGATAGCCATAGATTGTCCTTATGTTTAATTATCCTGGGCATCAGGAGCTGTGCAAGCCAGCAGCTTCTTCTGGATCACTTGGCTGACTGGGGTGAGAACGGGATCCAGGGTTGTTTGTGATGGGAAGAGAGCTGGGTGTGGGGGTGCACACGGGGCTTAGGCTGGAGGATCGCAAGTTCAAGGCCAAGCCTGGGCAATCTGTTGAGACCTTGTCTCAGAATAACATAAAAAGGGACCAAAGATGTAGCTCAGTGGTAGAGGGCTCGACATAAACTTGAGTCATTTGTAGGAAAGTAGATGCACTCTGAGATCACAATGTTAAGCCAAGTAAATCAGACACATAAGTTTTGGTATCACATGTTTTTTTTCTTTGTTTTTTTCCTCATTGAGTTTATTGGTACATTTTAGGTGTACAGTACAGTTACATTCATCACTGGGGTCTTGTACCTTTACATGACAGGTCTTGGTTCTCATTTTTCCCCTTGTCCCTGCACTCTCTTCACCCCCTCCTATCCTCCCCATTTACAAACATTTTATTTCCATTTTTTCATTTTCTCCTATTTGTTTCCTTCCCTTATTACCTTTCTCCTACCCTTCCCACTTTCCCTACACCTTTAGCCCTTTTCTTCCTATTTCACATGGTCAATTATCTCATTAGGATCTTATGTACTATTATAGTTTATTCACACCAGAGAGTATCACATGGTTTTTCTTATATGAGAAACCCAGAGTATAAATAAAGAGCAAAAATCAAAGATAGAAAATAGAAAGTAGGAGATAAATCTTTTGCAAATAGGAAGGGGACCAAGAGATGGAAGTAGGGGAGATGGAGGGGGAAAGAGGGGGTGAAAAAAGAATTAAGACATGTTATGTACATGAGCAACTTGCTGGGAGGAAGGAGATCATTGTGTACTACAAACATACACTAATGAAAAGTAAAAATTGAAAAGAAAAGAATTTAAGTAGTATTGAGAGGTGGGAGGACAGAATATGATGATTTTGACCTTAGTTTTTGTCTTTTATCATGTAGCCAGGCTCTGTACTCTGCAGGAGGAGGAGACACAGATGAGGCTACTCCCTTAGCCTTCCTCAGGCAGGCTCAGGTGGACTGGAGGGTGGGGATCTGGCCTGAGACTTCGGTGTTTGGCAGCAGAGCTTTTTTTTCTCTGATTGCTGTGGTACTCATGGGGCTGGCAGTGGGGTTGTGTGGCTGCTACTCTTTGGGAACACATCTCCTCTTTGGTCCCTGCTCCAGGGGAGGTGGTGGCTGGCATGGGCCATTTAAGTCACACAGCCCAAACCTCATTGCCAGGTGCTGGGGAAGAGGGAACATGACATCATGTTTGGTGGGCACCATGGTTTCTTCCACAGCCATCAAGGAAAGGACTACTATCCAAAGCAAGGGACTCAGTGAGTGAATTGGAGTTTGATATTGAGGCCTGCAAATGCTCACTTTCTCTATGCAAACCTGACAGGTATGACTGTTAGAGGTATTTTTCTCCCATGATGATTTTAGACCAGGAGTTGGTGAGCTTTTTCTGTTAAAGGTTCAGATAGTGAAGTGTTCTGTCTTTGCACACCATATGGTTGTAGTTGCATTTGCCTCAGTTCTGGCAAAGCACTCATGGCTGGTGTGGGAGCCCTAGAAGAGAGTGAGTATGAAACTAGATGTTTGAGTAATTGGACATAAAGGCCGAATTTTACTGCATGCTGGCTGTCATCAGGGTTTGTATGTCAAGGTATGTCCTCTGTTAGTTCATCAGCAAGTCAGTGCTGCATTTAGAAAAGACTGAAAGAGTGACTGCTGGGCTCTTGTCACCTCAGGGCTTGGCTTTGGCCAGCATTGCCCAGGGCTGGGCTGCAGACTGCATGGCCAGTGTTTCTGCTGACCTGGTGTCTGGAAGTAGTTAACCCTCTTCCCAAGGGATTTAAACTTTGTGGGATGAAGAAGAGGTCTTTGGAGCCAGCAACCTGGAGCCATGAACTTAGATTTAAAAAGTGCAGATAATACATCTGCTGAACATTAGTGGGTTACCTGGCAAGGTAAGATGTCCTTTCCTGGAAACAAGGGTGTGGATTCCTAACCTCAGCTACCTATGTGCTATCTCCATACCACAGCCTTATTTGGGACCTGGCAGGAGAGAGTTTGGAGCACAAGAAGGTGAGAATAAAAGCCCCCCAACTCTACTGAGGTATAATTGGCTATAAACATTGTATATATAAGATACACAGCATGATGACGTGAGATTGTTTTGGGCTCTTCACAGTCAAGCCTTCCCTTCACATAGTTACCCGTGGGTGTTAGACCGTGTGTGTGTGTGTGTGTGTGTGTGTGTGCACGCGTGTGTGCACTGCACACATGTGTTAAGAGTACTTAAGGTCTCTTGGCACATTTCCAGTGCACAAAACATTATTAGTAGGAGCCTAGGTCCCATCCCATAGGGCTTGCAGTAGTTGGGGCTTGGGTGGGAGCCTGGGCAGCTGGATTTAAAAATCTTCTCACGTAAGTCTGGTGTTTGGCTAAAGTAACAGTCACCTCAGTAATGAGCCCACTCTTGGATTTGCCATTGTTCAGTAACTTCTAAGCTTTACTTGAAGATGAAGTCATTTCAGTGTGCTTTGTAATATCACTGGTTATCTTCCAGTTTCTCAGTTCTACTTTTTTTTTTTTTTTTTTTTTTT
>NW_022900928.1:87241968-87263445 GCF_012274545.1 Fukomys damarensis | reverse complement strand
TGAGACAGGGTCTCACTAGGTAGTTCAGACTGCTCTGGAGCTCCTTGTGTAGCCAAGGCTGGTCTCAAACTTGCAGCGATCCTCCTGCCTCAGCCTCCCAAGTGCTGGGATTACAGGCATGTGCCACCACGCCTGGCCTCAGTTCTATTCTTGCGGTATCTTTGGTGCCTGCTGGTTCGAGTCAGTATTATTGAATTAGTGGATTTAAGTGTGTATTAGGTATGGTTCTTTTCTTCAAGTGCTTATAAGAAAGCTGAAAATGCTGAAATAATCCTAATGGGAACCACTACAAGCTAAATGTCATTAAAGTGAATCATGCACATTATGGTAATCGAGAGAAGGGGCAGACTGCATGTAATTAAAGGGGATCAGACAGGCTTGGAGAATGTGCCCTCTGAGCTGAGTCCAGGCGAGCCTGCGGCACTGGTGTGGGGAGACCAGTGGCTGAGGGAAGATTGTGGGCACAGATGGAATGAGGGACCCAGGGACTTGTGAGGATTTGTTCCTCTCAGCCTCGGGTAGTACAGAAGGGTGGGGGGTGGTGGGAAATGAGTCTAGTGTGCCGGCAGGCCGGCCAGAAAATGTCTTTAACCTGATTTTGTCATGGGCTAGAAGTTGTTAGAAATTTTTCTTCCTTGTGTTTGTCAAGAAGATGTGAATGCATCTCCCCCCACCCCCACCCCCATTACTGAGGATTGAACTCAGGACTTTGTGTTTGCCAGGCAGGCGAGGCACCACTGAGCTACATCCCTGGCCCATGAATATACCTTTTTTTTCTCATTGAGTTTATTGGTACTTTTTAGTTATACAGTACAGTTCCATGAATACATATTGATACAGCTCACAGATTGATATTTCTGTAACAGATTTCTTGAAATTATATATATACACATATATATGTATGTATATATATAAATTGTCTTAATGACTTTTAAATTGGAAAAGCAAGTAGAAAAGTAAATGAGTTATACATTATTTCTTATTAATGTTAGGTCCAGTATGTGAACAGAAGGAAAGTTTCTGTTCTGGTCACAGGCAGGAAGGTCCCACTGCTCTGCTTTTCCAGTCTGACTCTACAGTCCGTTTTCTCATAATTTAGTTGATGTGTCCTGCTAACACTTCCAAGAATGGCAAGACTTTTCTGTCTTATGGGGAAGGGGACCTGGTGTTAACTGTGGTCAGGGGCTTGTGTGGTTGCATAGACTTTGGAAGTGTTCTCCAGTGAGATGGTGGAGACATGCGTGGTGATGGTTCATCGCTTTGAATGCCTGCAGAATGCCAGGCCCCACCATGTTGTGTGTTGAGCAGAGAGAGTCGTGGGAGCCTGGAGGATGCAATGTATGCCTTCCCAGTTGGTGGTGTCATGAGGGATTAATTCTGTAGCTGTGGTGACCTCACATGGCTGCAGCAGCTGAAGAACAGATGTAAAATTTCACTTCATATGAAGTAGAGTCCCATGTGGCCAGTGATGGCCCTGCAGGTGGCTTGTACTGGGTCCAGGAGGCTGGCGTGATCTGTTCAAAGCAGGGGAGGAAGTACAGGGGGAAGGACAGATGTTCTGGGCAGAGGGATAACACATTGCAGGGCCAGGTGAAGCTGCAGGGTGTCTACGGATCTGGGAGGAATCCGGCACCCTAAACCTGCATGTCATGAGTGGTGAGCGTGAAGTCTAGGATGTGCACTGCCATGTTACGCAGAGCTGTAAGAGGGGGTCCAACGCAGAGTGACCTTGCACAGGGTATAGCTTATCCTGGGAGTCAGTGCCATTAGGCAAGGATGTGTGGGGAGCCCCCTCTGGAAGAGTGGTGGGCTGGAGCTATGGATGGTGAAAGGTCTGGAGTAGGAAGGGCAGTGAGGCTACCCTTGGCTGCAGTCAAGGAAGGAAAGCGCTCCAGATGGGGGCATGAGGAGGAAGATATGAGATGGAGAAAGAGGTGAGGTCCGCTGTACAGGAAGGAGGACAGGTCCAAGGTTCGTAGTAGACACATGTAGGAGGATTGATGTCGCTTTCAAAGCAAGCAGGGAGACAGGAGCAGGGAGCCATGGCTTCTTTTTCCACAGAGATATGACATCGCAGGCACAGGTTGAAAACTTTGAATGAAGATCTGGGCTACGTAGAGATTTGAGGTTTGTCATTGTGCCGATGGAAATAAAGGCCTGCAAGTGGATTTTGCCAAGGTAGGGTATGTAGGTGAGAAGACACTGAAGCCTTGGTCAGAGCCTACAGCAGGGTCAGCTTTTTGTTTGATTTTGTTTTTTGAGACAGGGTCTTGCTATGCAGTTCAGGCTTGCCTTGAACTCACTGTGTAGTCCAGGTTGGCCTTGAACTTTCAGCGATCCTCCTTCCTGTTTCCTGGCATTATAGGCATGCACCACCACTCCCAGCTTGCAGGGTCAGTTTTTAAGGGATTGGCAGAGAAGGAGATGCGAAGACAGAGACATAGGTATCTCTCTCTGTTTCTCTCTGTCTCTACATCTGTATCTCTGCAGAGCTGTAAGATTTCCTCAAAGAATCGGCTCATATGATTGTGGGGTCTGGCAAGGCAGGCCAGGAACTCAGGCAGGAGCTGACCTGTAGTCTTGAGATGGGTCTTTCCCTGGAAACCCGTCTCGGCTCTCCAGGCCATTGCCTCCACTGTGTGCTATTCCCACACACATAATACACCCACCACATAATACCTTCACAGCAGTACCTAGGCAGGGTTGGGGTACAGCACTGGGAGCTGAGCTGGCCAGGGAGACACAGAATCAGCCATGTTGGAACCATGAAAAAGTAGTTAAGAGAGGGGACAGAAGCTTTGGAACCCAGGGCAGCCCAGCTGTCATTGGTTCTGCCTCAGTGTGTTGAGGTGCAGTCCTTGGGGACCTGCACAGAGCTAACCATGATGTTGTGACCAGCAGCCTGCTGCTGAGGAATATGGTGCCTCTATTGTCTCTTTGTGTGAGACACAAGTCTCACAAGGTGAGAGTCAAATGAAAGGGGGTCACAGGGAAGAGGCAAGCAGATGATTCTGGTAGGAATTTGCCGCTCGGTGTTGCATCCACAGGGCAGGTAGCTGCTCAGGATCAGATCTGGAGCTTCAGTTGGGTTTTTCTCTGGGACACAGCTGGGTGTCATAGGGCTTGTATGCTCCACGCAGGCTTGCTCAGACTTTGCCAGGATAGCAGTCTTTCTGTGGTTTCATTCTGAGAATAAACGAGAAAGAAAACCTTCTGAGAACACAGTGTGGGAACAACAGGGGCTTCTGACAGTGTTGTTACCTGTAGCAGTTGTGGGCATCTGAATAGCAGGGGGCCAGTTTATCTGTGAACATGGTTATTAGTATTACTTCTGTGGTGCTGGGGATCGAACCCAGGGCCTCCTGCATATTGTGCAACTGTGACCACCCAGTTCTCTGAGCCTTAATGTCACACCTGCAATTATGCACAGTGGCCGATAGGTGGCGCCGTGTGCCTGTCGTTAAGAGAGCCTCTAGCAGAAAATGCATTCATTTAATGTTACAGGAGTGAGAAGTTTTGTTTTTAAATAACAGATATTAGTGAAATAAAGTTGCTGTTAAAATAGGTTTTATTTTAAATCTTTCTCACTTAAATTTCAGGAGAGTGACAAGGTTTTAATGTGGTGTTCATAGGGCTGTGTGCTGTAGCATTCTCTAGCACAGAGACTAGACCTTTCCATGTGCAGAGGTAATTTGATATTGGGGCTTGTATTTAACCTCATGAAGGACACATCATACAGCAAGGTAAGGTAGTGTTGTAATTGTTCAGGGTCATGAAGAAGTCAACATAGTGGGCTTTTAACTAACAGCACCTTTGCTTGAAGGGAGAGAGACCCCAGCTTCTGCCCCAGTGGGTCACTCGTTATGCCCCCATGGGGACGTTTCTTCCCCAGAACAGCGTGTGACTGCAGGGGGAAGAGCTGGTCATGGCTGAGCCTCAGTGTGTTGAGGTGCAGTCCTTAGGGACCTGCACAGAGCTAACCACGATGTGACCAGCAGCCTGCTGCTGAGGAATATGGTGCCTCTACTGTCTCCAGTGACAGGGTCCCCATGTGTACCACAGCTGTGTGGACAGTGGACATGGGTGTGTCTGCTGGCAGCAGCTGTGTGCAGAAACCCAGGCAGGAATCTGGTCACGAACGGCTCCGTTTCTCCTGGGTGCAGGAGGGCACTGGCTTGTGGGAAGGATTGGAATGGAGGTGGGGTTGAGAGAAGGTGCAGAAACTAGTGGTGCAGTTCTTTTGAGATCAAGGCTTGCTCTTCCTCCTTGAGTCCTCACAGGTCTGTTGAATATACTGGTGAGAGTTCCTGAATACAGGGAAAGGCTTGGAACCAGCTTGAGAGCTGGAGACTGATTTAGAAATGGCCTGGAGGCATGCATAGTGCCTGTTTTCTCTTCTGTAGCAACTGGGAGAGGCTAAATGTTCAAGATTTTAAATGAATTTGGGTGATTTTCTCTTACACAGAGGTGCAGTGCACTGAGAGGATAAAGGGTGGAGATGTGTACCCTTGGCTGATACTGCTAACAGATACCCTCTTGAGGACTTCCTCCTGTCACTGAGGTCTCAGTTCAGTTGTCACCACTTCAGCAAGGTCACCCAGTTCTGAATCATGGGAGACCTTCCTGCATTGCTTCCTGTTGTTGCTCTGTTGCAAAAGTTCATCTTTGAGGCATAATTTAAATATAGCAAAATGAGCCCTTTTGAAGTTTGGAGAGGCCTGATAAATTTGTACACCTGTAGTCACCACTGTAGTTATGGCATAGGATGCATCATGGCCCTCAGAAGCCCTCTGACTTTTCCAGGCAGCCCAATTCTGCATCCCTTCCCAGGAGGGTGCCAGGCTGCTTTCTTTCTTTTTCTTTTTTGGTTTTTTGAGACAGGGTCTCACTATGTAGTTGAGACTGACCTGAAACTCACTATGTAGCCCAGGCTGTTCTCAAACTCACAGCGATCCTCCTGCCTCAGCCTCCCGAGTGCTGGGATTTTAGGCATGCGCCATCACGCTGGCCAGGCTGCTTTCTTATATCTGCAGATGGAACTCCATCCCTAGGGTTCCAGGTAAAGCAAATAACACAGTATGTTCTGTTTCTGGCTTCTTTTACCCAGCTAATAATGCTTTCGAATTGGATGTGTCAGGGCTCATTCCTTTTTACTGCTGGGTAGCATTCTAGTGTAAGGATTCAATGCAGTTTATCCTCTTTCCTATTGATGGAAATTTGAGTTGTTTCTAGTTTTTGGCTATTACAGAAAACCTGCTATGAACACTTGGATATATATTCACAGATGTTTTGTTTCTCTTGGGTAAATACCTAGAAGTGCAATTGCTTTCTTAAATGGTAAGTGTATGGTTAATTTTATAAAATTATTCAGCTTTTTCCAGAATGGTTAGGTCAGTTATAATAACACCACCAATGTACAAGAGTTCCATTTGTTCACTACCTAACCCAGGCTCAGTGTGTAGTAGATTTCACTTGCTATAATCCTGATTCCTAATATCATTGACTATCTTCTTGTGTACTTGTTGCCCATCCGTATGTTTTTTTTTTTTTGGTAAATTGTCTGAATCTTTTGCCCATTTTTTAAATCTGTTTATCTTATTGTGTTATAAGACATGTATGCTGGCAGCAAACCTTTTGTTAGATGTATGTATTACAGGTATTTTTTCCTTAAGAATATGGCTTCATTTTCTTAATCATATCTTTTGAAGAAAAAACATGTTTATGTTATGATGTTGTTTTCTTTTATGGTTCATTCTTTTTATGTACTAAAAACTGTTGCCTGCCATGAGGGTTTTAAAACAATTTTTAGAGATTCTGTATAGTTTTAGCTCTTAATGTTTAAATCCATGATCCATTCTGAGTTAACTTTTACAGAAAGTGAAGTTACAAGCAAATGGTTTTCTAGTATAAGGGTATCAGTTATTCCAGTGTCATTTGTTGAAGCAGTTTACTCTTTCCCTGTTGAAAAGTTACCTGGGTAACTTTGACCCTGTGTGCTTAGTGCTGTTTCTTTTCTTTTTTTTTTTTTATAGACAGGGTTTTACTATGTAGTTCAGGCTGGACTTGAACTTCTGGCATTCCTCCTGCCTCAGCCTCCCAAGTGCTGGAATTACAGGCATGCATCAGCATGCCTGGCTGTTTCTTTTTTGATTTATGAATAAATGAAAAAAGTGAATTGTATGTTATGCCTTTGAAAGCAACTGAAGATCATACAGTGCTTCTGAAATATAACAGTGAACATTTATTCTTACACTCTGGATAAATTCTATTTTACTTAAAAAACTAATTCCAGTGACATTACAAGAAAATGCAAATATTGACCCTACACTGGATCCTGGATTGGGAAAAAAGCTATAAAAGTATTAATAGATCAAGTGACAAGATTGGAATAGGAGCAGAGGTTAAAGTTTTATACTAATGTAACTTTATGATGTTGACAGTTGTATTGTGATTATATAAGAGAATATTCCTGTTTTTAGTAAATACACACTAACGGAATAAGGGGCTGTGATGTATACAATTTTCTTTCAGATAATTAAAAAGTCTTTTGGGGGAAGGGGAACACAGCTGATGAAGCAAATAAAAACATATAGGTTAGTGTAGATTATTCTGAAGTAAAGGGCTTGTTGCTTATGCTAAGGTCAATATTATTACAGAATAAAAAGTTTAAAAATGTTTTAAAAATTGTTCCATCAGAATGTTGGCTGAATATTTGTCTTTTCCATAAAAGTAGAATTTAAAAGTTAAAATAGCTGTTAATGATGAGTTTTTAAAAAAGATGAGTAGGAAGTTTTTAGCGCTTGGGACTGAACCCATGGCCTTGCGTGCTAGCCAAGTGCTTCAGCACTGAGCTACATCTCCAGTCCATGAATAGAAATTTATTTGAAAAATAAATGGCCATTCTAGATGTAATGTATCATTTAGGATATGTATTGTGATGAGTCACACATTCTGTGTCTCTGAAAGCCAGCGCTAGATTCTGCTGGGTTAGCTGATCTATTTGAAGTCTCTCACGATACATTTTATCTCCGGTCTTTTTGGGTGTAAGGTGAACGTGATAACTGCTACACTACGGAAACCCACTCTCCGGTCTTCTTGGATACCTAGGTTTGATTGACAAGATTTAAAATTACTCAGCACCATCTGCATGCAAACCTCTGTCCATTTCTGAGGTCGGGGAGGATGGAGTCACAGTTACGTGCAAGTGGTGCTCTATGGATCTAATATGGATCCAATTGTGTTTTAAGTCCTGCTTTGTTTTTGACCTTTTTTTTTTTTTTTTTTTTTTTTTTTTATTACAAAGTTAACAAAAAAGCTTGCAATGCCACCAGAGACAGATGATCCACTTTTAGGATAGAAATTGGTGAAGATTTAGGGGAAATCAGTATAACCAGGTACTGTAAAGAGGTGCCTGGCTGACCTGGTCACCAAGTCTGTTTTGTCCATCCCCGATGTCACTGACGTCTTACACTGGTGACTTAGACCATGTTGTCCGCTTCTCGTGGTCAGAGAGGCTGTCTCGTTCCCTTGCCCTGCTCCGTGAGGACTGTCTTGGCCCCTTGTTATGGTCAGGTGGGCCCTGTTGACTGTTGTCCCCACTTACCACTTTCAGGGTAGTAGTTGACTCAGTTCAGGGATATTTATTTTCTCAGACTCTAGTCATTGCTGCAAAGTTAAACACAGATTTACACTCTTTGTATGTACAAATGGGTCTCATTACATACCACCCCCAAATTAGTGTTTCCATTTTGGAGTTTTTACCATCTCTCGTTCCACATTTCTGACATTTGCTGGGTATCTGCCAAGGTGATCCTGACTCTGGGATGTCAGCTTCTTTGGAACCTTCATGGCAAGGGCTGTCCTGAGCACCAGTGTTCATGCCAGCCTGCTTGTTGGCCTGTAAGGTGTGGTGGGTTTGATAGCTGTGTCTTGGGTGCACTGCCTGTGCTGACCTTGACTGTGCAGTAGCTGTGTACTGTGCTGAGCATTGAATGTTAGGTTTGCAGGGAGGAAGCAGTAATTTCCAGTAGCAGATGGGCTATGTGATAGTGGCTATTTGACCCTTCCCTTGCAAGGTCTCAGATTCTCGTGAGCTGAACTCCTGCTCCTGAGGTACTGTGGCTCTTGAGGGGCCCAGTGTGCAGCTGTCATAGTGTCCTCAAGGGGGCAGGGGAGGGACACGAGGGACAGCTGTGCCTCTACGCAGGGCCCCACCTCCTTCAGAGCCAGTGCCCTGGCTGCTTCTGAGTCCCTGCGGAGCTGTCAGCTTTATGGCAGTTGGCTGGGGAGCACTTGGCCCTTCCACCCAGCACTGGCTGTCATCCCTGGGTGCAGCAGAGGCAGGGTCACTTCCGATTTGTGTCACTAATGATCTGGCCTCCTGGGGATAGGAAAGTGTGCTCTCTTGGTCTGGTTTCTTGGGATACCTGCTTATCCTCACACTTGGTGAGGGCTTTGCTCCTCAGATTGGAACTGGGTGGGAGGGGTGGAGTAGAGTGAAACAAGACCATCTGCCTTTCCTAGGGCCTTTAGGAGAATGACTGAGCTTTTAAAGTATTTTCCTTACAGTTTTCTCAGATGGAATTTTCTGTAACAAAGTTACATTGGGTTGTACTTATTTCATTTTCATTATGCTGAGTGGCAGTACTCTGTAGCCTGAGGAAATAACAGCTGTTATCTTTCTTGGAGAATGTGGCCTTTATCATCATCAGTCAGATTTAAATACCCTTCCCCTTCCTCACCCACTGTGCAGCATCTGAGTAGTGTCTGGCGGAGGCCTGATGCACTAACGGGGAAGGGGCAGGTGACTAGGGTGTGTTCTCTTCCTGGTACCAGGCTCTGAGATGTTTCTAGTGTTGATCGCAAGGCCCCTGTCCTCATGATTAAACCAGAGCCGCCAAAGGTCTGATGTTTGTGATTCCGGCTGAGTCCATTTGTCAGAGTATATGGTTGGCTTTGGCTTTGTGGTCCTCAGCGGTTCTGTGTGGTCCAGAGTGAGCTCCCGGGAGAACAGTGCTTTTGTGTTTTCACTCATAATCAGGAAAAGTTGAGAGCACCAGCTGGTGACACATTGTCATCATAGGAAAAAAGGACAGCCTGTACTTTTTTATAGTGTTAATGTTGCTTCAGGAGTGTCTCTTCCTCAGGGGTCATTCAGGACAGGGGTTCTGCTGGGAGTGGTAACCGGGACACTGGGTGGGTGATTTCATGGGGCTACCCTCTGCTTTGTGTCTTTTAGAATGTCGTTCTTTCAGGAGGCTCCACAATGTTCAGGGATTTTGGACGCCGACTGCAGAGAGATTTAAAAAGAGTGGTGGATGCCAGATTAAAACTCAGTGAAGAACTCAGCGGCGGCCGAATAAAGGTAGGAGACCTGAATTTCTGCCCGGGATTGAGCAGCTTGTTCTTAGCACAGAGTGGAAGGAACTAGTCTGGGCAGCACGCATTAGAAACAAGCCAAACCACTTCCTTGGCCTGTGGTCTCCATCCAGTTGTGTAGTGAGCTATGTACCTATAACAGCCCATGGCCACCGGTAGTTTGCTTTGCATTGTACAACATCAGGCATGCAGTGTCATGACAGGATGCCCGGAGATGGGAGGAGTTGATGGGGGCTCGTTAGTTCCTTTGCACATGTTCTCATTGAATTGAAAGAATGGATCAATAAGGAGTTACAGGGTGCCTCCAACATGACAGCTCCTAACTATGGCTGGTTTTATTTGGGCTTCTAACCGAGACTGCGCTTTTGTAGGGCCAGTGGGAGCAAGGAACAGATCTATAGAACTGGAGTCAGTCAACCATTGGAAAGTAGTTTCTGTTAGTGTTTTGGGGTGACTTTTAGTATTTGGAATTATCTCTGAAGAACTTAAACCGTTTGATTTGGTTGATCAAAAAACTCATTAGATTGGTTGCTTGTAGTCTTTGGCTGTACCACCCTGAAGGCGCCCGATCTCGTCTGATTGGTTGCTTGTACATTCTCTTTGTACACGCTTTAGTGCCTTGGGGAGGCCCTCTGCTGGCCATGTGGCTATTTCCCCACAGCACTGGGTTGGGCCTGCATTTCCGGTTAGTAAGCCTGAGACAGGGGATGTGGAGGTGAGGGCAGGACCCCCTGTCCTGAAGTGGGGGGTGGGTGGGATGGCTAGAGGGCAGGGAGCTGGGTTTTGCCCCTGCAGACCATGGAGTAAACGTGCTTCCTTCTTTCTGCAGCCCAGGCCTGTGGAGGTGCAGGTAATAACGCATCACATGCAACGCTACGCCGTGTGGTTTGGAGGCTCCATGCTGGCCTCAACTGTGAGTCCCTTCCACACTGGTCTGTTCGCATTGCTGCCTTCTCTGTTGAGTGTGGATAAACAGGGTCTGAATCAAGGTTCTCCACACACTTGATTTTGTTACTTATGGAGAAATGTTTAATGATCATTCACATTTCACAGCTAATTCACAAGTGTCCTTGCTAGTCCAGGAATAATCTTAAAAGAACCTTGCTTTAATCATTAATCCTAATGACCTTTCCAAGAAATTATGACTTTTCCCCTTCACATATATTAATGGTTAATCCATTGTTAACTTAGGGCCCACACATACTTGTTTTATTTTAAAATTTTATTTATTTATTTATTTATTTTTTCTGGTACTGGGGATCAAACTTGGGACCTTGCGCTTACAAGGCTGGCATCGGAACCAGTGAGCTAAATCCCAGCCCTATTTTTTTAATTTTTAAAACATTTAAATTTTTGTTAGTGTCTGCTTGCAGTATATAAGTACATTCATTGGCAGGAGTTGGTACATGTGCGTAACACATCTTAATTCTTTCATCCCTTCCCTTCCTTTCATCTTTCTCCCACTCCCTTCGTCTGTTGGTCCCCTTTCCTTTTGCAAATGCTATCTGCCTGTCCTATTATCTTTTATTTTGCTCTTTCATTTATACTTTGGATTTCTCATATAAGAGAAACCACGTATTATTTAAGCTTGTGTGTCTGATTTATTTCACTTAACATTATGGTCTTAAGGTGTATTTTCCTACAAATGACTCACATTTATCCTTTATGGAGAGTTATTCTATGTATACATACCACGTTTTATCTGTTCATTTGTTGATGATGGACATAGGCTGCTTCCAAGATTTAGCTATGATGAGTTATGCTGCTGTAAAATGGCTGTGCATGTATTACTGTAATATGATGTTTTCAACTCTTTCAGGAAGATGGCCCCTAGAGGGGGTCAGCTCATATTTGGCCCTAAATTAATGGAGGCTAAGTGAGTATTGTGCTGAGGATGAATGAACTGACCGTTTTTGTGTTTGAGGAGTGGAGGATTGGATCTAGGATCTCACACATGAAGCAAGCACTCCACCATTGAGCTCCACTTTGAGCCTGCCCTTTTAAAACATGAAATAAACTCTAATGTAGTAGTTTAGTACATAAAAGAGGTCACTGCCTCACAAAGTGGCCTAGAGGAAGGTGCAGTTGTGGATAGGAGTTTTTCATCTGATTAGTTGTTTATTTAACCTTCTTTCCTTTCTGAGATGCTCACATTTTGCTCTCGGCTGTTGCCTGCAGCCGGAGTTCTTTCAGGTCTGTCACACCAAGAAGGACTATGAAGAGTACGGCCCCAGCATCTGCCGCCACAACCCCGTCTTTGGAGTTATGTCTTAGTGTCTCCTGTGGAATTATCACTTGATGGCATCCCTTGGAGCCCGAGCAGAGTGGTCCCATGCGTGTGGGGACAGTGGTGTGGCATCCGGGCGGCGTCCGTGCATCGCCGAGTGCATGAGGCTCTGTGCAGTCCTCCCGGTCAAAGCCATCTATTTATGTTCACCTGTTCCAGCCTGGTCCCCTCCTCTCACCCCATGTCTGCCTCTTCTCTGTCTGAGCTTCTCGTCCACAAATACAGTTCTGAAGGAATTCAAGCGCAACTTGAAATATTAGAGAAAAAAGGGTACAACATCATCCCCCCAGGAAAGATGGAGGTGTAAACCCTGATCCTCCCAGCTTATTTTTGTAAATAAAATGTTATTATCTTGAAATACAAATCGATGTTTATATTTCCTACCATTTTGTATTTTATGGTATTTGGTACAACTGGCTGATACTAAGCACGGATAGATATTGATGTCATGGAGTGCTGTAATAAAGTTTTTAAATTGTGAGGCATGTTATGATATGTTTATAGGCAAACAGTAACATAGCAAACTTTTTTCCATGTTTGCTCGAAAATGAGTGCCCTTTATCAGGGTGACCTGAAGTCTGAACACCAACCAGTGCTATGTAGGAATTGCCACACACAGTGTGGCTGAGTTCTTCTGTGTGAGCTTTCCGCTGTGGCGTGGGGATGTCTAATGGAATACTGCTGCACCATGGTAATAAAAGCTGTCAGAATCTTTCTACTTCTCCTGCTCTAGTGTAGTGCTCTTTTGGTCCCCTGATACTTAAAAAATTATCCACGGATGGTTTAGGACCAGTAGCGCAACTGTGTGAGGGAATATCTTAAATGACACGGACTGTTGTGCAGTGACCACCCCACCTGATGGTGCAGGGCTACCCACGTTAGGAGTGTTTCAGGCTGGGGTTTGTGTGGAGGTCTCTGTCCCTTGGCATTTCCAGTGACCTATGAGCTTGAGGCTCAGGACCTTGAGCTTTCAGTAATTATTTTCACCTCTGTGGGATAAATCTGCTAAATTAAGTAGATTTAGGTTTATTCCATTCATATCACCCTTATGTTAGCTTTTAAACTTATTTATGACTTTCCTTTTCAGTAGTGAGATAGGTTATATTCCAAGAAGACTTATCTTGTAACCATTTGGCTTTAGTGTTTAAATTAAAAAACAAGTTTAGAAGCATTAAACTTAGCAGTCCTCTCTTATCCATAGTTTCACTTCACTACTACCATCGACTGAGGTCTGAAAGCATGAAACAGAAAATTCCAGAAATAAACAACATTCATGTCACTTTTATTATATCATATAATGGTTATTCTATTTTATTATTTTTGTTTTGGTTTCACTATGCCTAATTCATAAATGGAGTTTATTGTAAGGGTGTTAGCTTTTAGTCACTGTGATGCAGTACTCCAGATAGGCTGCTTAGGAAGAAAAGGGATTCATTCAACACACAGCTTTGGAGGTTCCAGGGTGCAGCACTTGCTATGGCTCATTCCTGGAGGGGGTCTCATGGCCTCTCAGATTGCATTTGGGTCACAGTGGGGCCTGGGTGGAGCGGGAACCACAGCGGGCCCAGAAGGCTGCAGCCTCACTTGTCAGTGATGCCATAGCACCTCCCACACTTCAGTACCCTGAGGACCCAGCCTCCCTCCAGCACATGACCCCAGGGCCAACCCATCAGTGTGTGCAGCAGGGAGAGAGACATGTGCAGGGTCCTTCCTGTAGTGCCAGGCGCCCCAGGATGGGGTGTGTCCCTTCTCACCACTCCTGTCCCTTGCTGGGTGTCTCAAGAGCAGGGCCCATGGGTTGCTGCTGGTCTTAGTGATTCCTACCATGTGGGAGGTGTCCAGTCAACACTTGCTGGGTTAAATCTTTCCCTGGAAGGAAGACCATTTTGCTTTTTCTGGCTGTGTGTGAATAACCTTAGAGTTGAGCGTTGGGGATTGAGTTAGACTTAAGAGTTCAGGGTCTCACTGTAGTTCAGGCTGACTTTGAACTCACTATGTAGCCCAGGCTGACCTCAAACCTGCAGCAATCCTGCTCCAGCCTGTGATTACAGGTGTGCACCACAACATGTGGCTTCCTTAGGGTTTTTAATGGCTTCTTTAGAACCTAATTTCTTAAATTTCAACCCCAGTAGGTATCATCTAGCTGCAGCGTGGACAGTAGAGCCTATGTGATGCTGTGGCACATCTCTTGTGGCCGCCTTCCCTTTACTCTGGTCAGAGCAGTGTGACCTCGACACTGGAGGCTGCAGAAGTAATCTGCAAAACTCCTGAGGACAGAAGTATGTTTGATGGTATTGACAGTTAATTCTCCAGTCGTCTGCCTATGAATAACGAGCCCTCATGTGACTGAAGTGCAGATCGCTTTGTGATTAATTCATTTTTTATGACCTTTCCATTCTATCTCATTTGTAAAAATTACGATTGTGCCAAACAAGCTTGTGAGGTTAATGAAGTGCACAGCTTATTTAAAACCACAAGAGAGTCCCATTAAGAATATTTATCTGTTAAATAATTCTTTACTTAATTACATAATATTTCATAATGTTTCCTTTAAAAGTAACTGTCAGACCTGTTAAATAGAAATAAAAATTGGCAAAATAATTACACAGGGCTCTAATTGGCAGTTACCTCAATTTCACTTGGTCATATGGAAATAAATCTTTAAAAGGAAACTATAGTTCAATCTTGACACTATCAGAGGTTTTTCAAGTTTTACGATACTATTTAAAATATATCTTTTTAAGCCCTGTATTTCTCAAGTAAACATCTGTTTACTGTCTCAGTTGACTTCTCAGGTTTAATATTTTGTTTTTGTTCGGGGAGCCTTGCATTGTTCTCTGTGTGATGAGTATCTGTAATTACGTATATAGTAGTTACTCAGTTAATAGCGTATTGCCACAGAGAGTTTAAAATTTTTTAATGAGAGAAATATAGCTTTAAATTATTAAAATAATTACATACCTAAGGGTTTATGATATCAGATAAAATTTTAATGATACAGTATTGGCTGTATTTCCAATGTGTAAGGGTTGGATCCGAGGTAGTAATTGATCAGAATTCCATTTAATTCATTCTTGGCTACATTAGTACCTAACTGCGAATAAACTCGAGTCACTTCCATCAGACAGATTTGACCCAGACAGTCTTTCTGCTGCCTCCCCTAGGATGGTGGTAGTGGTGGGTGCAGTGTTGCAGGGGTAGGACTGGGCAGGGGACAGGCCTCTGCCCACACTGCGTGGCTGTCACTGTGTCCCTGTGCTTCTGTCTGTCTGTGTTTCCCCTTCTGGTGGAACAGAATGGCAGTTGTAAGCCCTGGGATCCTTCTGAGAGAGCGGGTGGAAGCGGAGATGCAGGAAGCTGGACCCGGGTCACGGTATGGCCCTGTGCTATAGTCTGTGTGTTCACACAAGTGATCCTTTTGGCCTCAAGTTTTCTTTTCCTTCCCTCTGCTGGGGATGGAACCCAGGGCCTTGCACATATGAGGCAGGTGCTCTGCTACTGAGTCACACCTCAGCTTCTTATATTTCAAGTCAGGAACATCCACCAGCTGTGGAAGGCTTGTTCAGGCCGGGCTGCAGGCTCATGGAGAGAGGCGTGGTGCCGGGGTGAAGACACCTGGGTCATGGTGTGTCTGCTCCAGCAGGGGAGAAGGCCGTGACCAGGTCCTTGTGCCACAGAGCCACACACCAGATGTGGCAGGATGTGGGGCTGGGCGGGGTGTCCTTGGGTCCCCAGCAGCCATCACCTGAGGTAGAGGCCAGCTGGGGAGGGAGGGAGGTGGTCTAGGAGACAGAAGACATGCCAGGTTCAAGTGGCTCTCTCTGTAAGCCAAAAACGGCGAACTCCGAGAAATGGCAGATGGTTCACTAACACAAATACTTGGAGCAGAAGGAAATTGGGATTCTTGTTTTGTTTTTGAGACAGCGTCTCACTATGTAGTGTGGGCTGGCCTTGAACTTGAGCCACAACCTCCCAAGTGCCGGGATGACATGTGTGCCTCCACGCTTGCCTTGAGCTTTTTAAGATGGGGAGGGAAATGAGTATCCAGGGTATATGAGAGAGATGGTAAGGCTGAGCTAAGGGTCTGGACACATGTAAAGATTGTTTTCCCCTAGTACTGGGAATGGAGCCTAGGGTCTCTTATTTTGAAACAGGGTCTTACTTAGTTCCCTCAGCTGGGTTTAGACTTGGCCATTCTCCTGCCTCAGCCTCCCAGAGTGCTGGAATTACGGGCCTGCACCACCCTCCCTGACTGTGAGAAGGTGAGTAGACAGCAGGTGAGGTTTGTGCTACATCAAAAGCAGACACACCTGGAAGTTCTGACCAAGACCTAGGAGAGGGAGGAGAAAGTGGCCAACTGTAGGTGCCGTCCTGGGGCTCTCTAGCCCCAGTGACATGTCACAGATGTGCCTGAGTGAGAGCAGTGGTCTGGCAGGTGCAGCTGGGGAAGGGTGGGAGGCCTGGGATGTGACCCATAAGGTGGTGCCTGTCAGACACTGCTGCCTGTAGATGAACAACGGGAAGCACCTTTTGAAATTTAGTAAAATATACAACCAGTGGGTGAAGTTTGTTTTGTTTATTGAAACTACCAATGAGATCACTTGTTGAATTCAGAAGTTTTTTCCCCCTACTGTGCTTTATTTCTTTTGTTAAAAAAGCTACCGTGCTTTGGTTGTGATCAGTGGTATTTGAGTGCTACCAAAGAAGAACTCAGGGTGCAGTCCTGCATGCTGGAGCTAGGCACGTAAATGATAATTAGGAGTCACCTAGCTAGAGAGACAAATGTGAGCTGCAAAGATACAAGTGGCTAATTGGTGTTCTCCACTGACGACATTTTTTGTTTGTTTGTTTTTTTTGGTGCCAGGGATAGAACTTGGGACCTTAGGCTTGTGAGGCAGGCAGTGGAACCACTGGGCTATCCGCGGCTCTGACATCTTTTATCTTAATTAGAATAGTATACTGAACTCACAGCTCTGATTATGTGATCATTTTCTTGAGCTGAATTAGTATGTTTATATTTATTCATTAGGTCTTATGTCCATGATAAACTGTATAGGCAATCAAAACATTATTGCATGATATAATTAGAGCTGTCTGAATTAGAGTTTAAGGAAGTTATTGCCATATTATATGCAACTTAAATATCCCCTAATGGCAAGGATTAATGGAGTTATAAACTTTCTGGTACTGTGCAGTTTATGTCCGGGTTCATTTACAGCTGGGCAACTTGTAAAGGCCCGACAGACACTCTGTTGGGACTTTATGAACAGTGGTGGCATTTCTGGGTAGGCATGTCATCTGCAGTCAAGACTGCATGTGTGCTGAACTTACTGTACCAGCACTGGGACCCATTGCTGCGCCCATGATGTGGCGAAGTGGGTGCTTGGTTTCACACGGGAATAGAATAACAATATTGGTAGGGCTTGGTAACCATACTGTAGGATAGTGAGTTTTTCATGTTTTCTCTCCCATATTGGGCATAGAACCCAGGGCCTTTGCATTGTGCTGTATTCCTAGGAAATAGTTTGAGCTGGGCTCAAACTTGAAATCCTCCTACCTCGGTCTCCCAGAGTACAGAGATTACAGGCTGTTTTCTTCTCCTAAAAGTGGGAGGCCTTTTTTTTAGGTGGTGGAACTGTGGCTGGAACCTAGAGCCTTGCACATGCTAGGCACGTTATTTACCCTTCAGGTACATGCGCAGCCCCAAGGGGTGTACATTACACCATTGCAGTGAGACCTTGAGCTAGGGCCACCAGCCTCACCCATTCAGTCCCTACCCCAGGTGTTCTGGAGGTGGGTGTAATGTTGGCTCCCTGATATTAGGTATCAGCTCCCCTCTTTTGGCCTCTGCAGCCATCCAGGTGATGCAGTGAGAAAGGACCAGTGATGCTCACAACCCTGAGCTGTGACCCCACGAACAAGCCCATGGAAGGGCCTGTGAGCATGACCATCCCTGCTGTCCAGGCTGTGTGCTTCTCACTGGGCATTTGCCCCCAGGCAGACCTGGGACAGTGGAGGGCCTCCGAATCCCTGCTCCAGTGAGACCAAGTGCCAGGCAGAGCTCAGGGTCCTGGAGAGGAGTTTGCTTTTTGACTTGGGATGTTTTATTTTATGTGAACTGAAGAAAGATAATGGTGCTTTCAGTGGTTGTTGGTGATAAATAAAATTTAAGTTACCAAGGGTGCTTAGCAGAAAGATTGTAATTAGCAAAATGGGCTGCTTGGCCCTTCTTCCTGTCATTTTTCATTTCTTGTACTCATAGTTGTCATCTAAGATGGTGGATAACATTAGAGATGCTGCTTTTCAGGCTGCACGGATAAGTATGTTGTGCAATATTTCAATTGGAATTGTTTTCCAGATGTAAGCAAAACACCAAAAGGGAAGGGATCACAGATGGTGGTCTGGAGAGGAATCACTGTGTGGCCCTGATAGGCACCATGGCATCAAACTCCTGTCCCTTGGGGAGAACAAACTCCATTTGTGAGTGTGATGAAATAAGGCTATGATACTGTACAGACTCACCTCTCTTGAGGAAGAGCCCTGTGGTTTTTATTTATTATTTTTTTCTTTTTATTGAGTTTATTGGTACAATCTAGGTATACAATACAGTTACATTCATCATTGGGATTCTGTACCTTTACATAATAGGTCTTGATTCTCATTTTTTCCCCTTGTCCCTGCCCTCACTTCACCCCCTCCTCCCCTCCCCATTTACAAACACTTTGTTTCCATTTTTTCAGTTTCTCATATTTTTTTCCTCTCCCTTATTACCTTTCCCCCACCCTTCCCACTTGCTCTACACCTTTAGCCCTTTACTTCCTATTTCACATTATTAATTATCTCATTAGGATCCTGTGTACTATTATAGTTTTTCACACCAAAGAAACTGTTTGGTATTTCAGTTAAAGAAATCTCTGTATGAACATTAAAAATAGGGAATCCTAAAATAAAGTTTTCAGTGTAGAGGTGTTTTACTTCCTTCCACAGGTTGATTCCTAGGTATTTCATTTCTTTCATTGCTAACATTTTTAGACCAATATGGCTGTCCATTTCTGTACAATGCCAACTCAACACAGTAAATTGGGATAACTTTTTCCAAAGTTTGCAGCACCATTAAAGTTTCCCAAAATTCAATTTATATATATATGTATATGTATATATATATTTATATTTATATAAAAAGACTAATAATAGCAGTATGTTATGCATTGATCGCAGCAACAGCTTTTCCAGTTTCTGCAGCTATCTGAACAAAATTATAGACATTCAACACATTCCATTAATACAAAACAAAACAAAAAAGAAAAGAATAATATCCAGAAAACAGCAAAGTTCTGTTGCTGTTGTGGTACCTGGCACCATTTTTTTTTATTAGCATCTTAATCATCATCTGGAAAGAGAACATTCTAGAGTAATATCATTAAATGTAGCTCTGATAAAGCATGGTCCCTACTATGTATCATAAAGCAGGTATAAGATATTTTACATTCATAGAGGTATGATACAGTACCGCCCTACATCAGTAATACTAGAATCAGTTTTGGTTTAAAATTTACTTTGTCTGCAAATAAGATTGCTATCCCTGTTCTTTTCTGGGCTCCTGTCACATGGAGAATTGTTTTCTCTTTTTTCACTTTCAGTCTATGGGCTTCTTTTTGCACTAGGTGTGTTTCTTGTATACAACATATTGTTGGATTTTGCTTCTTATTCCATTTTGGCAGTCTATTTCTCTTGATTGGTGAGTTAAGGCCATTGACATTGCTGATTATAACTGATATGTACTGACTTATTATTGACATGTTATTGGCCTTTTGTTGACTCTTTTTACTTTTTCACCTCCTTTTAATTTCTTGCCTTGCCTATTTGATTTGCTCTGTTGGGCCTCATGGTGTTGTGGCCTTCATTGTCTTTTTCTAGGATCTTGTTTAGAATTCCTTGGAGTGCTGGATTGGTATTCATGTAGTTTCTCAGATGTTCTTTGTCGTGGAATTGTCTTATTTGCCCATCCATTTTGAAAGAGAGTTTTGCTGGATACATCAGTCCAGGTTGGAGGTTGCTCTCTTTTAGTACTTGAAATATCTCATTCCAGGCTCTCCTTGCCCCAAGGGTTTGTGTTGGAAAGTCTGCTGTGATTCTGATGGGCTTTCCTTTGTATGTGATTTGTTTCTTTTCTCTTACTGCTTGTAGTATTTTGTTCTTCTGTTGGGTTTCTGGGATCTTGATTATTATATGTCTAGGTGTAGATTTTTTTTGATTATAGCTATTTGGGGTCCTATATGTCTCAGTTATCTGAATGTCAAAATTTTCCCCTCTGTTTGGGAAGTTTTCTGTCATTAATTGTTTGAACAGCTTTTTAAAGTCATTTGTATTTTCTCCTGCTACTTCATGGATTCCTATCAGTCTTATGTTACTCTTCTTTGCATCATCTAGGAGTTATGTTGGATCGATTTCTCATGACCCCTTACTGTTTTTAAGAGACCTCTCTATTCATGGTCACTGACTGCAATCTTATCTTCTATACCTGAGAGTCTATCTTCGCATTCTTTTATTCTGTTGTGTACACTTTATATGGAGTATTTAATCTCCTGGATATCTGTTTGAATCTGTTTTATGGATTCCATTTCTTTCCTATGTTGGGCATTTATTTTTTCCATTTCTTTCTTATTCTGGGCCTTTATGGCTTCTATCATGGTCCTGAGCTCATCTAATTTTTGGTCAATTTCTGCTCTAGAGTCTCGAATCGCGACTTCCATTTTGCTCACCATCTCTATGATTATCTGGGAAATTATTTCTGTTTTGAATTTTTCTAGAGCCTGATTGATCTGTTTTGTTACTTCCTGTGCTTTGAGTTCAGGGTGTCCTGGTGGTTCACTATCAGCCTTTTCATCCTCATTTGCCCTACTGTTTGCCATTGGTGAACTGGAAGTCTGTCTTTGTGTCTTGCTTAAGTGTTTTCTCATTTTTATTTTTGTTGTCGGACTGTCCTTGGTCTAATCTCTGGATTATCACCCAAATATTCCTGATATATTTGCGTCCTAGCTTCTGTGTCTCTAACAACCCACAGACATTCTCATCTTCATAACATCAGAGAAAACAACTCATCAAATCAACCGCAGTGCTTTATCCCAACTGATGCAATCAGCAACACATTAAGATCAAGCACAACTTGGACACCGACCACCTGTGGTAGTCACTAGTCTATCACCCTTAAATCATTTGAATTAAATTGAAATCAAGAAGCAGTCCAGAACATGTCTGCAGTGAACAAAATTTCAATATAATGTATTTACCATTTAATGGCTCAGACAGAGTGAGGATGCAAGTCCCCTGGTCTCAGCTGATGGCTGAACCCCATGACGCTGACTGACCTCGTGCTGCAAGGCCCAGATTGAGTTCCCCAACCTTCTGAACGGTTGAACTCCACGCCGTTCCATTACAGGTTTCCCACGCCCTTTCTTTAAAGATGTTCAAAGTTGGGAACTCAGAAAAATACCCTTGATGACCACCTCTGCCTCTGCAGAGTGGGTCCAAAGACTGGCACAGTTAGGAGGTCTGAGAGTGTGGGGGAGGGGACTTATGGGGGTTCAGGGGCGGCCGCACTGCTACCTTCCCGGCGCTTGAGCGAGGGCGGCTGGGTCGCAAGCAGGCGTGGCTTTCCTCGGTTATTTTTTTATTTTTTATTTTATTTTTTATTTTTTTTATTTTTTTATTTTTATTTTTGTACCGGGGACCAAACTCAAGTCCTTGTGCTTGCGAGGCAGGTGATGAAACCACTGAGCTAAATCCCTGACCCTAATGTTTTTAATTTTTAT
>NW_022900928.1:87234950-87241127 GCF_012274545.1 Fukomys damarensis | reverse complement strand
AATTTTTTCCCACATTGTAGATTGTCTTTTAGTTCTGCTAATGGTTTCTTTTGAAGTACAGAAGCTTTTTAGTAAGATGAGATCCCAGTTGTTGATTCTTTCTGCTAGTTCCCGTGCTACTGAGGATTTGTTCATAAAGTCTTTTCCTATACCAATGTCTTCCAGAGTTCTGCCTAACTTACTTTCCAGCAAGTTTAATGTTTCTGTTTTAATATTTAGATCTTTAATCCATTTGGATTTTAATTTAGTGCATGGCGAAAGATAAGGGTCTAGTTTTAATCTGTGGCAGGTTGATATCCAGTTTTTCCAACACCATTTATTAAAGAGGCTATCTTTCCTCCACTGAGGATGGTGAGCTCCTTTGTCGAAGATGAGGTAGCTGAGTACATCTGCATTTGTTTTTGTGTCTTCCAAAAAACTTCTAGACTTAATTGACAGATTCAGTAAAGTATCTGGATACAAGGTGAATACCCAAAAATCCATAGCCTTTCTATACACAAATAACAGACATACTTTTCTTTAAGGACACCAGGTTCCCTGTTACAGCCTTGGGAGTGAGAGAGAAGCCTTAGACTGAGACCCGAGGGCTGAGTTCTAATACTGACTCTGCTCCAAATGTGCTGTGTGGCTAGGGGAGTCCTTTCTCTTTCCTGGGCCTAGGATGGCTTTGCAGAGGCTGTGACCCTGGTCGCTGTGACAGTCCCATGTCAGAGACAGCCTAGGAGGTGGGGTCAGGTTACTGGGGCTGTGGAGTAAGTGCACTTTTCAGGAAGATCCATCTGAGGTGCCAGGTGCGGTTAGGTGGGAGGGTCCCTGTCCATTCCTGGGCTATTGCAGGGTCACGCTCACCCACACACCGTTCTACCCATGAGCCTGTCTCTGTGCACCTTCTCATGAGGACCCTGGTCTTACTGATTGGGACCCACCTACTCCCTCTTCTCATTGCACCTGCTACAATCCTGCTTCCAAGAAAGATTGTGTTCTGAGTCCCGTGAGAAAGAACTTTCACATAGGATGTTTGGATGGTGCCTGGCACCCACAACCAGACCCTGCAGAGCACACTTCGAAGGTCAGGCTCATGCATGTCCCTGGGCCCTGGCCCTGCTGGCCCTGCTGGCCCTGCTGGGGACAGCAAGACAGAGTCTCCAGGGACAGATAACTGCTGAGAAGTCTGGCCATCTGGCTACAGAGAGAGATGCTGCCTCACCTGGAGTGCACCCCAGGGCCTGGCCACTGCAGCTTTGCCGCAGAGCCCCTGATTTCCTTTCAGCGATGCCTAATGACACCCATTATTAAAAGTGCCACATTCCTCTCCTAGGAGTGGGCCTCAAGCAGACAGCTGGCAGATAAATAAGCCACATGGCTTCTGGGCTGTGGGATTATTGATTCACGAGCCTTCTTGTGAAGCAGAGGAGAAAGGAAACAATTAGGTGTTGAAAAACACATTTTAATTTTTAAGTGGCTCCATTAAACTTTTACACTAGCATAATGAAGCAGAGCAGAGCAGGCTGCCCAAAGGACCCTCTGCTCTCACTGCTGCATTGCACGGGCATCCCAAAATCCCTGGAGAAGCGCTCCCCATGCCCACTTTCTGGTTCAGCGTTTGGCACACTGATGCATAATGATTTGTCACTCACTCTGGGAGAAAGGACTGGCACTTTTCTGATCGGCTCTGTGTACACTGATGATGGTGTCACTGCATGGGGAGGGTTGCTGTGCTCGGGAGGGTGCTGCACCCTGTCACCCTGTCTTAACTGTGGAGGAGCACAGAGTTCAGACCATGTGTGTGTAACCAAGGCAGGGTCCTTGATTCTCTGTTGATAAAGCGGGAAATCTACTTCTTGACCTGCCCAGGATATAACAGGAACCAGATAAGATAACAATGAGTCAAGGTGCTTTGAGCAATGTCTGTGAAATCACTATTGTTGTGATGGTTTTAAAAACTTGGCAGGTGCCCCTACAAAGAGCATCACTCTTGGAGCATTTGTTGACCAAAATAATGGGATAAAAGATGTGGCTGCTGTTGTAAACATGCCTGATTCTGATGCAGAGATGATGACAAGAGAGAAGTGCCATGTGATGCTATGGATAAGGGACTCAAGGGCTCCAACAGGGTGACACCATATGTTCTTTAGTGGCTCTAGGGCTGGGAAAGCTTTTTTTTTTTTTTTTTTTTTTTTTGAGACAAAGTCTTGCTGTGTGCCACCATGCCCGGGTGTGAGGCAACTTTTGTCTGAGTGAGCAGAGATGTCACCTGCTGTGTGGCTCCAAGCTCTGGTGGTGGGCTGGTGCTGAAAATCTGTGGCTGTATACAGTGAGAATTAATTATGCCGATAAGATGGAAGGCCGTGTTAGGGACGCAGCAGAGGCTGGGTGCAGACATTTGAGCAGGAAGATTAGAACATGTCCGGGGAAATGGGTGTTCAATTTTCCCAATGATGTTCTCAGAAATTCTAATTAGTGGTAGCAACTGGGTGCCATTAATTTTTCCTTTGTTTAGTTCATAGAGAACCCAGGAAGACTTCTAGCATCTGTGTTGCCTTGGACAGAGGCCACAAACAAGAGATGGTGTGATTAGTCCAGCAATTGCCTTTTGGCTTTTAATGGAGAATCAATTTATTTCAGCATATTAAACCATTAGTGCCCATTGGATATTAACTTCCACTTTTTCCTTTAAGCTTCTCTCCTACCTCTGCTTTTTCTGTTTGTTTTTTGAGGGGGATTCTCAAGTTTCTGAATGGTGGATGTGAGGGGAATGAACCACATGCTCACGGGGTTTCCTTGTCCTGGGAGACTTTCTAGTTGGTTATGAAATTCCCCAAGGCTTCTGAATTCTGTGCTTCGTGTTGACTTCATTAATCCCACACTGTGATCAGCTGCCATATCTTGGAGTGCCTGTTGGGTGAATGGCAGCATTTGGAGGGGACCCAGAGACATGGTCAGTGAGCTGGGGCAGTGCTTTGTCAAACAGGGGCAGAGAGTCATGCATAGTGCAGTCAGCTTCCTGTGTCCTCTTGGCCGGCCTTTGGTGCGTGGCTGTTGGCTCAAATGCTGGTCTGCATGTTGTCGTGAAGCTGTGGTGTGGGGACTTCAGGTACAGGAGCTGACCCTCAGTGTGAAAAGGGCCCTGCCTAAGCGGCTGACAGCGGTGGGAATGAGGGCTTGGGTTTCCTGGGAAGAAGGGATTCTGCCTCAGTTTCCAGCTCATTCCTTGAAATCTTCATCTGTTTGCTGATGGACCTCCCATTGGTTCTGTTTCATGGGGGCCTTGACCGGCAGAACCTGGGTTCTTCCCTCTGGCTCAGGCCCTGGGGACTCTGGCTTCTGTCACTGCACCACTCTTTCCTGAGTGCAGCTGCAGTTGCGAAGCATCTGGAGGAGGTGGTGACCGTGATTATTTGCAACCTGCACTTGAGCGCAAACCCATTTGCCCATCTAATTCGAGGGGTTCTTCTTTGCGGATGTTGACTAATGAAACAAATTGTCGTTCTCATATTAAGTACCACTAATTAATTTTTCAGCAAATACTTTTGGCTTTGGGCACCAGGCACCATACGTGCTATGTTTAGCATTTTGTAGAGAATATTGAGGGATTAGATGAAGAGCAGGGAAAAGGAGTGGTCTGAGCCCATCTTTTGGCCCAGCCTGTGGGGGCTGTAGGAGAGGGGTGGTGAGCTGGCCCAGGCAGGACTCTTGTTCCCACCGCCTTGTCATGACCTTGCCATCATTTCCTGCATTTGACAAATGACAGGAAGGAGGCAAGGGCAATGTTGAGGGAGCAGCCTGGAGAGGTTGCACCGCCACCATGAACTTGAGCCCAGAGCAGCTTGAAATTCACAGCAGAAGAGGACACATACCTGCTATAGAAAGTAACCTTGAATATTATAGCAGCAGTGGCCACTGGATGCAAGGAAGAAGTGCATTTGCACCAGAAATAGAACACAGAGGACGGACTTGGGAATCAGTGTTGCATATGACTGTGCATGCACGTGCGCAGAGTATGTGCAGGTGCATGTGTGTGGCTGCGTGTGACTGTGCACATGTGTGCATGACTGAGAATGTGTGCGTGTGACTGTCCATGATGGTGCGAATGCACATGAGTACATGACTGCACATGTGTGCACGTGTGTGGATGTGCACTGGTGGTACTGTGGTTGTGGAGTGTGATTGAAATAGCAAATGATGCCATTAATAAATGAGGAGGAGCTTTTAAATTAACAGCAGCCCAAGATTGGAGATTAATTTTTAAAATGTTTCCTAACAAGAAAAATCAAGTGAATAAATCCCAACAATTAGGAAGTAATGAAGACCTTGGAGAGCGAGCTCATTGCCAAAGGCAGAGGAGGGGATTCGACACAGGTCTGCAGCAGATGTAAATCAGAGCTGGGAAAGCCGGATCTTCTGCTCTAAGGAAATCGACATGCTGGCTTCTTGAACGGAGTCATCATCGCTGAGATGCCTTGGAGGATGTGTGGAGAAGCGCAAGGCAGTGAGGTCTACAGCCCTGCTGCCAGGAGTAACGTGTGCTGGATTCTAACCCCAGGGCCTCCAGCACCCTTTCTCTCCAGCACAGATCCTGCCTTGGCTTCTGCACACTGTGCTCCTTCACTTGCTCTCCATGCACTTCCTGTGCCACCTGGTGCTTAGTCCTGGCTTTTCTGTGTGTGTTGAATGATTCTTCATTATATTAAATGCCTTGAGGATTGCAGTTGTTCCATATAACTTTGTAATACCAATGCTTATAGTACTAATCATCATAGTAACAACGCGTCCTCGAGGTAGGATCAGCATTCCATTATTGCAGACGAGGAGGTTGAAGCACTGAGAAATTAAGGGACTTGTGCAAGGCCACCCAGCACAAGAAGGCTGGGGAGAATTTGGAAGGACCTAGGCTGGCTGCAGTGTGCGGCCACGCTGGGTGCTGCCATGTTCCCAAGTCCTGGGTGAAAGGCCATGTTTCCAAGGACTCAGTGGAAAAATGTAGAAAGCAGGGATGCAGAATGCCAAATGGGCCAGAAAGATGAATGTTTCTCGTGACTCAGTTCCCCCATCTCACACACGCTTAACTTCCCAGGAACACTGTGAACAGCCTTCCCACCCCTGGCTGTGTCTGTCTCGTGGTGCCCCACCCCAGAGGCCCATGCCTGCTGCAGCCTGGCAGTGAGCACCATGTCTCCCTGGGATGTGCTCTGTGGCTAGGGACTGCAGGTGTGCATCACCATGCCCTGTTTAATTTTTATTTTTGATAGTCCCTGTTTGCAGTATGTAATGATCACATTCCTTATGTGGAGTTGGTGCATGTACCTAACATACCTTGTATGTAACGCATCTTCATTCTTTTCTCATCCTCTCTCTCCTCTATTTCTTGGTCTCCTCCTTTGCAAAAGATCTGTCTCTGTTACCTCTTATCTGTCTTTCCATTGTTACTAGATATAGTCACCCTGATGTATGGGACAGAGCTGGAACTTGTTCCTCCTGTCTCATTGGTACTTTGTCTCCTCTCATCAGCATCTGCCCATTTCCTCCCTACTCCTGTAACTGCCATTTCACTCTCTGCTTCTATAAATGCGGCTTTCTCAGATTCTCCTATGTCTATCTTAGTTCATTTAACATGGTTCCCTCCAGGCTTATCCATGTTGTCAGAAAGACAAAGATTTCCTTCTTTTTTATTAACGCTTCATAGTATTCCATTCTGTATCTGTGTCATATTTTCTTTACCTACATAGCCAATGGTGGACACGTAGGTCCTTTTCTTCTCTTGGCAATTGTGAACAAAGCTTCAGTGAACCCAGGAGTGCAAGTGTCTTTGACACACTGATGTCATTTTCTTTGGCACCTACCCAGGGATGGGATTGCTGGATCATATGGTGGTTCTATTTTTAATTTTTTGAGGAAACTCCATACCGTTTTCCAGAATGCTTGTACTAATCTCCATTTCCACCAAAATTTGCAGGGATTCCCTTCCTCCACATCCTCACTGGTCTTTCTAATGGTGGCTGTTTTTAATTTCACAATGGTTTAATCTACATTTCCCCAATCATTAGTGATTTAGCATATTTTGCGTATCTACTGGCCATCAGTAAATCTTCTTTTGAGAAATGTCTATTCAGATTCTTTTCCTATTTTGAAAATGGGGTTGTTTTCTTTTTTTTTTTTTTTTGGTTTTGGGGGTTTAAC
>NW_022900928.1:87174355-87234780 GCF_012274545.1 Fukomys damarensis | reverse complement strand
TTTTTTTTTTTTTTTTTTTTTGGTACTGGGGATTGAACTCCAGTCCTTGTGCTTGCAAGGCAGGCCACCAAACCACTGAGCTAAATCCCCAGTGGGGTTGTTTTCTTATTATTGAGTTCCTTAGATGTTTTAGATACTAACATTTTATAAGATACAGTGGTACCTGAGCTCACAAACTTAATTCTTTCCACGATTCTAGTCACAAGTTGAATTGGATGAGAACTGAATCAAATTCAATGGTTAGGGGTCTGGGAATGTAGCTCAGTAGCACTGTGCTTGCCTGGCAAGCACAAAATCTTAAGTTCAATCCCTGGTACTGGGGGAAATAAAAAAAGATAACCAAATCCATTGGTTAGGTTCAGTGTTGACCTTATGGAGACATTTGATTAAGATTTCATCCAATTCTATTTGTGACCAGATCAGGAAAATAATTAAATTCATGAAAAGAGGTACCAGTGTATATGGCTTATGAATATTTTCTCCCATTCTTCAGATTGTCTCTTCACTCTGTGGATCATTTCTTTTGCTGTGCAGAAGCTTTTTAGTTGGGTGGAATCCCATTTGTCTATTTTTGCTTTTGTTGCCTGGGCTTTTGGTGTCATATAAAAATTTATTGCCCAGATCAATGTCATGAGACTTTTCCCTTAATTTTTTCTAGTATATTCGTAGTATTTAGTTTTCCATTCAAGTCTTGAATCCATTTTGAGGTGATTTTTATATATGGTGTGAGATAGTCTAATTTAGCTGGGTATGGTGGCACACACCTGTAATCCCAGCACTTGGGAGGTTGAGGCAGGAGGATCGCTGTGAGTTCGAGGCCAGCCTGAACTATGAAGGGAGACCTTGCCTCAAAAAACAAAAAACAAAAAACAAAACCCAAAGCAAAACAAAACAAGTCCAGATTAGTTTTGAATGTGGATATCCAGTTTCCTGAGCACCCTTTATGGAAGAGACAGTCTTTTCCCTATGTGGATTCTTGGCATCTTTGTCCAGCACCAGTTGTTGATCGTAATGTGTGGATTTATTTATGGGCTCTCTTCTGTCCCACTAGACTATGTATCTACTTCTGAGGCCTGAGCATGAGACTTCCGAAAACTGCTGGGGTGATTTAAGGTGCATCAGAGCTGAGACCGCTTGGTGTGCCTGGTGTTTGGTGGGGGCCCTCTGGGTCTGCAGAAGGCTGAGATCGGTGCCTTCTGTTTTTAATCCCATCATATGCTCCACCCACAGAGCCCTAAAACCTCCCAAGGGCCTCTCCTCAAATATCATCACATGCAATTCAAGACAGGCACATCAGAGAGACACAGCCCAAAGCAAGTTCATTCTCAGAAGTTCATTACCGTTGGAAACAGAAGCACAGTTGCCCCAAACGGGAAAGGGGACAGGCCTTGGTTCCCTCAAATATTTCCTGCTGCCTCATGGAGGTGTGATTGTATAATCCTCAGATCCACCACAGGGCTTGGATTCTTATTCTCCATTTACAGCGGAGGAAGTGAAGAGGCAAATTGCTAGAGAGCACAGGATTTAAATGTGCTGAGTTCACAGGAGTCCCAGACCACAACATGTCCCTCACAATGCCCAGCTGGAGCTGCAAAGGGTGTGGACAGAGACGGACCAGCTCTGCTGTCTGAGGGACTCGCTACACAAAGACACCTGTGATGGGCTGAGCTGTGTTCTCCAGGAATCTGCATGCTGAGGACTCAGCTTCAAAACCTCACACCAGGTGATTTAGAAAGGGACTCGGTGGGTGGACCCCTGCTCCAGCTGCACTGCAGACCTGCAGGGAAAGATCCCCCACCAAATGCTTTTCTTGCTTGCAGCACCCAGGCAGTTGCACTTCGCTCCCCTAGCAAAAAGCACGGCCACTGTCAGCCAAACCCAAAAGGTCTGCACATGGACTCCTACCACGACAAGATTGCGGCCAAGAAGTTTCAGGTGTCGGTGCACTGGGTTTAAAACCCCGTGTGGGTTCCTTCCCCGAATTTATCTTACTGACATAGGCAGCTTGGAAAGGAGGTCTGGGATGAGGGCTGATTCCGTTTAGAAACAATATCTTCCCCAGGATGTTACCTAGTTCAAGGGACAGCCAGGGCTGGTGCGTGGGGACCGCGGTGCAGGAAAGTGGGTACACTGACCGGGCTCCCCAGGTTCTAGGGATGAGGGTCTCTGGCAGCACCGGCTCCCCCGCCACCCCCGCCCCATGCTGGAGTCGTGGTCCCGGCCCGCCTATCCCAGTGACGGCCGGCAGAGGGCGTGCGCCACCGTGGAGCGCTCTGTGACTCCCAAGTGCTGATCCGGTAGCTAATTCCGGAGCTCACTTTTGAGATGGGATCTGCAGAAAGCTAGGAAAGTGGACCTGCCTTAACCCTCTCAGGTTACTGTGAAGTCTCTCAGCGCGGAGAAGCGATGAGGAAATGGGATGAGGGCAAAGAGGCTATTTTATGGTTTCTTCCTTCACAGTGAATGTGCTCCTAAAACCCTCTTAGCTCTTTGCAAACAAAGACCGGGCAAGAAGGCACCATCGCTGGGCCACACACCTGGCATTGGAAGCAGGGCCGAGAGCTGAGTCTCAAAGGCCCAGAGCCCCCACAGGCGATTCCAGCGCCTCGCCCACCTTGGCTGGGACCCAGGCGCCCTCTCTCATTGCCCAGCAGTTCCTGCTCACACCCCCCCAGGGTCCAGCCTTGGGGACCCCAGGGCCAGCCCAGGACGAGGGGAGGAAGTTTCTTGCGGTGCCACCTGGGAAATGTCAGCAGCCCAGGTGGTGGCGAACCCTGGGCTCCGGATGCGGTAATGGGCCCGAGGGCTGGGTTCCACGGATCTTCCGAAATGAGCTCTCTCCTCCCCTGAAACTTCACTTGTTCAATTGGCCGGCAAGAAAGAGCTAGGTCCACAATCTAGATATTTTATAAGCTAAAGAGAGAATTTACTCAGCTTTTATAAGGGCAGCTTTTCTCCCAAGAGATTGTTAGGTCAAAGTTACCAAGTTAATTATAACAAGGTTTGCAAGTAAATTCAATTTTCTAGGGCAAATATTGGTCATAACTCTGACAGAACAGGTGTGACCTTCATGACAGACACCCTACACATTCTGTTTCCTATAACAAACATTTAAGGGGATCTTTCACTAATGTAGATTTAAGGTGATGAGCAGGGAATGAGGACAGACTGGAACTGGAGGCTGCGGGTCTCAGAGTATACAGTCATATGTAGCAAACCAAGGCAATTTTAGTTTGCTTAAAGGGAACTGCTTCTTGGCAGAGAGTTTATTTTGTTCTTCTACAGGGCCTGTTGCTGTAGCATGAAGGAACTGTGTGAGAGGGGCTGTTAGAGTTTCAATATAACGCACTAGTTCCATTTTCATAGTTGATTTTTTCCTAGCATACAAACCATGAGTAAAAGAAGAGCAAATAAAATGTAAGCAGAAGAAGAAAGGATGCAGAAGAGGCAGAAACCTGAAGAAGTAGATGGCAGATAAACTCTAGAAAAAAATCAGTGAAACGGAAGGCTCGATCTTGGAGAGACTGACAGGACTGATCAGTCTTCTGTGAGACTGACTGGGGAGTAGAGATTTGGCCCAAATCCTCACCAGCAGAAGTAAGAAGAGAACATCCAACACATTCATGAGTCGTTAAAAGGACAATAGGAGACTGTTATGAACAACTATGCCAAAGATTCCAAAATTTAGGTAACGTGAATGAATTCCTTCAAAGAAGCAAACAGTGGAAACTCTCTCTGGAAGGAATAGAAGTACCAGATAGCTGTGCATCTACTAAAACAGTGGATTTGTATTTAAAAACTTGCACAGAAAGAAAATATAGCTTCACCTGCCAAATTGTAAGGGAGATGTGGCACCAGTGCCACAAAATCTCTTTCCAGAGACAGAAGGAGGGGAATGCTTGTGGTTGTCCTCTAAGGCCCTGCCCCGGGAAGGACACTGCAGGAGGTGAAAGCACTGAGCAGGCTCGTGAACGCTTTGTAGGACTTGAATCTGCCATATGCTCAGATGCAGACCAGCGGGACTGTGGTGTCCACCTCAGGGTATCGACTTGGCTGGGTTACAGAAGAGTGAGGAGCCGGAACTTGACTTCCAGGTGTGTCAGGAGGGTGCTGGGGAGGAGATGAGCCCAGATCAGTCTCCCAAGCAAAGATTGCTGGGGTGGGGGAAGCACCCCCAGTCCCACCAGGGCAGGGACAGAGCAGGAAGTTAGAGGACGGGCATACTTGCTCTGCTTTGGAGCCAAGACGTCCACATTCTCCTGGCTTCAGACACCAGCACTGCCTCCTCCGAGGCCTGTGGACTTGGAATCAGAGCACTGACTCCCCTAGGTCTGCAGCCTGCAGAGTGTGGGGTGTCTCAGTCTCCAGTGTCATTAGAACAAATGCCCATAATAAATATCCTCTGTCTGTCTGTCATCTATACATAGCTATCTCTGTCAACCACTGATATCTATATTCATCTGTATCTGTTTATCATAGATATTTATCATATAGATCTATCATCAATATCTATTCATCCATCTATGCCTATCATCTACCTACTCTCTATCCACTTACATCTGTCTCCTATCAATCTATCTATCATCTACCTATCATCTATCTGTCCATCCATTCTTTTTTTTTTGGTACTGGAGATTGAACTTAGAACTTCATGCTTGCCAGGCAGGCACTGCGCTATTGAGCTATATCCCTGGCTCTCCATTCATCTTTATATCTAGCTATCATCTACCTACATCTATTTATCATCTATCTATCTATCATCTATCTATCTATCTTCCTTGCTCCATCTCTATTTATCTATGAATGATTTATATTCTATTGGTTGTTTCTCTGGAAAAGATTTTCTAATGCAGCAATCATGAAATTGATTAAATATTTTAAAAAATCAGTGTAATTCAGTACATTTACAAATTAAAACAGGAAATCCCATATCGTCCTGTCAACAGAGACAGAAAGGAGCTTTGGCAAAGTCTAGCATGTTTCTGATGAGAAGTCCTCTGACTGCTCAGCTGTGTCTGCCCTGGCCAGGTCTGGTGGCAGCGCTGCCCTGGCCCCTCTGCCTGGGGCTGGGAACCCTTTGCCGATGTCACCTCTCATCTTCCTTTCCTGTACCCTTCCCATACCTTTCCCACTGGACCCTTTGGGAGCTTCAGTCACAACCATTTTTGCTGTCCATGTGTTCTGGGGTCTGTCTTGAGACAATTTGTGATTGCATCGAAACCATACTATGTCTCTGGAATGTGCCTGAGAGTCCAAGTTTTATAAACAACAGCAGCATCACACACATTTCCAAATTATATGCACAGTCAATACTTGCTATTTGGTATTTGATCAGTGCTTGGCTAATGTGCAGATTTGTGGATCTCTTATAATTATTTCAAACTCTCAGAATATGAAACCCTCAGTTTGGGAGCTCATATTACAAATCATGAGAGAGGCATCTACCATCATCCATCCCAAGCATTTTGATCATCGGAGGTGATTGGGGTGAAACTGCAGCTACAGGTAGCTACCATTCTTCTGAGCATGGTTCCCTGGGGCTCTCTTCTCAAAACAAAGGCCGAAGGGCAAGATCTTGCTATTTCACAGAAGCCTTCGGGCATCCTTCTTATTGTTCTGACTTAAAGTACTTGGCTTTTCATACTACTTTTTTCAGCAATCAAGTTCTCTGCTTCAACTTTGCAGGCTCCAACTCTACTAAAGCTCTTTTCTGGAAAAACTCTAAACTTTTAAACTCATAGCTGCAACATCCGCTCTTGAATTATAGTATAAAGCTAGCTAAAAGCCCCCAACAGTACCCATGCCACTGCCTCAATATTAGGCTTCCTTGAAACATCCTTTGCCAGATGAATTAGTCCACTGACCTGAATCTTAAGTGTCCCATGGAGTTCCTGAACATGAGCAAAATGTAGATACAATTTTCATCCAGTGCATCACACACACGGTCTGGAGTCCAACTGCCAATGGAGTCCTTCTCAACTGAAATCTCTTAAACCTGGTCTTTACCTGCTGCATTACTGCCAGCATTTTGTTCTTCTGAGCTTTGACCAGAATCTTCCATCAAGCTGTTTACAGCATTCCATGGCTTTTCCAGCCAGCATCTTCATCTTTTCAAACTCTTCCTGCAAGCCAGTTCCAAAGGCTTCTAAACCACATGGTCAAATACAGTCACAAGGAAGACCCTCATCCTCTGGTACCCATATTTGTCTTAGTCACTTTCTTTGTGGCCGAGACACAACACTTGACACCCACAACTTAAAGAAGGAGAGTTTTTTGGCTCACAGTTTGTAGAGGTTTTGAGATAGAAGATTAGGGTATGGCAAAGCTGGCTGGAGAAGTAATATGTCCTGTTAATTACAGGAACCTGGTGACAGGGATTTAGCTCAGCAGCACTGCAGCTGCCTTACAACATCCTGGAACACAGGTAGAGAACAGTTCCCAAAGTCCTGTATGTGGACTTCTCATAAGTACTCAAGTAGGTTTCCTTTTTCTTTTTGGTACCGGGGATCGAACTCGGGTCCTTGCACATGCAAGGCAGGTGGCTAAATCCCTGGCCCTGAGTAGGTTTTCAATAGGATAGCCTACACCTGATGTCAGCCTGAGACATGGGGTCCCGGCACTACCTTTCAGGACCCACATATAGAAGTTCTCACACAGGTTTCCTTGATATTTGAACAGTACAAAGGACATAGATGCCAAGAAGATCTTGCTATGGTGACTTCTCACAATAAGCCACACTGAGTTTCCCAGACACAGTGTGTACTTTTATTTTTGCTTTTACCTTCTTTTTTTTCTTGTTCTGCCCAAGGTCACTCTGCAGAGCTGGTTGTTCCCATATCCCTTTACCCCTAACTTTTAAAATAAACTTTTGGCACCATTTTTGGCTTGTCTCATCCAATTCTTTGTTCAAGATGAGAAGAACCTGGAATCTTAACTCCAAAAGGAGAGGCGAGCAAGCCAGAACCCAGTGACATTTAGTTGGTGAGCCACTTTTAGAAGGAAGCTGTCCAATAACAGTTTTAGTCCACAGTTGGCTGGCTCCAAGGTAGGATGGCATGGCATAGGGGGGGTGGTAGAAGAGATGCTGCTCATGGAACGGCGAGTTTAGACCTGCTGTCACCACCTCCTGGACGACGCTGCTGCCAGCACCAGGCTTCCTCTCTCCCACACTTGCTTCTAGTCACACTCCCACGGTGTGTCCCCTGAAGGACCACTGGCCAGACTCCGCCCCATGCTCCACTCTCCGCACAGGACCCTGCGTCCCGCAGCACACGGACCACTGCTGTCCGAGGAGCAGCTCCTGCCAGGGGTGGCCAACTGCCTTCATAGTTCTTTGTACGAACTGTGAACGTCAATGACACAGGAACTGCACTCCTGGTGGGAGCCTCAGAGCCCATAGCAGTTGCATGTACTTGGAGGGGATACAGAGAAGTGCCATCCAGACCCCTCTTTTCAGAGCACTCTGCCACCATGATGTACCGGTGAGGGGCAGGTACTATCAGAATTTGTCTCGGCGGTGACAGACTCACTTCAGGTCAATGACTGTCTCCCCTTCGGGGTGCCCACTTCGGACAGCTCATCGCACCCGGGAGAAGCCCTCGTGGTGTCACCCCGGCTCCTATGGGGCTGGATGTCACTTTTGGAGCCTACATCAGTGTTTGACTTCTTTGCCTTCCCCAGACAAGGTTCCTGCCTGACTGGTGCCTGACTCAGAGGACGCATTGCAGCTAGGGCAGGGTAATAGGGGGCTCCAGGGCCTTAGTACTTTCCGTGTCCAAGGGCTTTGGGAAGAGCCTGGAATGTCAGATGGGTGAACAGAAGCCGCCAAGGAAGGCAGACAGCAAAGCCACTTGACACAGAGCTTCTGGAAAGTGCTGAGCCGGTGTGTTTGCTTAGGGCTCTTTCTCTCGGAGATTATTCGTATCAGGCCATATATTTTCCTGGTGGTACTTCCTCTGACAAGATGAAGTGCGTTCCTGACACACAAAATTTTCCAATAAAGATTTCATTGTCTCGTTCCCCTGTGAGGAGTGATAAGTGAACTTGATATTTTTCTGTTCAACTGTCATCAATAAAAAATTTCTCTGGTTGGCTTATTCCTGTTGATTCTTAATGAAGTGGCATTTTACGAGGTGCTATCCAGTCTTGAACTTCAGAAAGAGCCAGGGATATACAGCGTGGTAAAGTGGATGCATTAAACAGAGAAATGTATATTAACAGCTGGGTGCATACATAACACAGGCAAATAAATAGCAAGCTTTGGGAGACTGAACACCCTGAGTGCAGGGGAGGACATACCACACTTTAAAGCGTAATTACTGAATGGAAGGAGGAACAGATTACCTGCTAAACCAGGTTCAGACGCTGACACATCACCTGCTGGACCAGATCAGCCTCCATGGGGCCTAAAGATCACTCTGCACCCCGACGCGGAACGTCTGATTAAGGTCCACAGCACTAACATACCAAATCGGGGGCCATCCCTTGGCTGAACTATTCTGATGGGATGCCCTGGCTGGAGAGGAAATCTACTGTGTGTTCTGCTCTGCTCTCAGGGGCCAAGGGAGGCCGGGTGCGGGTGGGGAGAGGCAGCTCCCGTCCTCTTGTCAGTCGGTGATAGTAGCTGCGCTGGAGCTACAGACAGGTCTCCTGGGACGGGGAGGACGCAGCCTGTGAGCTCTGGGCTGGAGGCTGCACAGAGTGCAGTTCTTACCATGCATTTTGCATATACGATCTATTCTGCTACCTCTGTTGTTTGGTATGGGGTGTTCGGAGGAGGGATGGAAAAGTGCTTTCCATGTGAGTTCTAGGAAGCTCTTCTGAGATCTTCCTTCTCCCAGAACACCTCTGTCCCCACTTGCGCATGTTTGGCTGGCAGCGGACCGTGAGTCTTTGTTCACTGCGCGCATGTTTGTGCGCGTGCGTGCATGCGCAGGCTGTTGGTGGTGGTAGTGGGTAGCAATAAACTGGCTTGTGTGTGTACACTAGGTGAAATTGACTTCGGGCTGTAGATCTCCGTAGATGGCTGGAGCTGAGGCACATGGAGACCACTGCTGGGAGGTATGTTCCAAAGTGGGTGCAGCGTGGACCCCGGCTCCCCTGATCCTCACGCCAGTGGAGAGGTCGCTGCACCACGAACACACTTGACCCTGGAGGACACATTCACTTGGTGCCATTCATCACAGGTGACAGTTGTGCTCCAAAAGTCCTAGGAGACAGGCAGCTGGCTTTTGCATCATGGAGCCTGAGACTGCATTGAATCCCAGGCTCTGCCATGTATCAGTGAGGTGTGCAGAAGGGACTTGACCAGGGAAAGGCAGTCACTAAGGAACACAGACCTCAAAGTTAATTTCATGGACGTTTTTTGGTACAACACCACGTGCCTTTACCATTAGGGAGAGGCAGGGGAGGGGCCCTGTGTTTCTGGTCCTTTCTGTGTCCCTCCCATCATAAGACTTGAGCCCACGTGGGGTTTCCCTTCAAGATGATGGAAAGGGTGATGGAAAGAGGAAGGAAGGGGTGTACTGGGCCTGTAGTTGCCTGGCCATGTGGCTGCCAACTCTCGTGGTGTCTGGCGCAGTCCTCTGTTCCAGAGGGGAGGGGACTGAGCCCCAGAGCAGAAGCTACTGACTCAAGGTTGCACAGCCAGAGAAGGGCAGAGTCTGTGTGGCCCCAGTCTGGAGCCAGCTTCTTCTTACCACACTGGGCAAGCAGCAGATGCTACCACTGTTCCCTCCCTGGGTGGCTCCTCTCCTGTGGTCTGCAGGACTAGACACTGCTTCTGTGGTACTCATAGCTGGGGTCTGGGGCACCTACTAACCTGGAGTCTGGAGCCCCCTGCAGGGGCCATTCTTGAATCCAGAGGACCCATTTCCTTGTCTCCCTCCCACTTCCTTTGAAGGTCAGAAAGGAGCCTTTTCACAGGGCCCCTTTGGCAATATTTTTCTGAGGCCTTGTGGTGGATCTTCCCCTACCCTCGTCAGATCATCCTTTTACCTTAAGGTACAGAGCACATTCCGGGAAGGTCTATATATTTTTTCCCAATTGATTTCTTGTCAAGTCTAACAAGATCAATCAAATCATACAGCCAATAAAACTGATTTAGTACTCGTAAAGTTCAGTGACATCTCATAGGTGTGGAGCATGGATGACAAAGAGGTGGCACTGCGGCGTCTCTTCAGCCTCTGGACGGGAGGACGTGGTGACCATGGCCCCTACTAGGCTCCCCTCCCACCTGGTGGAGGCCCAGGGTGCTCACCCTTGGGTGCTGTTAGGAAGTGGAGACTGCTGGAGGGGCAGCAAGGTAGCTCTGCCCACACTCACAGCAGCAGGAGGAGGACAGCATTCGGCACAGTTGGAGCCTCTGGACCCACTGGGAGGAGCACAACGGGGACGATCAATACTTTCCACTTTGATCTCAGATTGGGGTGCCCTGTTCTTCCCATCTGTGGTCTAATACAGCTCATCTGGGCCACACAGCTGTGATTGGGCCAGACCTCCTGGCCCTCTGGGTCTAGCGTGGGCACTGGATCCGAGCTGGACCTCAGGAATCTGAAAGTGGGCACTTGGAGGCCCAGGGCACGGGGTCAGATAGGAGGCTGCAGTGTGTAGTGGCCTTGGTGGCAGAAAGCACTCAGACTGACGTTCCCTGGACCTTTCCACTGACGTCCTGTTTGAAGTGTCTGTGTCCCCGTTTCTCAGCTTTTTTGTAATGGTGAGGATCCCTGACACCTAGGGCCAACAGTAAGTCCCTCATTACTGGAGATAGCCTTGGGGGTTTATACTCTAGGCCACCAAATACAACCTGAAGAAAGCAGATTTCTTCGGTGAATGTGTCCCAGCTCATAAAGACTTTGGAACTGAGAAGATTTATAGAAACTAGGGGCCATCCAGCCTGAGGATTACTGGCTACTGCAGGTGTATTTCTTATGGGCTGCATTTGTGCAAATTTTGAATATTTCAGACTTTCCTATGGCCTCTCCATTTGACTTCAGTGCACTCCCAAGATATCCATCCTAGCCCTCCAAATACAGAGTACAGGGCACTGGGTCAAGGCCAGGGCAGAAGTTCTGTTTCCAAGAGGTTGGAGAAGCTGCAGGAGGCTGCCAGACAGGAGCATGGACTGGCCTCCCCCTACTCTGGTGACAGAGAAGCCTCCTGGCTGGAGTGGAGACCAAGACAGACCCAGAACTGGAAGCTGGGATCGCCCCTGCACGCATGGCGGGAGAAGCAGGTGACATAGTGGGCATGAGTGGTGTGGCCTGCGTCACTGCTTCCTGGAGCCTCGTAGCACACAGCAATCTTTCAGCTTCTGGAAACCTCCGATAAGACTATAGCAATAACCAAACCCTGCTGTGCTTGCTTCACCCTAGTGCCACCCAATGGAGAAAGCCTCTTTCCTTACATGACTTCTGCACGATGAATTCCCAGGAACCAGTTTGGAGAACTCTGTCCCAGGTCATTTTCCAGGCCACCGGTGAAAGTGGTGGCTGAAAGATGTAGGAGGCACATTGACAAAGCACCACCCCTTCTCACAGTGGATGTGGCTGAGGGTGTTCATGAACACACAGCAAACCACTCTATCTTCCCTGGTATGCTGAGTACCATCCTCTCTCTGCCTTCTGTCCGGGGAGATGGATTCAAAGAGCCCATGGATGGCTATTCCTAGGGTGTCTGCTCTATTTTAGTTAGCGAGCACCCCTACTCCCTGTAGGGTCCTTGAGCCCAGGCTGTTTGCTCTCATCCCCTCTACCTCCTTTTCTGTTCCTGAGGCTGCAAATGAATAAAAGGACAGCAATATACAGAAAAGTCTCACTAGGCTGAGGCCTATCTGCTTCCCTCTCAAATCACAGGCTCGTGGGCCACTTACCTTTTGGAGGAGTTGGACTGACCTCCAGCAAGATGGCCATTTTCTGGCACCTGTGGAGATTACTGAATTAGAGGCTGCCCTGGGAAATCTCAGAGATTCTGGTTTTACAGCTCTGGGGCCACTAAAGCTAGGCAGAGCCGCTCCTAGTGGCATGTGCCTGGGGACATGGGGTGGGTGCTGCTTATTTCCACACGAGGTGAAGCAGAGGTCACTAAAGGTTTGCTAGAGAGTTCTTCATGCTCCAACACACGGAGGGAGTAGCACAGAGTCATTTCTCCAGCACGGCAGCTGGTGATGCATTTGGAGCAGCCTTAGGCCAGGTCTACACCTTCATGGGCATTGATGACTGGAGTCCTGCCCAGGCTTCCCGGTCACTCTGCAGTGTGAAATGGGCAGGAGTTTCACTTCTGGCCTCTGCTGCCTCGCCCATGAAGACGGGGCTGTCTGCAGCCTCTTGTGCCCTTTGTCTCGCCGCAAAGTGCTCTTCGTGACTCTGCATGCCCAGTTCATTGAGGGTGTCCCCTTACTGGGGATGATGAATCAGACCCTGTTGTCACCTGGCTGTCTCCCCTTTGATGGGAGGCTGTGACACCTGGCAGCTATTCCTCAGAGGTATCTGCACTGCTGACTGCTTCATGCCACCCAGGGCTGGGGTATGGTTAGTTCTATGTGTGTCGTTTTGTGCACCTTCATCTCCCCTTTGCCCAAGGCTTAGCTGAACAGTTCAGAAGTAGGAAGAAAAACTCACACCCCAAGCAGAATGACAGACAGGAAATTTATGCAAGCAGGAGAATCTGTCTCCCACAAGCTCCCTGCATGGTGATGAATGAGACCTGTTCATTTATCAATCATTTTAATTGATAAAGGACCTATGAGTTTTTGAAGGCTAACAGCAGCAAAATATGTATATAGCAACAACCCCAAGCAATGCTCTGTAATAAATAGGTAGTCCTCTTGGTGTTAACAGAGTGCAATTCTATGGCATCCAACACCAGGATCGGGGCTGCGATGTTGTCAGAGTCCTTGCTGGCAGCACCTGGTTCCTGTGGGACACAGAGGATCTCCTGGTGACCGGGTACCTGGGGTCCCAGTGTGGGACTGACGAGTGTCCCTACAGAGGGACTCTAATCTTCTATTCTGTGATTTTCTGTGCAAGACTGGGTAGGTGAAATGGAACTTGGGGTGGAGGAGGTGGTAGTGCCTGCTTGGCACAAGGGGTGGCATCAGACTTCCCAATGAAAGTAAAGCCTGAGGAAAGTGGCCCTGGGCAGAGGGAAGGAGCTCACTTCACCTACAAGCTTCATGTGACTTGAAGGCTGGGGACCTTTGGCTTTCCCAAGTGTAGAGGGCCCATGAGCATGCCTGTCTGATGTTCAAGTTCCTTTCCTTATGTGATGAGATGCATTTTCCCAGAGTGCTGGGGTTGCCACTCTCATGGGTGCTGCTCAGGGCATTAGTGGAATAGGGGAACTGTAACCCCCACCCAACAGCTGCAGTGCGTGTGCTGCCAGAGACTTCGTGGGCCTGGGGGCATCAATTCTTCCGCAACACACAGATGCTCCTAGGCAGTAGAGAGGTACCAGGCATCTTCTGGGCCCAACTTCTTAACCCTCCCCCACAACCTGGTACCCCTGTTTTGCAAATGCCCCAGGGGATTCTGGAGCACACACCCCACCTTTGCTGAGACTATCCTGACTTTGCACTGCTGCTGCTTTAAGTAACCTTGGAATTATTTGGTGGTTGATTTCCCTATGATGCAGTGGCTTCAGGAATCAGCTCTGATCAGCAGTCTGTCATTCCAGCCCCAGTGCACCTCTTTGTTCTGGCTGAGGCGCTCACACTTGCTTTGTGGCTCTGGGCTCGGGGGCGATCGTGGCTCTGTAGAGCTTGTTCTGGCTGTGGCATAGCCTGGCAGGGTCACATTCTTGGAGAAGGGCAGGTGGGGGGCACTTGAGAAGCTGGCCAGCTGCTGGGCACCCCTGGGCACCCAGGCAAAGGGGCAGTGTTTCTGTTTGGAGAGGGGATGGGTGGAATGGGCTGTTGTCCTGACAGCAGGCTCTGTTGGAAGGAGATGAGCAGGGAGGACAGGGAAGGGGACAGGGTGGCTCAAGGAAGGGCTGGGACAGCAAAGGGAAGGGACCCCAGAGCCAGAGCTTGAAGCATCTGGGCAGGTGTTTCTGGGACAGAGCAGGCTGAGGCCACCTCTGAGTATCTGAAGTAGGAGCTTCATGATTACTTCTCCTCTGCTGGAATAATGTCATTGGCTTCTGTCCCTGAGGAAAGAGCATCATTTCAGTGTTCTGAGATGGGGACAGAGAGGACAGGAGGGCTGCGTGAGCCTCAGATGGTCAACTGGAAGGGCGAGACTAACAGGAGTGGCCGGGAAGGGCACTTCTGTGGCTTGAGATGCAGAGTGCAGAAAGGAGATCGGAGCCTGCTGATGGATGGGGAACTAAAATAAAATATGAGAATGAATGTAGCTTTCTTGAACAGGTTCAAGAGTTGCACCTGGGCCAGGGTGCCCTTTCCTACAGAGCAGAGCTTGAGATTCCTGCCAGAGGTGCAATTCATGGTGGGCACCATCTTCTCCAGCTCCTGTGCCTTCTCTTGCCCTCACACCCCCTCCCAGGTGTCATCACTGGTGACTTTTCCATAAGTATAACACATCCGTGAGCATGGCTCCAGCTTCCTGCTCCCCACCCGGGTCAAGTCTGCCCTGTCTGCTGCCCTGTCCCCTCTGGGCCAAGGGACTGACTGCTCGATGGCTGGGAATCAATGAGGACAGCTGTGCCCAGGACTGGCCAGGACCCCAGCCAGGGTGGCGAGCAGAGGACCAGATGTGTGCGCTGGCCCGAGCAGGAGGAAGGCTGAGGGCAGTGTCACCTGCCAGCGGGGAGCACGCAGGATGCAGGAGCCGGGCTGCAGCTCTTGGTTCCTCTCTTCAGTCACCATCGTCGGTGGTGTCAGTAAACCCAGAGCTAAGTTTTGGGTCTATTTTCTTTAATTAAAAAAAATTTATATTTAGTTTTTGCTGCTGAGGGAACCATTAAATACTCATTGTGTGGAACTTTTGAACATTTACAAAAGTTATTTAAAGAAAGCAAAACATTCTTGACCCCCCAGGACACATGCAGTCACGTAAATGGTTTTATGTATAAAGAAAATTTTCTAGTAATATTCAAACATTCATAGATTATACACTTATGATTATTTTAAATTGTTTTTACACAAGCCATTAGTATATTTTATGTCACTTAGATATCTATTTCATAGTTCTTATTAATTTGTTTATATTTTAATTAATTAATGTATTTTATTTTAGTTTTTGAAACAAGATCTCCCTATGTTGCCCAGGCTGGTCTTGAACTAGTGATCGTCTTGCCTTGGCCTCCCAAGTAAGTGGGACTACAGGTATATACCACTGTGCTTGGCTCAGGATTTTTATTTTTAAATTTATTTTTCTTTGTATTCTAAGGAATATTTATGTTTAAAACTTTTATAAGGTTTCACAATTTCAGTTAGATACAGAAATAAATGCAGGAGACCTACTGTACTACACGGTGACTACAGTTAATAGCAGTGTTAGTATTATATATTTAATAATTGCTGGAAAGCAGACTTTGCTCTTTTTTTCTTTTTTGAGATAGGGTCTCACTATGTAGTCCAGGCTGGCCTTAAACTCACTATGGAGCCCAGGCTGGGCTCAACCCTTTGGTGATCCTCCTGCCTCAATTTCCCAAGTGCTGGGTTTATAGGCGTGTACCACCATGCCCAGCTTAGAAAAGTAGAAATTATTTATTTTTTATTAGTACCTGTTTGCAGAAAGCAATAATAACACAACACATCTTGATTCTTTTTTATCCTCCTCCCTTCCTCTCCTTTCCTTCTCCCTCCATCTCTCTGTCCCCTTCCCTTTTGCAAAAGATCTATCTCCCTATTTCCTATTATCTGTCTTTTATTCATGTATTTATTTTTTGGTATTGGGGATCGAACTCAGGCCCTTGCGCCTGTGATGGAGGTGATGGAACCACTGAGCCAAATCCCCCGGCCCTCCATCTTTTATTTTGCTCTTTCATTTATTTATATTTTGGGCTTCTCATATAAGACAGTGGATTTATTTTTGAGACAGGGCCTTACTATGTAGTGCAGGCTGGCCTCAAACATGCAGTAACCTTCTTGCCTCAGCCTCCAGAGTGCTGGGATTATAGGTGTGCACCACTGCACCCAGCAAAGAGTTGATTTTAAAAGTTCTCAGCCCCAAAATGACATCTGAGGTGGCCCAGACGTTAAGCAGCATGCTTAGCCATTCCACAGTGTACATACACATGCTCCCAAAACATCATAAATACAGACAAGTTTTACTTATAAATTATAACAATCAAATCTGATGTAAAATTGCTAGCTTCCCTCCCTCCCCAGCTTTAGTGAGGTGTGCAGAATACTGCATGTCACCTATGTGTATAGTTTGTGAGCTCCCGTGTATATGTACACCTCTGTTCCTATCACCGTGATTGTAACACCGTTCCCAAGCCTAGGTTTTCTGGTAAAATTATTGTTTTCTTCCTCCCTCACGGAGCATCTTGCCATTTCAGATTTTAATGACTGCCACGTGTTCATATCTATTGTTAAATGGCACTATAAACTTTTTTTTGTTTTGGCTAGAGGTGCTCTTAGTTTTGTGAGAGCCTTTATCTTGCCAGATTGTTCTGTTATTACCCAGTGCGTCTCTCTATCTTGGCCCTGTTGAGAGTACTCTCCACTCTAATGTGAAAGCCTTCCTTTCCTTCAAATTCTCCATCCTTTGCAGATTTCCTGTGAGCTGCCTTTCCTGCCTCTGAAACCTGGAGCTCTTACTCCAACCTGCACATGGATAGCTTTGCAAGCTCTTTGGTTTCACGAACAATTTATAGGCTATGAAATGTTTTTACACTCTACCTGCTGTATGTATGTGCATGTGTGGGCAGGTTTTAAGTTCCAGGCCATTATCCTCTAGAAAAAAGGTGATCCTGAATGTAGAGCATGCACACCTGTAAGTGTAGCTGAGTGTCCATACTCAGACCCACTGTCAAAGCCTAGCTGTGTGGGCCGGGGATTTAGCTCAGTGCTGCCACCACCTGCCCTGCAAGCACAAGGTCCTGAATTTGATCCCTCCTACCCTGGGGGGTGGGGGGCAGCTGTAGCAAACATTTAAACAGTGTTTCACTTTCAGTTTACATACAACCTAGTGAGATTAGCAAAATACTGTGTGTTCATCATGCAGACTCCAAGGCTGTGTTAATGAATGAATGGATCATTAACAATGATTTGCATTTCACTTTGGCTTAGTGTGTAGTCAAAAAGTCTGCCCTGTTCAATTCAATTAAATATGGGTCTTGCAATGTTGTTCACACTATTTCATAACAAAATTACTCCTTTTATATTTAACTGTAGCTTTCAGAAAATTCAGAGGGAGGTTTGTATTTAGTTTAGAAATAAACTGTAGGATTCCGGAAGCCTACACTGCCCCTTGATGGACTCCCATTCCGAGCGAGGAGGGTCTGAGAAGTGAAAACCTCATTTACTAAACCGGGTCCAGGAACAAGAGCCCCAGATGAGAGGCAGAACAGTTGGCTTCCAGTGTGTCCTGCTGTCATGGAGTTGGTGGCTTCCTCATTTCTCCAGCCAGCGGTTCTGGTGATTGCCAGGCTTTCTTGCAGGTCTATGAGTTTATATAAGAATGGGTCCAAAGAGAATTTCAAGGAAGCAGGGACCAAACACCTGAGCTTCCGGTGTGCTTGAGCCTGGACTAAGGTTGGCTTCTATACCCATGAGGAGACCTCTGTCCTGCAGCTCACCATGGAAGGCAATACTCACGGTCTTATCCTTTGTCGTATTCTCCCTGGTTTAGCCCTGTGTGCTAAAGAGAAACAGAGGTCTCTGCAGCTGCAAACAGTGTAAGGTGATATCACTGTCACCTGCTTGTGACTTATCATGCACATACAGCCCAAGAGACACCCATAGGAGCAGGGGCCTCACCCACCAGGTGTCTTGCCAGCTGGGTGTCTGCACAGCTTGGGGCCTGGCTGCCTCCCCTCCTCCAAAGGGCTCTTTGATTATTGAAATGAATTAGAAGCAATGAAACAATAAATACAAATTACTGGAACTTTGGGAGCTCCATGGGTATTGATTTGATTCAAGTCATACAAGAATAAATTGTCGTCCTCTTTGACTTATCTGGGATTATATTTCAGCACTAATTAAAGTTCACGAGAAGAGTGTTCTCTAGAATATAAAGAACTCTGGGGCTGTGGTGGATTGGAGAAGCAGTTGTTTGAAGGAGAGCAAAGCCCTCTTGCAGCTGGCAGATCTGGTGATGCAGATCTTGCACACTGTGGATTGCCAAGTGATGTCACAACTGCACGCTGCTGCTTTATTTAGAATCCCAAACACCATCCAATTTAATAAAACGAACACTGTGTCTATATAGGAAAAGAACATTTCTCATCCCACTACTGCTTGAGGCTGACCTCACTGTTGATGGAAAGCCAACTTCTGGATATATTTTCATTAATAGTGTTACAATCAAAGGCAAATAAAAGGTACAGTCAAGTCAGCCGCAACTTGTATTGACTGTAGACTCTTGTAATTGAGAGGACAGATAGCTTCAAAGAGCTGGGCAGAGATGGCATTGCCCTCAGTTGTGTGATATTAGTGATCTTGCCTCGATGAATTTAATACCACTTAGTTTAAATGCAAATAGTAAAATAAATAACTGCTTCGCTAAGGGCTGCAGCAGAGGAGGCTGAGAATGTCTTGCTGAGAAACACACGGAGAAGATGAATATTTTAAAAGAAAAGCCTGACATGTTATCAATTATTTCATGCAGGAGAATTGACAGAAAGAGAAGGTTGTGGCAGCAATTTCCTCTTCTCCAACTACATAGTAAGAGGCTATTAGCAGGATTTGCAAGGCCTCTTGATGTCCTCTACAGATGGGGCTAATGGTGTGCTTTCATTTAATGCAGTTTCTTAGGCAAAGTGTGTGTGTGTGTGTGTGTGTGTGTGTGTGCAGGTGCATGTATGCTTGTGTGCATGAATGTATGTGCTTTTCTTTCTCCTGAACATTGCATCATTTTCTAGTTGAATTTAATTTCTATTTCCACCCACAGGCTACCTCCTCTCATAGACAAGGCTTTCAGTGCCTCAGTGCCTGCCCCATCAGGACCTTCCTCTGGGTGGTGGTGTGACCATTAATCATGACGTGTCAACTTGAATGGAATCAGAAATGCCTAGCAGATTAGTAAAGCACAGTTGTGGGTGTGTCTGTGGATGACTGACAAGTAGACCAGCAAACTGAATGGGAAGACCCACCCTGGATGTGGGTGGCACCAACCAATGGGCTTGTATCCTTAATGGTATGGAAAGGGAAAGAGAAGAACTGTTCTTGGTTTTGAAGAGCTCCAGTCTTTGCCATCATCTTTGGACATCAGTCTCCTCACTTCCAAGAAGACTTATGACCCTCTAATGGACTCGCAGGCCTTTTACCTTGGACTTGCAGCAGCATCCTTCATCCCTCTTTTTTATTCCTCCCATTGTTTATTGGTACATTTAAGTTTTTTTGTTTTTGTTTTTGTTTTTGGTACCAGAGATCGAACTCAGGTCCTTGTGCTTGCAAGTCAGGTGGATATTGGTACATTTAAAGCAAACAATACAGTTATATATATCATTAGGATCTTGTACCTTTACATGATATGTCTTGGTTCTTATTTTTTTCCCTATACCCCTGCTCTCCCTCCACCACTTCACCCCTTCATCCTTCTTATTCTGGGGCTGAGCAGCTGCTGGGTTCTCCATTATGTAGATGGCCACTGTGGACTCTGCCTCAGCCCTGGGAAAGAGTCATCACTTCTCCTCCTTAGCCTCTTCAGGTCTGGGCATCACCTCCTGGTACTGTCTGTGCCTTTCCAGTCTCCTGCTGCTTTGCCACCTTTGGCTCTAACACTGCTTCACCTGGCCTTGCTGAACAAAGGGTCCTAAGAGTCCCCAGCTGTGGTGACAGCCCCTCTGTGCACCTCCTTGTCTCCCAGTCCCCCTCTGAGCCCAGTCCATCTTGCAGCAAACAGGTTTTCTGACCCCATCCTAGCAATGCTTCCCTTGAGGTCAACTGTGTTACTTGCTTCCTTGCAAAGGTCCTGTGACATCTGGTGTAGGAAGCACTCAATCTTGGGCACCCAGGAGAATGAATCTCTTGGCCTGTGGCCACGGAAATCAACCATGGCCATGAAAAGTGGGAGCCTGTGGATGGATGCTCTTTTCCTCCTGAGTAATGACTGTTACACTTTTAGAGCTTTTCTTGGAAGCTTCCAGAAGGAAAGAGCATCATGTAGTCTGTGTTAGTTACTTTTCTCCCATTTCTGAGATAAAATACCCAGCACTCAAAGTTAGAGGGGAAGGGGTTTATTTGGCTTACAGAGGTTTTAGTTCTTAGTCTGCTGGCTCTGGATCACAAACAAGGCAGGGATGGCAAACAGCCATTGAATAGGAGAAATGACGTGGTATGGACAAGGTAGCAAAGGTGATGAGCTTTCTGCCTCTTTTATCTTATTCAGACTACCGGGATTAGTGTGGTGCCAAACCAATCACTCACATGTAGTGGTTTAGTAATCACTTCCTTAATCCTAGCATCACTCACTCTAGGTTCAGCAATCTCCAGAATAGCCCATGATCATATCAGGCTTTGGGGGGACATCCAGACACAAACCATGATACAGTCCAGTAAGCTCCATGACAATCCTTCCTGATTTCCCATTCCTGCATTCTGAGATACCTGCTAGGGGAACTGTGAGCAAGTTTTGTCTTGGGTTTTGCCTCTGGGTAGATGAGGCTAAGACACTTGGAAACCCAAGTGGGAATATTAAGTTTTGAACAAAATTATCATATTGATTAATGTGCTTTCACTGGAATTGCTTTTAGTCAATTGTTTTCTGGCCAAAAAGATAATTCTAAATGTCTGTATTTCTACCTTTCCAGCCACAAACACATACTCTCACACCTATGTCCACATGTACTCCCACATGTACCACACGTACCTCCCATATACACAGGTAGCATGCAGTCACATATGACAAGCTCTTCACACGCACACACTCGTGTGCATGTGTGACACACATGTGCAGCACACATCCATACGCAAGGACGCATGTGTACACACATGTGCACACACACATGCTGCTTGGTTTGCTGGATCGAACTCAGGACCTTGTGCTTGCTTGTAAGGCAGGCAGCAGCACCACTCAGCTGAATTCCCAGCCCCTGCTGGTTCCCATTTTGACTCCTTTTCCAGCATCTGTGCTCAGCCAGTTCCAGAAGCAGTTTAGCATCTTGGTCTTCTGAGCTGCCCCTAGGGTGCTCTGAGAGTGTTTTCGTGTTCCAATCACTCACAATCCTCTGAATATGGACCGGACACCCTGGAGAGTGCAGCTTCAGAGGACAGGCAGTAAGGACAGCAGGAGCTGGAGCCGATGTACACCCAACACACCTGGCTTCCATGCCAGCTAGCACCGTTGCTGGCCCCTTCTCCTGAGGACACCTGGTTTCATCCGCCCTGTGTTTTTCAGTGATTTTCCTTCCTTTCACTTGCAGATCATTTATGTTTGGGGTGGAGGAGGAAGGTAAAGAGAACAATGTAGTCACAGAAGGCTCCTGGAGATGGTGGGCCTGGAGGAGTCTTGGAGGATCATTAATGTTGAGGGAGAGAGCATCTTAGGCATTGGCTAAGGGATGTAGGATAAGCCATGATACAGAGAAATATTCATGGGCAAATGACTAACATCCAGTTTCTTGAATCCTGAGTAGGTTAATATATCTCTAGGGATTGCAGTGGGGTGTGTCCAATTGGGAGGGCTCAGACCTCCAGCATGTGCTCCAGGCACTAACAGCCTCTCCCCCAAAATTGTCAGAACCTCAGAGGAAAGGTCCCAGGGAAGAGAGATTTGGGGAAAATGCCTCTGAGCCCCAATCTCTTTCTCCTTTCTCAAGATAAGCAAGCAAAGCAAATGCCCGTGATGTGGGCTCAAGGACGCCATGTGTGGACACGGCACCTCGGCCTTTGTTCTCTCTGCCCAGCCCCACTCCGATGCTTGGGAGGGCGTTGGCAAAGAGGGGCCTGTAAGGGGACCAGTGTGACCAGGGCCCCCTCAGCTGGACTAAACTTCAGAGAAGCCTCCTCCTGACACCTCTCCTCTATTTCTTAAAGCATTTAGGAGACTTGGATGGGCAGAGCCTTTCCCTGCCCCTTGGAGATGTGAATCTCTGAAAAGGCCTCTCTCCAGCTTTACAACCCAGGGTTGTCTCAGAAGTGAGCGAGCCTATCTGAATTCCCTGGGTATCTTGCTGGGACATAGGAGGAGTTCACTTTCCCTTTGGGTAGAGGCCATCTGTGAGCATGGATGCCTGTAGTTTCCCCCTGGCCCTGACCCTTTGCAACCCCACTGTTCCTCATTTCAGGGAAGTAGGGCTCAGACAGAGTTCTGAGGCCTCTCTCCTCTCTTGCAACAGTTTTGAATAAAGTCTTCCTTATTTATCAGGTGCTTTGATGGGACTGGGGAGAAGGCAGCAGATCACTTTGCTTTGGGGATGTGTCAGGATGGTGGGTGTATTACTTACTTTTCCATCACTGGGACAAAATACCCAACACTTCTGACTTCAAGGAGAGGTTTATTTTGTCTGAGATTCGAGTTCACACTTGGCCGGCTCCAAGGCAGAAATGGCACAGCTGAGGGGCCTAGCAGAGGACAGCTGCTCACCTCATGGCAGCCAGGAGGCAGAGACAGATAAGGGAGGTGTCAGGACACCCTTGCAGGCCACGCCCACCTCCAACCAGGCGGAGCCTAACGGCACTTTACTGAAGTCGTCAAAGGATGAACCTACTGATGAGAACAGCACCCCCATGATCTGCACATAAGACTCCTGGGAGACATTTTAGATCTAACCCATAACTGAGAGTGAGTCCCTATGCCCCCAACATTTCTGTGGCTAATTTTACATGGATCAAGCAGTTAATATTGGAAGACACCGGAAGTCCTAGCCAGCCACAGGAATAGCAGTGTTCATATTAATACTTTATCCCGACAGGACCAGGGCTGTTAGTTGGCACCATGTTGTAGCTAGAACGAGGACCCATTTGAGTTTTACAGCTACATGCCCATGCCCTGGGAGGCTGTGCAGGCTTCTCCCAGACATCTCATCATCCCGGTATCTTATGTTATTGGATTCTCTGGACTCTGTTGATCACAAGGTGCTGAGTTTTGCCCTTACTGATGCATTTTTTAAAAATGTGTGGGTGAGGAAGCTTTCAGAGCTAAGCTTGGAGACAAGGTTGCCCAGCCAATTGCATGGCAATTCCAGGGGAAAATCTCACTTAATAACAAGAAGCATCACAGGATTTTGGCTTTGAGTTGAGATTGAAGTCAAAGATTCAACTCAGCAGAGGCACTTAAGTGGCTTTCCAACAAAACCATTACATTTTTTCGAGGTTTCAATGGTTTTGTGGTATCATATATACGTGACCTATTTAAATAAATCTCACCCCCTCTGTGTATAATGGCCTCTTAGCATCCTATTAAGTACACTCCCTTTTCATGTCAAAAAATATTTCCACTGGGGCTTGAAATTAGCCCAGGATTTTTTCCCTTTGTTCTTCTGGTCTATCAGTGTTACAGATTGAAGTGGACTCTCTAGCTGAATAGAGTTTATTAGGAAATGTGAAGGCAGGAAGTTCAGACAGGGCTGCCTTCACCCCAAGAATTCACTACTTTTTTGTTCACTGGGGGGTGGGAATGATTATGTTTTAAAATACAGACTTTTGGAGCAGCTTACAATATTTTGGAAATGCTGTCTTTTTAAGGCAAAGCTTTTCTCCACATCTACAGTTCACTGACAGTTCTGCCGCCGAGGTACTGGAGGGGTACCCTGTTATTTTGGGAAATATCTCACTTTCTGAGCTTTCTTTTCTGATTGGGACTTGGAAGGCAAACTGGTGGAAGGTATGAGGGAATGTGAAAAAACATCATAGGAAACAATGAAACTGGATTTAAAGCATATTTATTAATTCTCAGTAAGATCTTATCTGACTCTTACTCAACTAATAAAAAAGAGTTGCTTTGTTTGAAGTGGGGTCTGCTTAGTTAAGTAGACTTAATTCCTGAAATAGGGTCCTGTTCAATGAGGTTTGGTATGCAAAGCATCTAAAACATAAAACAAATTAGTTGCCAACACGTAAATTTCAGGGACTATTTTGTAAAATTTGAGGTTTCTGGCTTCCTCTGGAATCAGACATCTGACCCCTATCGGCTGGCTCCATCCTTCAAATGGTCACCATCAGGGAGTCAGTGGGCCGAGGCTGGCCAGGTTCCGGACATGCAGTTCTCTCCGTGGCAGGTCTGTCCCAGCCCTGTCTGGTGCTCAGGGGCTGCGTCACCCATTCATTTCCAGGCAGGACAGCTCTGCAAGAACCCAGGGAGGCAATTTCCAGCTGGACAGGATGGGAGCTGGGCTGTGGCTTGGGTGATATCGGTGGTTAGAAGCCACACAAGCAATGATGAAAAGAAGGAGCCCCAGGCAAGGAGATGGTGACACAGCTTCCCGCTGACGTTGCCACTTACTGTTGGTTGCATCCTTTCATCATCCCACACCGGGGTCCACACCACTTAATGAGCTCTGCCCTGGAGCCTGTCTGGGGAGCTGGATTTAAAGATAATAGCAATGATAATAGCTGACATTTATGGAACATGGACCACGCTCAGGCTGAGTCTCTTGTGATTGTTGACTGCCTACTCCACCCAACCCTCTTGGGAGAGTAAGAGGTGCGTTTGTGAGTTAGCTTTTCAAGGCTGTGACCAAATACGTGAGAGAATAACAGTTTACAGGAGGAATCACTTAATCTTGATGCGGCTTTGCGCGCCTGTAGTCCCAGCACTCAGGGAGGCTGAAGCAAGAGGATTGCAAGTTTGATCCCAGTCTGGGTAACTTAGTGATTTAAAATCTCGTCACAAACAAAGCAAAACAAGAAAGGGCTGGGGATGTGGCTTAGTACAAAAGTCCAGAGGTCAATCCCCAATTACACCACCCCCCAGACACAAAAAAGAGAAAGATTTATTTTGGCTCACTGTTTCAGAGGTTTCAGTCCATGTTTCGTTGCTGTGAGGTGAGAAAGAACATCATAGCAGAAGGTTAAATTGGAGCACAGCTGCTCACTGCACAGCAGCCAGGAGGCTGAGACAACCAGAGGCCTGTGCATGCGGATGGGCTTCCTCCTCACGGTTGGTTCCATCCTAGCTCCACCCTCCTGGATAGTCTAGCCCATCAGTTTACCATCTCACATGCCAATCATCTCTGCTCCGGAAGCACCCTCAATACACCCAGAAGCATGCTTGGCTAATTTCTTAGGTTTCTGCATCAATCAAGCTGACAGTCAATACCAACTGTCGTAGGGGAGGGGAATTCTTATTTCCTCTGTCTTGCGGGTGAGGTGATTTAGCCTCACCACCATGGTTGTGCCGCTTTTCCACCAGGGCTGTTGAGCTTGCTGCCCTTCAACCCACGGATGGAATCTTTAGGCCTGTTAACCTTTCTCTTGCTGGAAAGTTCACTTGTCCTCATAAAGAGACTTCGGGTATCTCTGGGCTTCTTGATTTTGGAATTATCTTATTTTTAAAATAAATATGAGGCTTGTAGGGTTTCTGTAGGTGCCAGGTGCCCAGATAGTGCTACACACCACAAAGGGTAAGGACCTAGCTTTTGCATTATGCAGTTAAGAGGTCTGGTGGGGGGCTCATTTAACAAAACAGCAACCACAGTGCTGTGACAGTGAAACTGAATTGTTAACTTGGCGGTCTTGAGAGCTGCTCAAGGGGTTGGTGGAGCACACCCTGGTTATATCTGGGTGGGTCTTAGACGTGTGGCTTTGGAGACTATAGCTGGTTCCTAGCCCATTCCTCTCTGGCACTATTTCCCTAATCTGCTTCCTGGCCACAATAAATTAAGCAGCTTTGTTCTGCCATGTCTTCCACCGTGACGTTCCTGCCTTGGAGCCAGCAGAACATGGATTGAACCTCCTGAAACCTTGGGCCAAATAAATTTCTCTCCTTAAGTTGTGGGTGTTGGATATTTTGTCCCACTAATGGGGAAGGCTGGCTAATATATGCAGGGTCTCCTGGTCTGATCCAGAAGTGGGGCTGAGGGAGGAAGGGAGGGGTGGGGATTGCTGTTGTGATGTAAGTGGATGTCACAGAAGTGAGATATTTGAAATTATTTTCATACAGGTTTTGGTTTGCTTTTGGTTGAGCAGATTGGAAAATAATGGCATGAGTGGGGATACTTTAATTTTGCTGCAGTCTGGTGGGAATTAATTTATCCTATTGTAATTGAAGATTAGATCCAAAGATTGTTTTTAGCTGTAGGGTTTCTCGAGCCATGTAGAATTCTTGGCAATTGAACATTTTAAGTGCTTCTATTTTCATTCTTAAATTTTTAAATTTTCTAACTGAATTGAGGCACAGATGGATGGAATATTTTTTCTAATGGTTTGGCTGATGCCTGGAAATGATATACACTCCTTCTTCTTCTCAGTAATGAAAAATAATAATGCCTTCTATGTGTAGGATAATTTACCAGGTCAGTGGAAGTAAATAACTGATGTTGCTGAACAGAAGCCCCAACTCACAGACAGCCTGTGCTGTCTTCTTCTCTCTGCTGCTTCTTAGCTATGTGACCTTGGGAAAATGATTCCATTTCTCTGTTCTTGGGTTTCCTCATCTGAAACATAAATACTATGATGAATCTTATCTTGTAGGGCTGTTATGGAGATGAATAATAATATTTGTAAATCAAAATGATGTCCTGGTACCTTGCAAACAATTAATATTATAAAAACAATTGTTATTTTGAGCATGTCATTTCTTTTCTTTGGGGAAGAGTATAATTAGTGGAAAGGTCTAATTATCATTTGCAAAACTGGATTAATGAAGGTGCATGGAAAAGCAGTTGGCCGCTCAATCACTAGACACTTTTTGATGATTACTGAGGTGTACTAAGCATCTCCCACGTGGCAGATACTTTCCTAAGTGTTTAAGCACCAGCTTACCCCATCCCGGCATCAATCTCGTGAGGTGGGTCCTGTTTTCATTCACACTCTGTGGTAAGAACATTGATACTTAAGGGTGAAGTGGATTTTCTAAGGTCACAAACATAACACAAGGCAGAGATGCGATCGCCCTAGTTTGAATGGTGTTAGAATATGTGATGGTGATAATAATCCTGCACTGCTTCTTTTGTGTGGTCAACGACAAATGATACATTGTGGACTTCTGAGATCAAACTAAAATGCCATTCCCAAACTGTCCTCTAACCTGACTTACTCTCCAAGTGGTGCTCTTTTTTGTGCTCGGTAGGTTTTATGGAGGACGCTGCAGAGAGGGGACCAAATTGTTTTTAATGGACAGTGGTACAATCTGTGAGGATATGGTAGTATGTTGATGCAGCTTTCATGTGTTTATTTGGTCAACATCTGCTGACCGCCAGCTCTAGTTGAAGGTTTGTAGTACTGGCCAGAGAATAATGACAGAGTTGCATTGGTCACTTTTCCATTATTGGGACAACATAATTGACATATGCAACTTAACGGAGAAAAGGTATATTTTGGCACATGGTTTCAGAAGTTTCAGTCCATGATTTCAGGAAAATTACAGAACAGCATCTCAGAGGAAAGCTGTCCACCCGGTGGCAGCAAGGAAGCAGAGAGACAGGGAAAAAGTCTGAAAGGGAGGGGCTGGAGACCAGATAGAGTGCCCAAGGTCACACCCCTATGACCCACCCAGACAACCGAAAAGAATGCTTTACTAATCTCCTAGGTGTCTCTCAAGCCAGTCAATTTAACAATAAAGATTAATCATCACATTTTGCCCCTTGTCAACTTGGTACTTAAACATATCCCCTTAAACCCTACTTAATCTCCATATAGAGGTAATAACCAATTCAACCTAATGATATAACTATCCTGTGTACATGAACACACAATAATCCCTTCCCTTAAAGTCTCAGCAGTTCTAGAATTGCTCAAAAGTCGAAGCCAAAGTCTCCTCTGGGGCAAAAAGTAAACTCTTAGCAGTGAATCTCTGTAAAATTAAAAAAAAGCATGTTGCATGTTCCCAGGATACAGTGGCATAGATGAATAGTCCCATTTTAAAGGGAGAAATAGAGGAATGAAAAAAATTGGACCAAAACAAGACCAAAACCCAGCAGGGCAAAAAAAACCTGTAGCTCCATGTCCAGTTTAAAGGGCTCATGGTGGCATGATGTGAGTTTCAAAGGGCTTGGCAGCCTCAATCCCAGGGACTTGCTCGCTGTAGTGCACAAGGCTTCTTTCTTGGGCTGGTTCTGGTGCTGCTGCAGCTTTTCTTGGCAGATATTCCATGTCCCTGGCATCTCCAACTTCCTAAGCCTTTCACTGCAGCTTTGGTTTCATACTACTGCTTCCTCCATCACCTTCTCAGGGACTCCCAGCAGGGATTCTGACCCTTTTACACTGCATTGCCTAACTTTACGTGCTTTCTTCTGAAATCTGGGTAGAAGCCCATATGCCTTCATAACTCTTGCATTCTGCATACTTGCAAAACCGGCATCAGGTGGATGATGCTAAGGTTTCTGCCTGAATGAGCAGTAGCTGAGACCCCTTGGATCATGGCTGCAATGGCCTCTGAGTGCCTGGATGGTTGAACACCAGGTAACACTTCCTTAGAGGGCCATGGATGAACAGGGTACCCTGGAACTCTCTTCTATAAGGAAAATCTTTCAAAAGAGTTTAAATTTTTGTACCCTTGAGTTTGCAATGGGTACAATATGACCAATTCCTGAGATGCCCTCAAGTCATCTTTCCTATTGTCCCAGTGAATGATACTTGGCTTAAAAAAAATAAAAAGCAGCAACCACACCTTCTTTGGCCCCAACTTTATATATCCTTCTGGCAAAATGATAAAATTTAAAAATCTTTCACCTCTGCTTCTTGCTCCTGATTCTCACTATAAATCTGGCTAATAGCATCTAGCAGTACCCACCTCACACCCTGATGTTTTGGCTTCCTAGAAATTTCTTCCCCTAGATCAATTAGTCTATCACCTTTAACTTCATGCAATAAAGTTGTCATTTCAGTATTATGGGTCACAGGCAAGCTCCCTGTGGAGCTCGCCTATACACACTTTCACAGAGCATGATCCAAGGTTTTTTCTAGCACTTTATGAAATGATTACCCTTGATACAGTGGTTTAGGTCATGGACAAATGTAGACAAATTCTTTGCCAGAATACAGCAAGCATTATATTTAGTCCATTTTCCAACAGAGTGTTATTTTCACCTGAAATTTCATGAGCACTGTCTTTACTGTCTGTACTCCTATCTGCACTCTGTTCTTCTGAGTTCCCACCAAAATTGCCTATCAATTTCTGCATACCACATTCTAGGGCCTGTCTGGCCCAAATCTCCAAGCTTTTCCAAATTGTTTCTGCAAACCAGTTCTGCAGGCTTTTGACTGCATGGTCAGTTATAGTCACAGCAATAACCCCATTTCTGGTACCAACTTTCTGAGTTAGTTTCTTTTTTATTGTTGGCACAAAACACTTGACATATACAAATTTTAATTTTAATTTGAAGGAGAGGTTTAGTTTGGTTCAGGTTGTCAGAAGTTTTAGGCCATGGTCAGCTGGCTTCAATCAGAAGCACAGCAGAAGTGTGTAGTGTAGGAAAGCAGCTCAACTCATGACATCTGAGAAACAGAGCAGGAGAAGAGCCGGAGAGGGGGCCAGAGACCAGTTAAAATCTTTAAGGTCACACCCCTCTGTTCCTCCCAGACACATCACAAATGTTGCTTTACTCATTAGGCATCTCTCAAGCCAATTAAATTAACCAGTATTAACCATCACATTTGTCCACTCGCTGGAATCATCTGGTTAGCGGTATTTTGACACATGTGCCAAAAGGGCTGCATAGAGGCAAGATTCTAATAAATACAGGCCATTTCCTTCTGAAATATCTTGATGTGGACAACGCTTCCCCAGAATTCTCCTGAGAACAGCTAGCAAACCTATTTCCAATAGGTTGTACGTATGGGATTTCCATTCATTTTTCTGGTTAAGGATGGGGCAGTATTTCCCATGGTTGAATGTGTTCCCCGAAGCAAAGCATCGGAAGCTGTAAAAATTACTTAGGCTTACGTAGTCCACACAGGGCACATATTTCTTTGGAGAAGGTTTAACTCTAGATTCTTGGGTCCCTAAGCACAATTAAAGAGCCTCTCAGCTTCAACTGTGGACAGGGCAGGCTGGGAGAGTGCTGACCACCCTCCCGTTGTGTTTGGTCCTTTTGAAGAATGCTGCCTTCTTTCTTCTTTGTGGGGCTGCTGTGCCCAATTTCACACTATTTACCATAGGTGTCTTTTTGCAAGATTCTGCTTAGAGCATTCTTATCAAGGGTAATCATTTCATAAAGTGCTAGAAAAAACCTTGGATCATGCTCTGTGAAAGTGTGTATAGGCGAGCTCCACAGGGAGCTTGCCTATGACCCATAATACTGAAATGACAACTTTCTTGCATGAAGAAACACTTAAAGGATTAGTAGAGCAGCTTCTGGGTATATCTGGATAGGCCACGGAAGTATGGCCTTGTGCACTATACCTGGTTCCTGGCCCCTTCCAGATCGTGCTCTGAAAGTGTGTATAGGCGAGCTCCACAGGGAGCTTGCCTATGACCCATAATACTGAAATGACAACTTTCTTGCATGAAGAAACACTTAAAGGATTAGTAGAGCAGCTTCTGGGTATATCTGGATAGGCCACGGAAGTATGGCCTTGTGCACTATACCTGGTTCCTGGCCCCTTCCTCTCTGGCACTGTTCCCCTGCTCTTCTTCCTGGCAACCATGAACTGAGCAGCTTTACTCTGCCATGCCCTTTCACTGTGGTGCTCCAGCCTTGGAATCAGCTCACCCGGGATGAGTCTCTTGAAATCGTGAGCCAAATTAAATCTGTTTTCTTTTAAGGTGTGGGTGTCAGGTATTGTGTTTCAGTGACAAGAAAGTTGACTAATATATTACCTCTTAAAATTCATGCAGGAAAGGAGGTGACACTGGTCACAGGGCTCAGTTGTAGACAGACAGGTTCTGGGGATCTAACGTCCAGCATAGTGACTGAGAAGATAGAGCTTAAATGTGAAGTGATGGGTATGTGAGTGTGATAGTCATTTCACACTGTGTATAAAAACTTCACCATGTACATGGCAAATATGTACAATTTTTATTTTCACCCACTCCTCAATACATCTGGGAAATACATAAATGTAATTCTTGCAAGTTAACTGACAGAGGCAGAGGTGACTCAGGAGTTTTCAGGTTAAAGAAGCAGATGATTGAATCTGACAGCAAGCACGAGGGTGACCCTAACTCATGAATTTGCTGAATTGCTCCTCAGGAATGGACTCCAGCTTGAGTCAAATGCACAGAAGCTGCCTCTACCTGATGCTCTGATGAGCCAGACACTGGATTCTAGAACATAAACAGAAGAAGACCCCAAGCCTGCCACTTGGAACCATCCCCATCCGTCTTCCTTTCCTGCTTATCTTCCCAACTTCTCTCCTTATCCCACCCACATGAACTCTTCCTATATTCTAAGCTCTCATTCATCTGCCCTCTGATTCAATACCGTGGAGGTGATTGGGTGAACTTTGCCCAAGGGCCGTGCTCCATTCTCCTGGAATACCATGTGGGTCACACCAACCAAGTGGGCATGGCATGTGAGTTCTTGAAACTTCAGGTTAACTTATTGACACGAACTGCATAGAGGCTTTAACATGTGAATCGGTGTTATCAGTCCCTAAGAGGAGGACCTGGAGCACCCCAATGCATGGAGTTTCCCCAAAGCACAATGCAGGGGGACATTTGTGTATGTGTGGGGCTAGGCTGCCACTTGAGCAGAAGACAGCTGTGTGATGACACTCTTGTTTATCAGATGCTTTTGACTTGTTTCTATTTTGCTATATAACAGCACTTGTGTAACAAAGATGTAGACCTGTTCACTTTCTTAATTCAGTCCCAGAATCTATAGTCAATTCTGTGATAATGTAACACGGACTTTCCTAAAAATTTACAATTTTATGCAAAGCAATGCAATAAAAACCACAGTGCTTATGTGAGAAATAGGTTAGAGAAACAACACTCAAAAATGTCAATGATATATATTAGAAAATATCAGCCCCTAATAAAAATAGTAGCTCGGTTGTACACATTAATGGCTCAGAAAGGCATAAGTCCCACAGTCACTGTGGCACTTGACCTTGAAAATGTTTCGAATTTCGCTTGTGGATGCGTGTGTCAGAAAGGTCTCAGCTGTACACGATCGTGGGTGGCAGAGGGGGCATTATCTGCTGTGACAGCAGGGGCAGGTGGGTGGCACTTCAGCACACGAGGTGGACAAAACTCACAACATAAGCAAACAAAAAATTCTCATTATGCTCAGAATGTTCCCTAATACATCAAGCAGATCGGAACAATGATGTGTTCTCAAGACAAGCATTATACAGCAGAAATGACGGGAGTGCTAATATTTCAGAATATTTCCTAACAGATGAGTTTCCACACACATAACAAATTGACCGATCCATCCACAAACACAGCATTCTTCTTCTTTTCCTTAAGTAGGGTTATCCACACTTCCTGTGTGCCATTTTATTCTGTTATTATTCAGTATAGCTTCTTTCTCTGCCAGTACACGGAGTTCTATCTTAATCTTTTCTATATGGTTTAGCTTTCCAGGGTGCAGATGTTTATCATGACTCACTTAGTTTTTTCCCTTTTGATAGCCACCTAAGTCTGTACCCTATTTTTGCTATTATAAGTTGCAATGAAGATTATTTCTCCAGTCATGATTTTTCACAAAGGCTGTCCCAGCTTTTGCTTAGGATATAGAAAGTGGGAAAGAACATTATTCCCACAACAACAAAGAAGTACTTTGTTGGAATTATTTTCCAACAGCAAAGAAGTTAATTGATAAGCTTCAATGTTCCTTGAATTCATTAAAAAGGAGAGGCCACAGGGCAACTCACTGGCCTGAGGGCTCAGGGAAAGATATGAATATCTAAAAGGTGATGAGAGCACTGGTTTGCCTTGGGCTGTGCTACCAGACACCAAAGGAGGGAGTCAGAAGGAGCTGACTCAAACTGGGAAATCTGACGTCCCAGGGGCTGCAGGGACTTGCACCCTCTTGCACCCTCTTGTGGACTCTGCTCCACTAACCCACAGTGGTGCCCACAAATAAGACAGGGGGAACCCTAAGAAAACCAGGAAAGCAGAAGCTCTGCATGGCCATGGAGCCTCAGATCCTCCTAGCCAGTTTCCTCTGTGGGTCAGAAGCATTAAATCTCAGAAGGAAAAGCAGTGAACCCTACGGAGCTGAGGACGTCCCTTGCTTGCATCCTTTCACATTTAAGCAGCATTGTAGGGTCATCCAGCCTTCTGTTGTACTAAGAGAGATAGGAAACAAAATAACAAAAGCTGGGGAGATTGCCTAGTGTGCAGTTGGATCTCCTAGCTTGATCTTGGATCACCTTCACCCTACTCCAATCTTATTACAGGTTCATAAAAATGTCCTACCTGTCATATGCTAATTAAGATCAGAGTGAATTCTGGGAAGAGCATGCACCTGGAGCGAGCCCCTGAGATCACATGGTGCCTGTCAGTCATTCCTGTCAATCACACCTAGAGATTCAGGAGGAGGCACCTAAGAGGGGAGATACCTTACCTTTAAATTTCAAAAGACTAAGCCGGGTGTGGTGGTGCACACCTGTAATCCCAGCAGTTGGGAGGCTGAGGCAGGAGGATCACTGTGAGTTAATGACTAGCCTGGGCTACATAGTGAGTTCCAGGTCAGTCTCAACTACATAGTGAAACCTTGTCTCAACCTTCACCCTCCGCCCAAAATTCAAAAGACTAATTTTACCCATGTGTTGCGGCTACCACATGCTGTGCCTTTTCTCAGCACATGCCATGTGCCTGGCACCTTTCTTGGTCTGTCCTACATCTTTGGTTTGCATGGACTTGCCTGAGCACAACTTCTTATGATCTTCAATCAATGGAGGTGCTCGCTACTTACTACTGGGTGCACACCTGGCAATTCGTTCTTTGTCGTACACAAGAGCCTGGATTATATGACCCCATTCCACAGCAACGCTATCACCCCAGTGATGACACTGGTGAGGACCCTTTCTATCTGAAAATAAGGGAGAGCAAGAGCCCTGGAATCCACCCTGGCTCAGAGTGTTGCAGACTTTCACAGCTGGGAGCAGGACAGGTCCACCTGATGAATTCATAGCTTCATGTTCTGTTAGGAGGTGGGGCTGGTTGGAGGAGGCAGGTCACTCGCTGGGAGTGCCTGTTAGAGGGTCTCTCTCTCTCCCTGGCTCCTCCCTTCCTTCTCTGCTTCCTGTCTGCCATGAAATGAGCAGCTTTCCTTTGCCAGGCCTTTCCACCTTGATGTTTTTTTTCCCCCTTGGAGCCAGCTGACAATGGACTGAATCCCCTAATCAGTGAGTCAAACTAAATTCTTCCTCCTTTTCAGTCTGGGTATGGGATATTTGTCCCAGTGATAGAAGAATACAATGAAGCATAAACAAACAGGAAATAGCAGCATACTACTAAGAAACAGAACTGACAGAACCAAGTTCATAAATGACACAGATGTTGAAACTACCAGATAGGGTATTTAAAATAGTCATTAACAGCACGGTCAAGTTTCTGAAGGAAAATGTGGTCCATGTGCCTGATCAGGGAGGTAATCTCACTAGATAGATGGAAAACTTGGGAAATAATCAGATGGAGTTGTTCAAGGGGCTTGTGTGCAGGTTGACCCAATGAGGTGAATGGGAAAGATGAATGAGATTAATACAGGTCAATAATCCAACAGAGAGAGAGAAAACAGGATAGAATGCTCAGGTTTTGGGACATCATGAACTGGCACGAGATATGTGTAACCAGATTCTGAAAATAAAGTATAGAGAAAATGGGGCAGAACACATCTTTGAAGAGATGATGGCCAAGAATTTTCCAAAACTAATGGTGGATACCAAATCACAGATCCAAGGGGCTCTGAGAAAACCACATAAGAGATACCCCAAACCCACACCCACACAGCGTGTTCAAACTGCTAAAGACCAAAGGCAGAGAAATAGAGACTCATTGCACACCTAAACATCACAGCAGACATTCATCAGAAATTGAGGGCTAGGGACTCAATCATCTTCCCCCCAAAGGCTCATGTTGAAGCCCTAACTCTCAGTGTGACAGTATGCAGAGGTGGGTCCTACAGAACGATGTAAAGAGGTGATCAAGGTTCAATGAGGGTGCAAAGGTGGAACCCTAACGCGACAAGACTGGTGTTCTCATGAGAAAAGGAAGAGACACAACTCCTTGTGTGAGCAGGGGGAGACCGTGTGATCATGCAGTGACCAGATTGTCCTCTGCATGTCAGGGAGAGAGACCTCGTTGTGCAGCCAGCACTTTGATCTGGGACTTCCAACCTCCACACCTTGTTTTGTTATAGCATTCAGAGCAGACTGATACCCATTGTGAGCCAGAAGATCATGGAGTGGCATGTAAGCAATGCTAGCTGGAAAATTTAACCTGCCAATGTAGCTTTCTGTACCTTGCAAAAACTTCCAAAACTGAAAGGCGGAAATGGAGAGATTTCAGTATAAGAAATGTTGAAGGATGTTCTTTAGGCAGAAGCAATAGGATTTTAGACAGAAACCCAGGTGTGTAATAATAAAAAACAAAAAATATTGGAAATGCCATAAAGGAAGGCACATATAAAATTAAAAAAAACAATTTTAACTGCTTTAAAGGATGACCCAGCATCTAAATCAAGCACTATATCATTGAATTGTTCATTCACAGTATCTGCATTACAGGCTGAGAGGCCCAGTCCCAGCAAGGACCAGCAGAGGCTGAGCTGGGGAGCAGGTTCCTGCTGCCATCTAGGCACAGAACTTCCTGGCTAAGTTGATGAGGTCTCAGGTCCCAGAACTCTCAGATCCCACTGGGGTCTGAAGCCGCCACTAGTCAGATGGAAAACTGGGTTAATGACACAAGGTGTTTGGAGAGGACGCCGGGACATTTATTCCTGAGGTGGTTTAGAGATTCAACAGAAGTAGCTGGGATCTACATCCAGAACTCCTGTCCACCCCCCGTCTCCCTTGTCCTTTGTCCCCTTTCCCCCCTCCTCTTCATGAGATGATGTCCATCGATCTTGTTCTGCTCCCCTGTGTCGAGTCCAGGGCTCTCTGACCAGCAGAAGAACCCCAGGAAGTGCAAACTTGGAGCATAAATCAATGTGAGGCCAACTCTATGAACTTTAATAAGTGTAGCAATTTTTCTATGACTTGAAAAGACAGAAGACAAGTGAACTGTTGGCCTCTGAAGACCCCTAGGGTGTTGGAGGTACATTTGTTTCGTGGACAGAGCTCATAGGTGGGAAGAAGTCCTTTATTAACTCTCACTCCCCCGTACAGTTGTGTTTCATTCAGCCACGAAGTAGCCTCTGCTGTGAAGTTGACGGGGAGTTGTCATCTTATCCCTGCCTTCCTGCAGAGTTTACTGGGTCTCCAGGACACATGATACAAGGTCATTTCCTTCAGAATCAGTTGGTTTGGTTAAAATTCCAACTCATCTTCTATAAGGTGTCCTTGTTACTCATCTTAATTTAGTGCATTGATTCTAAAATTCCAAATTCTACGTTTTGCCTTAGGACAATGCAAGGACAGGTATCAGATGCACATGGTATCTTTAATAACAATCTAAACTCTTGTAGTCCACCTGACTCTTAGCAGAGTCTTACTTTCATGGTGCAAAAGAGAAAGTTCACCTCTCCAAATTTTTCTTTTCCCTGTTAGTTCTAAATATTTCAGCCAGAGATCATCACAAATTCCTGATTAACTGGAAATCTCAAAAGATATTGCCATGTCCCCTCTGGTTGACCTGGATTCTCCTAGGAGTATCATTTCCAAAAGACCTGACTAGTCCTCCAACTTGTCCTCAACACACACACACACACACACACACACACACACACCACACACACACATGCACAGCACTTGTTTGCTCAGATTCAGGGGACAAAATTTGGTGGCTTGAGGTCAGCAGTCCCAGTGTTATTCAGCCTGATTCCTTCCTGCTGTCTACACTGTCTAGTGCTGAGGGCAGGGGAAGGGGATAGGCTGGTCTTCTTTGGTCCCTGCCTGTAGCTCAGGAGTAAGAAAGGGAAAGACACTCTGGGTGAACTCAAGAGTCACTCTGACCCAGGTCTCAAGTGGGACCAGTATTTCTTACAGCTACTCTATGAGCATACTTTCCTGGCTTTAATGGATATGTGAGTTCCAGGTGCAAGAGCTCAGGGAAGCTCCATGTTCCAGCTTCCCATCCAGGGAGCTTAGTTTATTCTCAGGTCTTCAGGAAATTATGTGGGTATTGTCACCTACATCCTGCTTCTCTTGGTTCCTGAAGAAGATAACTGGAGCGTCAGCCATGGTCAAAGATGATCACAGAGACAGAGTGAGGATTCCCTCTCCAGTCCCACCTGCTGTAACCCATTCTCTGGAGACATCCTGTAGCAGCATTTTCTTTGCTGTCCTTTGAGGTTCTGTGCTACTTATGGTGAACGTTAGAGGGCTGTGAATTCCTAGGAACCATGCAAAATTTTGTGAGGTTTCATGGCTTGAGGGGGGTGCCAGGTTCTAGGGAGAGTCAGACTCTGGAGAGCCAGGAAGGCCCCTGACAGTTGTCATTCAAAGACACGCACATTATGATGCTGTATGATTATAATCCTGTGCTGTCACACTGCCTAGTGAGATCCATTCTTCCTGTGCAGCAAGCTCTTCAAGGGAAGAGGGGCCCAGTGCACTGCCTCCCACTGCCTCTGGAAGCCACAGCCCAGACTTCTCCTTCCTTTGTTTCTCTTGTCTCAGTTCATGTGGCAAATTCATGAGCCATAAGGACTTCTGAGAAAAGGGTCTACATTTCAGGGTTAAAGTCTAGTCATGGATGGTGAGGATTGGAACTAAACTTAGTGTGTCTTTAGAGTCTTCAAAATGACCCTTCATACTCCATCAAAGCCAAACCCAGGGTTGGGCCTCACTGGGAGCCAGATATGGTAATTCCCACTAGCAGATGAAAGAATGGAACTTTTGGGCTGGGGATTTAGCTCAGTGGTTCTGCTGCCTGCCTCGCAAGCACAAGGACTCGAGTTCCATCCCCAGCACCAAAAAAAACGAAAGGAACTTTTGAGCTCTAAGCCACATTCTCAACATCCTGAAACTGAAATTCAGAGTGTCCTGATAGTGTGTGTTGTAATTTCAGGCATCAGTGAGTTTTATAGGACAATTACAAATGTTTAATTTACAGAAGTTACAATCTTAAAAGTACGGGCATGTCCTGGACTCCTTGGGTCAGGCCTGATAGCTGTGACTCCTGTGCAGTTTTGGTACCTCCATTTGAGTAGGAAGTCAGATGTTCAGCATGAAAATGATTTTTCCTACTACTGGAGAAAGAGAAGCAGATTCTTGACCTCATAACATTTACCAGTCCCTCCATCTTCCCAAATCAGAGTTGGCCCACCACTCCATGTCCTTCTTGGCTCTGTGTCCCAGCTTGTTCTGCCCATCTGCCTTCCTTTGGGCTCTTGGTTTCTAGCCTTCTTACTGTTCCATTTGCATGTCTGGAAAATTCCCCTAAAATTTATTGCCTTAAAAGCTGACCATTTAAATTACTCACAGACCTGAGATTTGTGCAGGAGTTGGCGGGGTGGTGTGTGTGCACTCCATTCAGCACCAGCTCAGGGAGCTTAGAGGACAGAGCCCACTCACTCTCTTGTTCACTTAGTGCCTCAGTCACTCTGGAGATGATGCTGGGTGTTGGCTGAAACACATTCCAAGTAGTCTAGAATTAAGAACATTATGGTGGTTGGGTTTTAAGGCCATGTACAACCTGTGCTTGAGAAGACTGAGGAAATGTGCCTTTTATGACACAGCCCTCACCATGGTTTGGATATGATTTCGGCATCTCCAAAGGTTCCTGTGTTAGGAGCTGGTGGATGATAGTGTGGGACTTTGAAGAAGGGAAGCTGGTAGGAGGCCCTTAGATTTTGGGGGCAGCTCCCTTGGACGGATGAATGCAGCCTTCATGGGACCCCTGAGCTCTCAGGTGGTTGGAGAAGCCTGAGCCTGATCCCTGAATGTCTTCTTGCCTGGTGATGTGATCATTCCCTTTTATGCACTCCTGCTAATGTGGTCACCATGGGCTTTCATCATGGCAAAGCTGATGCTGGTGCCAAGCCCTGAGTCTCTAGAACCCTGAACCTCATTTCTTCAACAGTAGCTGCCTTGGGTATTTTATCACAGTAATAACAAACAGACTAACACAGCTTTGGACATCAGGGCATCATTATGGATCCTGTCCATTGAAGCAGTCACCAGTCCTGCCCAGATTCAAAGTAGCTAGAAGCCGCCTCTTGATGGGAAGGGGTGAAATTTTGAGGAGCACTGGGGCTGGAAGTACTGCTCTGAGTATTTTTGGAAAATGCATCCTGCTCACTTGTTTTTCTGTTCCAGATAATTCTCCACACCTGTACCTAACTCTGCACCTTGCCTCTCCTTAACCTTTGCTGTCCTCCTCTGCTGACTGGCTCAGGATGAATGGGGTCCTAATTCTTTACATTCTGTGTCCAAACAAAGTAATCAAAGGTGACAACATCACACTGACAGGCCCTGCTTGGGAATGCCAGAGCTAGGAGAAATGTCTGTAAAGTCTGAGCTTTCCAGTTTCCCCCCTTGCTGGCAAAAATAGTTAGATTTAAGGACTTGTAGTTAGCAGTGAGATTTAAGATGTTTGCTCACACAAATCACAGACCATAAGTCTTCTTGGGTTAACCAGGACAAATTTATGATGGAGAAATTATTATTTTTTTTTTTTAAAAAAAGACTGTGAGATGAGCTATGATTTCTCTTAGCTGTAGGGCAATTTTTCCTTTTGAAATTTTAAGTTTCTTGTCAAGGTGAAAGGTGCTGTTGGTGACCTTGTTTATGACCGAGAAAGCGATATATTTGCAAAGTAAAATTCCTCCCAGGAAGTTAGTCTGGCCCTGACTTTTGTTGCAAAGCTGCTTTGATTTATCCACAAGCCCAACTTTCCCGACAGAAGGGATGATTAAACTGGCTAGCTACTGAAATATGACACAGGCTGTTCTGATTGGTGAAGCCACATGACTGGGACAGAGCTTCTCCACCAGGGCCTGGTGACCCTGGGCCAGGTGTTTTGAGCAAATTTATAGGATGAATGGAAAAAACAAAGAAGATCGATGGAAACAGAAACAATAAATCCCTATTCTGTAACCCACTGAAAGTCAGAGAGTTTGAAGGAAACTCTGAGATAAAAATAACTGCCTCCCCAACATTTTTATAAATGCTTTTGCAAAAACATAGTACAAAGCCATCGTTATATTTGCATAAAAAATGAAGCACTAGCCATGGAGACTGAAAAGTGATAGTAGTTAGTATAAGAAATACGGATAGGTAAGTAAATTTATTCATTTGCCAAACTCTGCCATACACTATCAATATTAGCAGGTGCTGCACAAATCTGCAGAGTTCTTAGCCCTTGAAAGTCTACAGTCTCATAGGGAAGTGCAGCTGGTTTAAGCAATGGCTCCCACAGATATTCAGGCCCTCACTGCTGGACGTGTGATTATTATCTTACATTGCAAAAGGCACATTGCAGGTGTGTTTAATTTATGGGTCTTGAGTTGGGGAGATTATCTTGGATTTTATAGATGGCCCCTAAATAAAAATACAAGTGTCCTTATAAGAGGAACAGAAGGAGAACTGGGGACAGAAGGGAGAGCCAAATGGTGAACAAAGCCAAATGCTCCACTGCTGACTTTGAAGATAAAGGAAGAAGTCATAAGCTAAAGACCGCAAGGAACATAGGTCTAGAAGTGGTAGAAAGAGACAGGTTCTAGACAAGGGGTCCAGGTGTAGACTTCCAAGCTCCAGAGATGTATGAGAATACATTTGTATTGTTTTAAACCACCAAATTTGAGATAATCTGTCATACCAGAAAATGAATATGGGCAGTTGGTAGGTATCTTTGGGATATAATTTTAATGAATGCCCAGCTGCCTTTCAGGAAATGGCTATCAGGTCATTCACGACAAGTGAGAACGTTTCATGCATGGCATATTTCTTTAGCTTTAGGATTTGTGCAATGGTCAGCAATTGAAGATCTGTGAAGAGGAGTGATTTTGACCTCTTTGTCCCTGGGCTTGCTGGAGGATTTTTGTAATGGTCTGAGAGGAGAAAAGAGTGTCAGGAGAGTCCTTTAAAGCCATTCTCCATTTTGTGATATGTATGAGGCCATGAGACTGTTTTGAAGAAAACACAAAGACTGAAACTTGTACCTCCAAACAAACTTTGTCCCTATCAAATGGAATGTGCAGCAATTCTCCTGGCTTTGCCCTTGCTTAGGAGGAGGTTTGATTTCTTTTCTTACAACTCTTGAATATCCTTAATAGCAGCAATTCTATTATCCAATGGTGAACCTGACTTTTATCATAACTTCAAACGGTCTCTGAAGTCCAGGAATCAGAGGGAACACTATTACGGTTTGGATCTGGATGTCCCGCAAAGCTTCATGAACTCCGAGGTGGGGCTTTCAGAAGGTGATTGGCCGATAAGAGCTATCACTGGGTCAGAGGCGGGTCACTGGGGGCATGACCTGGGAGGATTTGTCTCTCTCTTCAGCAACTTCCTTTTCTCTTTGCTTCCTGTCTTCCATGCTGTGAGCAGCTTTCCTCTGCCTAGACCCTTCCATTATGGAAGGATTATGCCGTGGAGCCAGCCAACTATGGACTGAAACTGTAAACCAAAATAAACCTCCTCTTTAAGTTGTGTGTGTTGGGTATTGTGTGCCAGCAATGAAAAAGTAACCAAGACGGGCATAATGCTGTCTATTACTATTTTGGGTAACTACAAATTACTTTCCACATATAAACAAATCCTTTAACCTGAAGCATGGCCTGCATGAAGACTGAAATTCATCTCTGTGTGTGTCTCTCCAACTGCGTGATATTTCATTGGATTCAAGTCACCTTATGCCATAAGAAGCTTATTTTCTGTCTCACTAAGAAAGTAATCTGCCAATTAAACAGTGATATTATTCTTTACTAGAGCTTTCTATTTAGTGAAATTTAGCTTTCTGTTTATGTTAGCCTTATTTAGATGTATCACTCTGTGTGAGTCTGAAAAAGAAACTCTGAGTAGCATTGGTTAGTGTAACCATGAAATATCTTCACCTCCAGTGTCAGACTTTTCTGCACCAGCTTTGATGCAGAGATAGGAAACCCAGGTGTGTCACACAGTACTGTCTTCTGTGCCATGAAGAGCACTGGCAAGGACATATGAGAAGAGTTTCTTAGATTTTCCCCCGTCTCTGTCCCACGGTGCCTGTTTTGAGGTTAGTGGCTTTCTCTGAGGATGAATGTAACATTTGTTTCGGCTGTCCTGTTCTATCCCTTTCTGGAGACCCAAAAACATTTTTTTTGTTTGTTTGTTTGAGACAGGGTCTCACTATGTAGTTGAGGCTGACCTGGAATTCACTATGTAGCCCAGGCTGGTCTCAAACTCACAGCAATTCTCCTGCCTCAGCCTCCCTGCTGGGATTATAGGCATGTGCCACCACACCCAGCCCAATAACATTCTATTAAATGCTGAATCATGTTTTCCTCCCTTGTGTCATCTTTTAGAATACATTTTTAAATAGCACTTAATCCAACATGGGAAGTATGGGTCACACACACTGCTCAGTGGAGGTGAAGCCAGGGTGAGAGGCTAACATGGAGTATAAATGAACCAACCCTGATGGGACCTAAGTCACAGTCATTTGTCTTAGTCCCTTCAGGTGCTAAAACAGAATGCATTAGACTAGGTCATTTATAAATGATAGAAACTTACTTCTCACAGTTCTGGGCCTGGGAAGTCCATATTCAAGGTCCCAGTGCATTTAGTGTCTGGTGAAGGTACTCCCTGCTTTGTAGACAGTGTCTCTTGCTGAGTACTTCAAAGGGCAATGTTGTGTCCCTCTCACATGGCAGAGGGGGTGGGTGGGCCTAGCAGTTCTCTGAAACTTTTTCCATAGGGGCTTCATCTTCACCATGAAGCCCCATCTCTTTGTACCATCACCTTAAAGTTTAAGCTCCAGTATATGAATTTTGGAGGAGCACACATATTCAAGCTATAGTACCATCTCTTGGCTGATAGGACTGTAAAGAAGCAATGATTTTGAGATGTAATGCTGTGAAAAAAAATTGCTTTTGGAATCCTGAAAAATCTATTACCTTTCTTTTAGATTGTTTTAAATCTGTACAAAATATCTCTAGAACTAACTATAGTGCAGCTATTGTTCCCACATTAGGAAAAAATTACAGCCTAGACTGGGCAGAGGACATGCTCAAGTTCAGACACATTGGAGAGCATTCACCCTGGCTCCAATTCGACAGGGAAGCCTACCATGTTTTTCCTTTGTGTCTGTGAGATGCACCATTGCATACTCTCCATAACGGGGTTGGAGAAACTCAAACACACGTATGCATATTTAATATGAAGAGAAGAGATGGACACGCTTGCTTGTGTTGTGTTGAGTATGGCATGGTTGATGATAACTCTCAAGAAGGCACTTGAGCATGTTCAGTGGGATAGAATAGTCTTCACAGTTTAGTATTTTCAAACGGTAGTTGACTTTTTAGACAGCTGAGGATGATTTTGTTTCTTTCTTCTTTTCTTTCCTTCTTGCTAATTTGTCCTCAAATGTTATCCCCCATAGGAATGAATCCCAGTTTCTTTAAAGGTCTTTAAAACACTTTCATTTAAAAACCTAATTTGCAGGGACTATTGATTTAATTAGCCTGAGGTCATTTGTTGGATTACTAATGTCTCCATGTTCTTTCTGGAAGTAGAGAAGTGGGAATTATGGTAGAAAGAGAGTTTATTAGCTCAGTGCTAAGAACAGTTCAGTTAAGGTCTCCTGGTAATGTCTGCTCTGCTATTCTGTCTGTGCTTAATGACTATATCCCCTGATTTGCCTGACCCCTACAGAAGCCACATAAATTATTGGTAAACACCAAAATATTTGAAGTTTAGGAAAGATGGTAGCATAGGATAGGCTTCTACCAGTGAGCTGATTGTTTTGGCTTCCGTAGCTAACATGGTGAAACCACAAAGATGGGGTTTTCCCAGGGGGAGCTTCTGTTATTTGTTCTCCTGTTTTGGCTGAACTATTATGAGAGCAGGTGTCTTGACAAGATTGTGGGGTCTGGAGAGATAAAGAGGGAAGAGACATGGCTTCTGTTCCTGGCACGCTGGGCAGTTAGTTGCACAGGCAGATGTAGTCATTGTAGGAGCCCAGAGTGGCCCAATATCTGATGGTGGTGGAGTGGTTGGAGTGGGCACCCACAGAAGGACATATCCTTGTCTGGGTAGATTCTTAATGCACCAGAATCTTTGCAGAATATTTTTGGAACTAGGTGACTGGGATGCCCAGTTAGAGTCCCTGCCACAGGTTCACCCTGGTGTGCCACGGTCCAGGGTCTTTCCCTCTTTCCAAGTCATTAATCTTATAATTTAGTTTTGCTTTGCTTTTAAAATTTATTTCCCCTTGTTTTCAAAGTTTCCACTTGAACTTACTAAAGATACTGATATAGAAGTATTTTCTACTTACAGAGCACCATGAGCGTCAGGAGACAGACACTGCTGTCCTGAAGCAGCCTTTCTGGAGCAGATGCAGCCCTGTGATTACATAAGGAGGGTTCCTCACTTCAGGGGTGAAGATGCTCTGCACACCTCATCCGGGACCTTTCTCTTTACTCTCCTTTGATTGGGTCTCCAGGAGAATAATTTCTAGCTCTTCTAATGATGTAAGAATCTAGAGTTGAGCCTCAGTGGAATGGTAGAAGGCCTTAACTTTGGTGAGGTGAATGTACGTGACCTGTGATTGGTTTTGCCCACCTGGTTCACTCATTTATTCAAGTGTTTATGAAGCACTTACTAAGAGCCAAGACTAAAGTCCTTTTTCTTATTCATTTAACTCTCTGCAGCACAGACTATGTGACTTCTTTCAAGTTTATCCATTTACGGTTTAAGCTCTGCTTTGGATTCTGTGATGTCCTTCTTGGCTGCATTTCATCTAACTTCTCTCATCTCTGTTTCAGGTCTCTTCTGTCTTTTCTTTAAGGCAAACAGTCCTGATTCTTAACAATTGTCTTCTTTTTTCATGATTTCACCTACTTTTAATATCTTTCTGTTGATGACACATACATACATGGTGTGTGTGTGTGTGTGGGGAGATTGATTCCCAGTCTTCATCTATATTCTGATCTCTTAAATCTGTGTGTACAACAATTCTACCCTCTCTCGAACATTTCTAGAAATTCAACATGTCCAGCTCTCAGCCTACTATTTTTTCCCCACAAAATGCAGGCTTAATTATGGTACAATTATGGGTGACATTACAGCAGTACTGAAGTACCACTTAATGGAGATATACAAGGATGGATGAGTGTCCCTGGATCTTCACATAGGCCTTTCCTTCCTTGTCTTTTATTGGCAACTTGGGTACAGACATTGATGGCTGGCTGATGAAATAGCTTAGGTGATTTAAAATTTCTTGGAGGTAGCTGATAGGATAGATGATTAATTGGCCCAATCTTAACAACATAAAGTTTAATGGGCACAAATATGAAGTTTGTTTCTGTGCTCAAAAAATCCAATTATACCGGTAGAGAAGAGCAGAGAGATAACTGAACCAATATCAGATGTGAAAAATATATAGTATTTGTGTTTGGTTGACCAGAAGTTCAATATGAGTCAGCAGTATCATGTTTCTGTCTTTGGAGCTCAGCTGTCCTGGGGTTGCTTTTCATCTATCACTGTACAGGGAACACAGATGTGCAGATTACTATCAGGAGGATGGGATTTGACAATAATTCCCATGAGTCTGTGACAAAAAACAGTCTTTAGCTTCTCAGAAAACTTTCCCTAGCCAATACTATAGGGAAAGTGATAGCATGCTCTTAACTGGCATCTCAGTCATCTCACTTATAGGGTAGTTTTAGTAGATAAAGTGTTAGGATATATGTTTGGAAATAGGGTGGGACAAACATACAGGGCCCGAGGAGACAGGAAAGTGAGAAGGTGCAGTCTTAGTCCCCATTACTGTTTCACAAAAAAACCTTTCCTTCGACTTTCCCCCACTCTGACGCAATTTCCATTCCCCTTTATATTACATGGATTAACTTACTGGGCTTCTTTGATTCCCCAAAGGGAGGCGACACTAGTGGTGACTCAGGCAGAAGAAAGAGGTATGGTGACTACGTCTTTGGTTGTACTTCTTTTTCACCTCTGCAACCTTAATTTGTCACATAAGGTAACATTTACAGGTCCTGGGAGTCAGTGCTTGTGTGTGTGTGTGTGTGTGTGTGTGTGTGTGTGTGTGTTTCAGATTTATTCTGTTTGCCACCCCACTGGTATCACAGCAGAGACTGCAAAAGGACAGTGATATAATGCCCAGCCAAGTGCCTTCTCCTGATAGATTCTACACATTTATTGTAGAGATGAATTGGACTTTATTGGGGGTAGGAACATGTTGAACTTCCTACCTGGGGACCAGGTCTTTGCTGAGACGGCAGCCTGGGCTGGGTGTGGGCTGTGTGGAGTTGGCCATGGAGCACGGTCACAGGGCTCAGACAGCAGATAGGGGTGAGGTGGAGCTGAAGTTCCTAGGGAATCAATGATGGAAGAGAAAACCCTAGAACAGGTGCAAGCAAAGAGAGAGCAGCCAAGGAAAGGTGGCAGGTGGCAGCATCGTTATTTGAACTGAAGTCAGTTCAACCCCAGAGGACAAGAGACAGATGCACCTTTATGTGCCTCCTCATATTTCTGACACCCCAATCTCTGTATGTGATGCCTGCAGCTTTTCCTGTAGGCTGGGACCCCAGAAAAAAAAACTTTAGGGGACTGGACCCAAGATGCTGGTTTACACTAAATCTTAAACAATGAAGCTGAGCAGACACAGATCATCAAAAATAATTTGGTTTGTGTAAGAACAGTTCTTTTGCTATTGTGGTTGTTGTTATTTTCCATTGGCAAAATGTCTCCTACAGTGTTACTTGCAGCTCTGATAAATCGATGGCTTCTAAATGAAGTGCAGCCTGGGCTGGCTCTTATGAATTCTGTTGGGCAGCCCGTTGCATCTTGGCAAGAGCACCCGACTAGGGTGAGCCCTGTATTAGCATTTTAATTGCTGCCTGATTGCTTTCCTGTTGCAAGACTCAGCCCACAAAGGTATAGCAAGCAAGTTTCAATTAGTTCTTATCCTGTGATTTACTGGGCCTATAAAGAACATCTCCCTGTAGCACTTGGAAACTAATACCCTTAATGTACTAAAAGCAATATAGAACATTAAAGAAAAAGAATTGCTTTTACCAAGGCGTGGGCATCCAAGGTCCCAAGAAAAGTCCCTATTGGAATGAAAGTAAATTTTCTTGGGTGAGTCCTCACTGGAACAAAACAAAACAGACAAAAAAAAAAAAAAGGAAACAAACAAACAAAAAACCCCTAAAAAAACAGGCTCTTTTAAATTCCATGCTGGGGTTTATATCCTTCATGTGGAGATATCTTTACTGGGGTTTTTTCCTTTGGCCTGGTTTTGTAGGGGGAGCTAGTTCATCAAAATGACATTTATTATTGAGTTGCATGAGTTTCTTATATATTTTGGCTATTATCCCCTTATCAGATGTGTGGTTTATAAATATTTATTCCATTCCATAGCTTACCTTTTTATTTTGTTGTTTCTTATGCTGTGCAAAGCTTTTTAAATTTGATTTAGTTGTCATTTGTTTAATTTTTGTTGTTGCCTATACTTTTGGTGTCATATAAAAAAATCCAATAACCCAATTGAGAAATGGGCAACAGTAGAAATATCAGTGGATATTTTTCTGAATAAGGTACACAAATAGACAACAGGTACATGAAAAGATGAGCAGTATCATCATAGATTATCACTGTAGAAATGCAAATCAAGACCACAATGAGGTATCACCTCACATCTGTTAGAATGGCTATTATCAAAAAGACTAAAGATATAAAATGTTGGCCGGATGCAGAGAAAAGGGATTCACATTCACTGTTATGGGGGTGTAAGTTTGTTACATTATATAGTACTTTATAGACAGTGGTACAGAGGTTCCTTAAAAAATAAAAATAGAATTATCGTATCGTCAAGCAGTCTCACTTCCGAGTAATGCTAGGGCTCAGAGAGTGACACTACAACGTATTTTAAATTGAAGGGCACTGAAAAATTGCAGAAGCAGCCTCTTTCTGACTTTCTCCTCACTTCCTGTCTCCCACCCCTTTCTGTCCCCTTCCTGTCTCTTGACTTCTAAAGTTAGTCATAGAAGCCAGAATTTCTCTTTCCCAACACAGGTCACAGAAGCCAGAAATGTTACCTAAGCATTTCCCTGTATAAGAGCTGGCCACAAGGAAATTCTCTGACCTATCTTGTCTGATGGTTGACTATAAGACCCTCATTCTAGAAAGGGTCCTGCCCTGTACCTAGGAGGAAGGACAGTGTTAAGGCTGTGTCTAGATGTCCTCTCAAAGCTTCATGTGGTTACAGGTGGGGCTTTTTCAGAGGTGGCTGGATCTAGGGTGTATGATTGATTCATGGTGCAATGCTAGGATTAAGGGCATTGGGATTAAGGGTATGTACCTTAAATATGTCCACTGATTGGTTTGGTGCCCACACTAAGCCAGGTGGCCTAGATAGAATATAAAAGGGGCAGAAAGCTGCTCTAGCAGCTTATTGCTAGTCACTTGCTTTTGTTGTCGTCTGTCTGCTATTAACTGTTTTTCCTCTGTGATGCCACTCTACCTTGGAGCCAGCCAATTATGAACTGAAACCTCTACAAATTGTGAGCTAAATAAACCTTTCCTCTTTTAACTTTTGGATTTGGGTATTTTGTTCCAGCAACAGCAACAACAACAAAAAGAACTAAGACAGACACAGGGAGATATCACATAGAGAGGTGGAGAAGAATCTGAACAGACAGGTCATACTGGGTCCCCCCCATCATCCATAACTATTAATCCAACCCTTTGTCAAGTCCCATTTCTGCACAGATGTCTGTACTTCATTGAACTTGCATATAAAAACAGTTTTCTTTGATTCTTTGGGTCTTGATTTCTGAAGGGTCCATGTCACACAATGTTTTAATTAAGCAAATCTATCCTGCTTTTCTCTTATCAGCCCATCTTGTGTTACAAGCATAGGCCCAGGCCCTTATGATTATAAGAAAAGGTACCACACCTTTCTACCTCTACAATATTTAGCCAGAAGAAATGAGATCAGTACCTTGAAGAGACACCTGTACTCTCAAGTCTACTGTGGCATCATCCACAGTCATCCAGACATGGAAACAGCCAAAGTATCCGTGGATGGGTGAATGAAGAAATGTGACATATATGCATGATAAAATACTCTTCAGTCTTAAAAAGGAAATCTTCCATTTGTAACAACATGGATTTGGAGCACAAGTGAAATGAGCCAGAAAAAGAAACACAGATATTGCATTATATCACTTATACGTAGAATCTTAGAAAAATTTAGCTGACTACAACAGATGGTAGAATGGAGGTTGCCAGGGGTGCAGGGATGAGGGGATGGGAGATGTTGATTAGAGGCTGTGTTATAAGATGAATAAATTCTGGGATCTAATGGCCAGCAAAGTGACTGTAGTTAATAACACTGCACTGAAATTTGCTAAGAAAGCAGAACCTAAAATGTTCTGACCACACACAAAATGTGATGTCAATCAGCTTGACTCCAGGAGGTATTTACATGGGGTATGCTTAAATCACAGCAAAGCATTGTGCACCATAAATATTTGCACATTTTGATCTGTCAATCATACCTTAATAAAGCAGGAAAAATGAGAGTTTGTAAGCTTAGCAAGTTAACACAGAAGGTTTCTATAACTTTGGTCTCTAATCTCAGAACTGGAAGTTTGGCACCTCTAAATCATTCAGAAAGCTGCTGCAATCTGGTTCCAGGGCCCCATCTCTGGAGAATCTGATTCTGTAGGTCTGAAGTCAGGACCCTACTGGCCTTCACAGTCCCCTAAGATAGGCTGAACTTTATAGTTTCCTTCCTATTATTGGTCCTGATCTGCCTCTCTTAGCACATTTATTGTAGCAAACTAGCAGCTGTAAATCTTTCTCTGACCCTTTGATAACTAAGTCTTCTTTTAGCCTCTTGCCAGTTTTACAACCCAGAAATGTCTTTCTCAAGGACCTAGGAGCCACATCTTTGAGATGTGCTGGTCTCTGTGGGAGGGCAGGAGCAGGATCTTGGATCAGCTCCAGGTAGCAAGTTGGGATGGCCTTTCACATTGACCGGTCTAACAACTTGCCTTTTGTTTTAGCAAAGTTGAGTTTAGTCTGTCTTCCAGTAGCAGCACTTTTTAACAAAATGTCTTTTCTAATAAGCTCTTAGCAGAGAAGGACAGTGATGACTATGGGCAACATTTTCAGGAGCAACATACACAGTGGGGAAAAATGCTGCACAGGATGAAAGACCTCAGAGCACGTGTCCTGCCTTTCACCCTTAGACCTTGCATAGTGTTGCTTTAGCTGTCCTGGTCTTAGAGGCCCAATCACAGTGGAGGTCATGTGGTCAAGAACTGTACTGACTGTGCCATGATTTCCTTAAGTTGTACCTTGGAGATGATGTGGACCATCCTCATTGGCCACTTGCAACTACTAAGGCCTGTCATTGGCTGTATACTTTTTGTACGGTCAAACTCTTTGGGTCCTGATTTCTTACTCTTGCTGGGGGAGTGTGTGACCAAAGTAGCTACCACCTCAGCTCTAAGTCTCTGTTCTTTATCTTTAAAGGTATAAAGGGGATGGTATTTCATGGATCCTTTTTGCAGACTTAAGTCTCCAGGATTCCTGGCACAGTTAGAATCATATCTCTTCTCTCTATAGGAGCAGACACTTGCGAATGGCATGGGCCTAATGCACACTTTGATTGCTGCTCTCCAAATATCTACAGATCCCCTGAGTATCCTCCTGCACGACCTGTTCATGACTGGTATTCTTGCTAAACAGAAAAGGGGAGCGATGAGAAGACTGCATGTTCTGCCTTAAAAATGTGTAGGTAAATTAATACAAAAGAACTGGGCTTAAAGTGATATTATATCATTTTATATAGTCTATACAAATTATATGTAGATGTGTATAATTATTTTAGTTCTCTACTTCAGTATAAAGCACTAAGAGGTTAAGAGACAAAGCTAAAGGTGGTGGTGGTGATTTCATATAAGTCCGTCTTCTAAATTTACAATTTTGGTCAAATCACATGTAATAATCTTATACTGAGAAGCTAGAATTTCTCTTCTTCAAGGCTTATCATAGAAGCCAGAACTCCTTCCCTGAAAGCCAGTCATAAAACCTATAACTATTATGCTAGCTGTCCCGATCCTTCCATGTAGGACTGGTCCATGGAGAAGTCCTCTGACCTATCTTGTTGAATTGCAGGTCATAAGACCTCTAAGCCAGAGGAGACACCCTGAAGAAAGGAAATCTGTACCAAGAGGCTGAGAAGGCCCTGAACAGGCACCCTTGCTGGGTTTCCTTTCTCAGGCTGCTACTGTTAGATCACACCTTTCTCATCCCACATGGCTGTCCATGTTTCAGTGAACCTAGGAATAAATATTGCTAGTTCATCCCAGCCTTTGTGTCTTCATTCTGACAGCTCCCATGCATGTGAGGCTTTGATAGAAGGCATTTGTTCTGCTTTTCTCTTGCTCACCTGTCTCTTGTGGCTCAGCTATGTCTCTCGATGACTGGCAGGAAGGAGTCACTTCCTCTTCCATCCCTGCATGGTGGATGTTACATAATAAGCCTGGTACCATATTCTCCCTCCTGCTATACATCATTGGTAATTTAATTGCAACGACCCTATTTCTTAAGGTCTCTCCTTCAAGGAACACTTAAAACCCATTAATTTTTGCCATTGCCCTGGGATAAAGGGAATAAAGAATGTGACTTGGGAGTGGTTTTATGGAAAAAGAAATGCAAAACTTATCTTGTTTCTCTCTCTCTCTCTCTCTCTCTCTCTGTCCCTCTGTCTCCATCTCTGTCTCTGTCATCTCTCTTTCTGAGACATTAGAAGGGGAGGAAAATTGTATGCTGAGCAGAATTTATAAAGGGTTTGTGCCTCAGTAGTTGTAGTCACTGGATTTCTGAGATTAGTCCAAGTATAATACCTGAATAAAGTATTTCTAAATCATTTTCCTATAATAGATCTCTGGATGTGTAGGTTTGTGTTCATATAAAGTGGCTGAAGGAATGGTGGAATGACACCCAATCAAAAGGACAAAAACTATAAGGCATCTAGAAGAAACATAGGATTAAATAATTGTTACATTGAGTCATGTGAAGATTTCATAAAGGGAACATAAAAGAAGAAGAAAAAAAGAATAACACCCACTGAATAAAAGGCACAATTGAGAAAATAAAAAGGAAAATCTAAGAAAATATTTGTGAGATATTTGTGCAATGACTTTTGTGTAGAACAGTATGGTTACATTCATCATTGGGATCTTGTACCTTTACATGACAGGTCTTGATTCTCATTTTTCCCCTTGTCCCTCCCCTCTCTTCACCCCCTCCTCCCCTCCCCATTTACAAACACTTTATTTCCATTTTTCATTTTCTCATTTTTTCTTTTCCCTTATTACCTTTCCCCTACCCTTCCCACTTTCCCTACACCTTTAGCCCTTTTCTTCCTATTTCACATTGTCAATTATCTCATTAGGATCTTATGTACTATTACAGTTTTTCACACCAGAGAAACTATTCGGTATTTACACATGTGTGACTTATGTATTTCACTTGAGTATACCCTCAAAATGTATCCATTTACCTATGAATGAATCTAATTTCTCATTCTTTATGGCTGAATACTATTCCATTTTACAGAAAAACCACACAGCATTTACCCATTTTATCAGTTAGGATCAGCATGGAGAAGCAAGTCCGATATTTAAAATCAGAGGAGACTTGACATAGACAATATTAGGATTGAGCTGCCTTTGGAAGGCCGAGGAAATGATTACCAGGAAGGTTATTTGCAGGAAATCCAGAAATGCCGAGATTTCTGGAAATCTCACCTCCTATAGAAATAGAGTGGGAATTCTCTGGAGGATGCACTGAGATGCTTGGAGATGCTAATGAGCTTTATGTGGCACCAACAGGAGATGACAGAAGAGGCTGTTTATGTTTGTCTGGCCATGTGTAAACAACAGAGTAATGACTCTCACTTTCGTGCCACCTGCTGAATTCTGCACGTGTGGCTCATTTGAAGCATCCACCTGGGATCTCACTGGCAGGGCCTCTGGGAGATGGAGCTTCCAGCCCAAGGCAGGGGGTGCTGAGAATCAGCAGGTGATACTCATACCCCAACTTCTGTGTGGTTTGAGGAGGTGGAGGGAAGGCGGGCAGGGATTCCAGGCAGGCAGCCAGCCTGAGCAGGGGAAAGTGTGAAGTGTGTGGGTGCACAGGGATGAGGCTAGTGTGATAGACACTGAGGTCACAAGAGTGGGCTGGACATTCTGATGGTGACCAGGCTGTGGGGGCCCTCAACTGCCATAGTAAGGGTTACGTGAGGACAGAATATGAGGAAGCCACATGCTCAGAGAATCAGATTAGGCAATGAATCTGGCAGAGCCCAAGGGGACACAAGGGTTGGAAGCCCCAAGAAGGACAGGTGGGTCTCAGTGACTCTGCCCATCTGCAGGTAGGGATCTTGAATTTGGATTGTTCCCCTGTCACAGTTGCTGAGGGGGCAGTAACTTGGAGGAAGCAATAGCATCTGGGCAACAGCAGTGAGGGCAGCTGCAAAGGCCCATGCTTTAATATCTATGGACTGCCACCAATCTAACAGTGTCTCCAACAAGGTCATGAGAAATAACATCCTCCTGATGAACAGCTGATGCACAATATCTATTATTGCAGTTGGCAAAATAAATCTGCTTTTATAGGCTATTTGCTTTTGAAGGTGAACCCTCTTGGAAATTACATCTGGGTCCATTTTTCTGTCAACCTTTAAACAGTGACACGAGTGATCTTGGGGACTGGGGCTTTCTCTATCAGGTCTCTGGCCAATCCATCAGTCAGTCCAAAGGTGGTTCTGGGACTTTCGGAAACAACATGGGAGGAGTCGAAAGTGTGGGAAGTCTGCACTTCCCACCAATGGGTGGGCTTAGCTTGGTTCAGAAGTTTAAAATTTTTTTTTATTAAATCTATTGTTACATATTAGGCATACAATACAGTTACATTCATCATTGGGATCTTGTACCTTTACATGACTTACCAGGTTCTTATTTTTCCCCATTCCCCAGCTCTCCCCTCAGCCCCTCCACCCTTCCCTGTTTTCAAAGATATTATTTACATGTTTTTCCTTTTCATGTATCTTTTATTTTCCCTTTCCCCTCCCCTTCCCACTTCTTCTACACTTTTAGATTTTTCTTCCTATTATGCAATGTCAAATGTACATTTTAATCATTATTCACACTTTTACTTTTTCACACCAGAGAAACTATTCAGTATTTACACATGTGTAACTTATTAATTTCACTTAAGTGTATGGCCTCAATGTGCATCCACTTAGCTACAAATGTCTCTAGTTTCTTATTCTTTATGGCTGAGTACTATTCCATTTTATAAAAATTATTCAGTCTCCAGTTGATGGGCAATTGGGCTATTTCCAAGTTTTAGCTATTACAAACTGTGCTGCTATAAAAATGGGTGCACATATATTGATGTGGTATGATTCTTTTAACTATTTTGGGAAGATACCCAGCAGAGGAATAGCTGGGTCAAATGGAATCTCTAATCCTAGTTTTTTGAGGTATCTCCATACTGATTTCCACAGTGGTTGCACCAGTCTGCACTCCCACCAATAATGAAGAATGGTTCCTGTATCCAAAGATCATGAGAAATAACATCCAAATGCCAGAATTTGTTATTGGTTGATTTCTTGATAGCAGCCATTCTTTGTGGGGTGAGGTGGAATATCAGGGTTGTTTTCATCTGCATCTTTCAAATGACCAGTGATGTTGAACATTTTTTCATATGATTATTTATTCCTTTTACTTGTTTGTCTGAGAAATGTCTGTTCATTTCAGATGCCCATTTTTGAATTGGATGTTTATATTAGGAGGGTCTGTTGTTTTTGAGTTCTTTATGTATTCTAGATAATAGTCCTTTGTCTGAGGAGCAGCTGGTAAAAATTTCTTCTCACATTGTGTGTTGTCTCTTAGCTCTGCTTGTGACTTCTTTGACAGTGCAGAAGCTTTTTAAAAAGATGAGATCCCAATTGTTGATTCTTTGGGGTAGTTCCTGGGCTGCTGAGGATTTGCTCAGAAAGTCTTTTCCTATGCCAATATCTTCAAGAGCTCTACCTAACTTATCTTCCAGTAAATTTAGTGTTTCTGTTTTAATCTTTTCATCTTTATTCCACTTGGATTTTAGTTTAGTGCATGGTAAAAGATATGGGTCTAGTTTTAATCTTTGACAAATTGAAATCCAGTTTTTCCAACACCATTTATTAAAGAGTATATCTTTCCTGTAGAGAGGGTGTTTGGTTCCTTTGTCAAAGATGAGGAAGTCAAGTATGTCAGGAGACATTTCTGCATTTTTTAATCTATTCCACTGATCCTTGGCTCTGTTTCTTTGCCAGCACCATGCTGTTTTTATCATAGTGGCTTTGTAGTATAGTTTCAAATTGAGGATTGTGATAATTTCTGCCCTGTCTCTGTTGCCTAGAATTGCTTTTGCTATTCTAGGTCTCTTCTGATCCCAAATGAATTTTTGGATTGTTTTCTCTAGTTCTATGAGATATACTATTGGGATTTCAAAAGGGATTGCATTGAATCTGTATAACAGTTTTGGAATTATGGCCATTTTCACTATATTAATTCTTCCTACCCAGGAACAAAGGTTGTTTCTCCATTTTCTTATATCCTCTGACATCTCTTTTTTAGAGTGCTGTAGCTTTCAGAGTAGAGGTCTTTCATCTCCTTCATTAGATTGATTCCTAGATATTTCATTTTTTGGATGCTATTGTGAAAGGGATTGTTTCCCTAATTTCACTCTCAGTGAGACTGTTATTTGTGTACAAGAAGGCTATTGATTTTTGAGTATTTACCTACTGAATCTGTCAATCAAGTCTAGAAGTCTTTTGGCAGAGTTCTTTGGGTCTTCAATGTAGAGTATCGTATCATCAGCAAATAGTGACTGTTTCACGTCTTCCTTTGCTATCTTTATTGCTTTTATTTCTTTCTCATGTCTAATTGCTGTGGCTAATGTTTCCAAAACTATATTGAACAGTAGTGGTGATAGTGGATATCCTTTTTTTGTTCCTGGTTTTAGTGTGAAAGTTTTAAGTTCTTGACCATTTAGTATGATGTTGGCTATTGGCTTTCATAGTTAGCCTTTATCAAGTTGAGATAAAGACCATCTATTCCAATTTTTTGTAGGTTTTTTTTAATCATGAATGGGTGTTGAATTTTGTCAAATGCTTTTTCTGCATCTATTGAGAGGATCATATGGTTTATGTCCTTGATTCTGTTAATATATTACATTACATTTATTGATTTATGTATGTTGAACCATCCTTGCAACCTTGGGATAAACCTGACTTGGTCAGAGTGTATAATTTTCTTGATGACACTCTGTATTCTGTTTGCCAGTATCTTATTGAGGATTTTTGCATCTATGTTCATTAGGGAGATTGGCCTGTAGTTCTCTTTTTTGGTTGGGTCTTTCCCTGGTTTTAGAATCAAAGTCATACTTGCTTCCAGGAATGAATTTGGAAATATTGCTTCTCTTTAAATTTCAGTGAAAAGTTTAAAGAGTTGTGGAGATAGATCTCTAAATGTCTTGTAGAATTCAGCAGTGAAGCCATCAGGAGCTGGGCTTATCTTTGTTGGTAAATTTTTTTTTTTGTTTGGTGTTTTGAGACAGGGTCTCACTATGTAGTTGAGCCTACATGCCCAGCTCATTGTTGGTAAATTTTTAATTATGTTTTCAATTTAACTGATTGTAATTGGGGTGCTTAGAATTTTTATATCTTTTCAATTCAACTTTGGTAATTCATATGTATCTAGAAACCTGTCCATTTTTTCGTTGTTCTGCATTTTATTAGAGTAATGGTTCTTGAAGTAAGTATTGATGATCCTCTGGATTTCTGCTGAATCTGTTGTGACTTCACCATTTTCATTCCTAATTGTGTGAAATTTAGCTTTTTCTTTCCTTTTTTTGATAATGTTGGCTAAGGGTTTATCGATTTTATTTGTTCTTTTGAAAAACCAACTCTTCGACTCATTGATTTTTTTGTGTGATTCTCTTAGTCTCTATTGCATTGATTTCTGCTCTGATCTTTATAATTTCCTCCCTTGTTTGAGTTTTGGGTTTCTTTTGCCCTTCTTTTTCTAGGAGCTTAAGATTCACCATTAGGTTGTTTATTTGAGCTTGCTCTTTTTTCCTAGTGTGGGCATTCACTGCTATGAATTTCCTGTGTAAAACTGCTTTCATTGTGTCCCATAGATTCCTGTATTGTACTGGCATTGTCATTAAATTGTAAAAACTGCCTAATTTCTTCTTTAATTTCTGATGTGACCCATTGTTTGTTCAGGAGAGTGTTGTTCAGTTTCCATGTGTTTGTGAAATTCTTATGGTTTCTTATGCTATTGATTTCCAGTTTAATTGCACTACGGAATGATAATATACATGGGATAACTTCCATTCCTTTGCATTTACTTAAACACGTTCTATGAGCTAGCGTGTGGTCTGTTTTGGAGAATGACCTGTGTGCAGCTGAAAAGAATGTATATTCTGATTTTTTGGGGTGGAACACTCTGTAGACATCTATTAAGTCCATTTGTTCAAAAGCTTGGTTCAGATCTAGTATTTCATTGTTGATTTTTAGTCTAGATGATCTGTCTATTATGACAATGGGGTATTGAGTTCCCCCACTACAATTGTATTAGTACTAATTTGGTATTTCGTGTCCCTTAACATTTGTTTTATATAGTTGGGGGCACTAGTATTTGGTGCATATATATTTATGATTGTCATCTCTTCCTCCTGGATTGTTCCCTTTATAAGGATGTAGTGACCTTCTTTGTATCTCTTAATTAGTTTTGGTTTGAAATTTACTTTGTCTTCAAATAAGATAACTACCCCTGCTTTTTTTGGGGTTCCTGTTGCCTGGAGAGCTGTTTTTCATCCTTTTACTTTCAGTCTATGAGTATCACTGGATTGTCCCCTTTATAAGGATGTAGTGACCTTCTTTGTATCTCTTAATTAGTTTTGGTTTGAAATTTACTTTGTCTTCAAATAAGATAACTACCCCTGCTTTTTTTGGGGTTCCTGTTGCCTGGAGAGCTGTTTTTCATCCTTTTACTTTCAGTCTATGAGTATCTTTTTCAAGTAGGTGTATTTCTTGTATATAGCATATTGTTGGATTTTGCTTCTTAATTCATGCTGCCACTCTATTTTTTTGATTGGTGAATTGAAGCCAATGACACTGATGGTTATAACTGATATGTATTGACTTATCATTGTCATTTTATTTTCCTGTTGTTGGTTCATTTTTTATTTTTCTCCCTCTCCCTTTGAATTCTTGCCTATTGGATTTGCTCTGTCATGCCTCATGGTGTTGTGACCTTTATTGTCTTTTTCTAGGATATTTTAAAAAACTGTTTGGAGTGCTGGTTTGGTATTCATGAAGTTCCTCAGGTGTTTTTTGTCAGGCCTGGAAAAGCTTGGAGCAGGAGGGAGAAGGACATGACAGTCACGTGACCCTCAGCAGTGAACGCCCCATCAGGATCGTCACTATGTCTGCATGGAGGAGCCCCCTATGAGGGTCTGCAGGATCCTGTTTGGTCAAATGACAGTCACAGGACATAGGTCTGCAGGTAGAAGTCATCAGGCCTTACCTGCTTCTTTTTATGAATTGATGCTGAAGTTGAAATAAGGACACAGGGGTTTGTTCTCAAATGCGTGCCCTTGTGTGCATGTGTGTGCTGTGTGGATTGCTGAGCGATGCCTAAATTACAGATGCTGAGTTTTATTTTGTAAACTATAGCTGCACATTCTCCCGAGGGGAGGTCAAGTCTGGAAAGGCTTTGTGTATTGCTCACAGCTTCACTGTTCCTGTGACTGCTGCCTGATCACTGATGAAATAAAAAACCCCATCTATGGCTCTTAATTGAATTTTTAAAATGTGGGAATTATCGTGCTAGGTGTTCTGAGGCCTGGGCTCTCACAATGGTGACAATACCTGTGTATTGCTTGTTTGCCTGCAAAAGTATTTAAGTAAAACCTGAAACAACCCTGCCCAAGAAGAAAGGGAGACTTTATTTCCTAAGATAATAAAATTGAAGTTGAAAGAGGTATGGGTTTGTATGAAGTAAAAGCTCTGGTCACAATGGCAGTAAAATTCACAACACAGGTTGTCCTGTGGCTCTTAAAATTATTTTTTAAAAATTTTGTAATTTTAAGAATTAATTAATCTTATTGGTACATTTTAGATATACATAATGATCACATTCATCTAAGGGAATTTGTACTATATAATATATCTATATAATATATTTTGCTTCTTGTTTTTATTTCCCATTTCCCTCCCCACCCTTCAACCCTTTTTTCTCTCCTTATCTACAAAAGCTTTCTTTCATTTTTCCTTTTATTTTCACTTTTTTCTTTATCCCTTTCTTCCTTTCTCTCTCCCTCCACCCTCTTCCCTCATTCAACTTCCCATTTGAACAGTTTCTTCCCACTTCCCAATATCTATTATATATTTCATCCTTATTTCCCCGTTCACTTTCTCACACCAGAGAACAATGTGGTATTTAACATATGTGTCCAATTTATCTCACTTAAGAGTATGGTCTCAAGGTGCATTTATTTAAGCTATAAATGTCTGAAGCTCATTCTTCTTTATGGCAGAGTAGTACTCCATTGTATAAAAAAATCCACATCTTCTTTATCCACTCATCAGTTGATGGGTATTTGGGCTGTTTCCAAGATTTAGCTATCACAAACTATGCTGCTATAAACATGGGTGTGCATATATTGCTGTAGTATGATACTTTTAATTCTTTCAGGAAGATACCAAGAAGGGGAATAGCTGGGTTGAATGGAACCCCTTGTTTTAGTTTTTTGAGGAATCTCCCCACTGATTTCCACAGTAGTTGTGCCAGTCTACACTCCCACCAACAGCTGAAAAGGTTTCCTTCTCCCCGACAATCCTGTCAGCATTTGTTATTGGTTGATTTCTTGATAGCAGCCATTCTTTTTTTTTTTTTTTTTTTTTTTT
>NW_022900928.1:87149486-87174253 GCF_012274545.1 Fukomys damarensis | reverse complement strand
ATTGTTCTAATTTGCATCTCTTGATGACAAGTGATAGAGAACATTTTAAAATATATTTACTTGCTATTTGTATTTCATGTGGGATGTGTGTTCATTTAAGATGTCCATTTTTGGGTTGAATCTTTAAATTTGGGAGATCTATACAATCCTAACCAAAATACCAGTATCATACCTCAAAGAATTAGAGAAAAACAATCCTAAAATTCATTTGGAACCAGAATAGACCTAGAATAATAGTAAAAGCAATTCCGGGGAACAAATTCAAGGCAGGGGGCATCATCATCCCTGTCTTGAAATTACAACAAAGGGAGGGGGGAGGGAAAAGGATAGAAGAGACAAGGAGAAAAATGGAAACAAAGCTTTTATAAATGGGTGGAGGAGAGGAGTCAAAGGGAAGAGAGGGGAATGGAAAAAAAAAGAAGAAGCAAGATATATCTTGTACAGGTACAAATTCCCTATGATGAATGTTATAATATGTATATCTAAAATGTACTAATAAAATAAGAAAAAAAAATCTCCCAGCGTGGTACTGGCAAGAAAAACAGACCTGATGATCAATGGAATAGATTAGATGATGCAGAAACAACTCCAAACACACACAGCCACCTTATCTTTGACAAAGGGGCCTAATACCTTCACTGGAAGACAGATAGCCTCATTAATAAGTGGTTCTGGAAAAACTGGCTTTCTGCATGCCACAGATTGAAGCTAAACCCTTATCTTTCACCGTGTGCTTAAACTAAAATTGAAATGGATAAAAGATCTAAATATTAAAACCGAATCACTAAATCTTCTGGAAGATAGACTAGGTAGAACTCTTGAAGACATAGGTATAGGCAAAGACTTTATGCACAAAACCCTGATTACACAGTAAATATCACAAAGAATCAACAATTGGGATCTCATCTTATTAAAAAACTTTTGCACAGCAAAAAACAACAACAACAACAACAAAAACAAAACAAAACAAAACAAAAAAAACAAAAAAACCAAAACCCACCAACAGAGTGAAGATACAACCCACAGAGTTAGAAAAATATTTTTGCCAGCTGTTCCTCAAAGGACTAATATCTAGAATATATATATAAAGAACTCAAAAATGTTGTAATTTAAAAGTATTGTCCTAGTCACTTTCTTGTTACTGGGACACAATAACTGACACCCACAACATAAAGGGCCATTCCACAGTAGGACATTCCCAGCATGTTCCGCACTTAATCTGAGAGCTACAGGCAAGAAATTGAAGGAGGACATGACTGGAGCAAGGCAACCTGCAGAATTATCTTACTGGACCTTGGGGTCGTGGGGTCTCTTCCTGCACGATGCACCCATAATTTCCTTGTAGTGAGAAAGTGACTTTGAGAGGAGGTGAGACCTTAGCCCTGCTCCTCAGGAGATGGGGAGAGGAGACACCAACTGTGGCATTGTATTCCAGGGCTTCATTATATTTCAATGAGAAATGCAGGAAACAGGACAAAATCATGGACAGATGATAGAAAGATCTTATTTCCTTCATTCTCAATGATCCAAGTTCAGCAAGTCCATAGGGGAGTCTAGTCTAGAGGAAACACTGTAGCAGTTTAAGTCAGAAAATGACAGATCCATTTCTTCTAGTAATTTATTCTGTAACCTTGGGAAATTTCCTTCCTTCTAGTACTTTGAATGATATATGGTTCTATGTGAATATAAGTTATTCTTACTTTTTATATCTCTGTCTTCTTTTTCTCTTTTGCTGCTGCCTTACTTAGAAAGTAGTCCTTTCTCAATATCTCTTTAGAAATATTTCAAAAGCTTTTTAGGACTTATTGGAAAGAATGATGTTACAGAATAAGAAAGTACTGGGAATATCTTTGGCTTCCTCTGCTGGTGATCTTGTCCATAGCCAAGGGCCATGTTATTCACTAGCATTAAGTGAGAGTCCTCCTCAGTCTGAAGAGGAATGGTCGGGGGAAGAGGTTGTGTCCTGGTTGATGGTAGGAAGTCTTGATACCTGCAATGGATGTAGGAGAAGTATGCAGGATAGTGTAGACTTTCTAGAAGACCAACAGCAAGTCTCCAGGTGGAGGGCTTCTTCTCAAAGGCCTCGGCCATCCTGTGCACACAGAACAGCTGCTCACACTGCTCACCAACTGCCATGCTCATCCCTCTGTGGGACAGTAATGATGTGACAGCCACGTAGTTCTGATGGAAGGCAGAACTTCAACTGAGCCTTTGTGTAGGGTGTGCCAGACCCCAGGGGAGCCTCATCAGCTCCCCACAGTGATATATTTTTTGGAAACTGCCCAATCCATGGGACAGGCTCATGGTTTCTTGTCTTTACATACTTGCCTGCTGATACTGATTGATTGGGAGAAAGCATCATTTCTGTATCAGGCCAACTGCATTCCTTCTCCTGGAAACCAGGGTCTTGGAGGTGGGGCCACAGAGCCTGGAGGATGAGAGCAGAGGTGACTGAGGCCAGTGCGGGATCTTGGGAGATCTCACCAGTGCAGTTGGGAAACAGAGAGAAGGCGAAGCGTCTGAGAGGAAACGATCAGGGGCTAGATAGAGTTCCCAAGGTGAGGCACTCACACCCCCCGCCCACTCCAGATACACCCAACACATGCTTTCCTAATCTCCCATGTGGCTGTCAAGCCAATTGTGTTGACAATCAAGATGAACTGCACAATCAGCTACTCAGTCACACTTATGGTCATGAGCTTTACTACCACTGCTCAGTTGACAAACCTGTGTCAGCTGTACACTGTGGCTCCCTCTGCTGCTAGGACTGGTTCCTTTCTACAGCTCTCATATTGCACAGCCTCAGACTTCTGTTTGATGGCATTTGTTACTGCTGCAATTTGTATTTATACGGATGATTATAGTCTTCCACCATTTCTCTCTGCTCCATTGTAAATCCCACTGAGCAGACAGCTGTGTCTGCTACTGTGGTCACTGATTTTTCATTCCTGAGGACAGAGCCAGCTCATTGCAGGCTCAAGAGCATTTGCTGGACAACAAAAGCTGAATGAATGATTGCATGCTTGGGTGATGGGTAAATAAGTGGACTGTAGGTAATACTTTGGCTTACATGTTCAGATCTCACTAAAGAGGGTCAGCATGGGTGGGTGAGGAAGCCAGTGTTTGGAGGTAGGCACGGCACCACTGAGCTAAATCCCCAGACCCCAAGTTTTCCTTCTTAAAATCTGACTTTGGAGAACTCTTGCTATCAGGAAGGACTATGCATGCCTCTGTGTTAAGATAGAAGTGACTGCCAGTAGCTTTTGGTGCTGCCCCTCTTTGGGGCATTGCACTGAGCTGGAAGCCACCAGAGGTTGAAGCTCTATGGGTGACATTTCATAAAGGGTGATAGGGCCAGGAAACACACTCTACATGTTATGCAAGTTGTACCAGAATTTAGATTTGTAGCTTTTACAAATGTGTGCACCCACAAAGCCTACATCCTTGTTATGTGAACCATTTCTCTCTCATCCAAAGATCACATGGCCTTTCTCAAACAATCCCCATCTCTCCCACCTGAGAAAAATCATTCGTGTCTTTTCCACCTTAGAGCAGTTGTACTCATGGCAGAAAGTCATGTGAGTGGAACGTACACTCTCTTGTGTCTGGCTCTGCTCAGTGTGGTGTCTGAAAGTCAGATATTTATTGCACATTTGCTTTTTTTTTATTATTACTGAGTAATTTCCAATGTGAGGTAATGCCACGGTTTATTTATCCATTTCCTGTCAATTTCCTGAATTATTCATTTCTTGAGTTATTTACTTGTATTTTTTTCCCATGTTGTATATGTTTTGTTTCATATTTTGTAAGATTCTCCCAACAAGAAGATTGTTATTTGTTCAAGTGTTTGTGTTTATAAGGATAATTTCAGATAACGTATTTAGTCTCTCACTTCCTTGTTTCTTAATCACCACATTTCTTATTCCATTTCTGCTCCCTTACCACCACACCATGGGTAATATATCTTTATTATTGTTTATTCTTGTTCTTTTGTGCCTTGGTATGTTATGTATTTAAGTATTTATTGTTTTTTTTCCCCTGCAGCATTAGGAATACAACCTAGGGCTATGTGCATGCTAGGCAAGCACTCTACCCATGAGCTATACCTCCAACCCTTTTTATTTACTTAGAGACACATTCTCGATAAGTTGCTTGGGTAGCTTGTGATCCTTCTGCCTATTACAGGTGTGCATCATGTACCCAGCAACCAGTTAGCTTAAAGTGATATCCTTTGTATGAGAATTAGTACAATTGAGGCGACCAGTATACTTTTCCTATTCTCTACCCTCTCCCTTTTATCCTTCATGTTAAATCATTGCTACATTGTTGGGCAAGAGCATTATTATGTGATATGTCACTAATTCTCATGTTTGTGTTAGACTTAGTCAAGGCCCCTGCTTTGTTTGGTTTTAGTTTTTCTAACCAATCGTCGGTGAGCTGAAATTCAAACTCGGGCAGCTTCCCTAAGGAGGATGCAAAAAAGCTATATTATCTGTATGTTTCCTTGTTACAGACTTTTGTCTACAGTCCTTATGAGTGAGGACTGTTTGGCTAGATATAAAACACTCACCTTCTGTCTCTCTGCTTGAGGTCCTACATGTAACATTACACTGTCTTCTGGCATTGAGTTTTGCTGAGCAAGCAAAGATATTTCTTCCCCTTGAAGTGGCTTTATCTTTTTTTTGGTCTGGCATCACACAGTCTTCTGCCTCTTCTCCTCCTCCTCCTCCTCCTCCTCCTTCTTCTTTCTTCTCCTTCCTCCTCTTTTTAATCTTTAGAGTTCAATAGCTTTAATAGCATACATCACAGGTCAGGAATTGCAGACTAATTTTCCCTGGTACATTGGATTCCTTTTAAGTGTGTGCATACAATTTTCATTTCAAGGAAGAGTTCTTCCATTATCAATTTAATTTGTTCCATTATTTTGATTTTATTTTTTAAAGCCAAATTATGCATGCACTGACTTGGCTTGGCTTGTTCCTTACATATATCATATTCTCCCTAGCCTTATTACATACATTGCCTGCCTACTTGTCTATCTTTTGTCCTCATGACCACTTAGTGGGTGTGTCAGTTATCTGTGCAAGTGGTTTGAGCTATTGTCATTCCCAGTTTGCCTTAATTTCTATGATGGTTTTTTTGTCTTTCCCCAATGTAGTTTTGAGTTTGTTCACTTTTTCTCATCATCTTGCTCCTTCTCGAGTTACTGTAGATGTCCTTGGTGCTCTCCCTCAACAGAGACAATTCATAAGATTAAAAAGATAAATGCCTGCAGTACTAACTTTCGTTTTCCACTATTTTTATGGCAACAGGCATTTTGTTAATATTATCTTCTGTTAATGTATTTGCTTGTTCTTTTCCCACAGCAACTTGTTTAATTTTCTTGTATTTGTTGTCATGAAATGAGTTAGACTTTCCTAGAGACATGAGGAGTCTTCTAGGCTCTTTTTTGCTGCCACGGAAAAAAAAAGTTTTCTAATAAACTTTGACCTCAACATCAGGCAATCAAAGCATGTGATAGATGCTGTCTTTGTTATTAGTTCATCACCCTTACTCTCAGTCTCCTAAAATGTCTCTGGACACAGGCAAAGTGTAGACAAAATTTTCTGCCATATCATAACACCTGTGGCTTGGTCAAACTGTCAATGCAGTCTTTGTTCCCAGCTGAAACCTCCTGAGTCTAGTATTTACCAGCTGCATATCTGTCAGCATTCTGATCTTATGGGCTTTGACCAGAATCTCCCATCCAGCTGTGCTCATAGCATTCCAGGGCTGCTTCTTCAGCCAGCATCACCAAACCTTTCCAAACTCTTCCCACAAGCCAGTACCGAAGGCTTCTCAACCACATGAACAAGTAGTTTCACAGCAATGACTTCACTATTCTGGTACCAAAATCTGTTTTAGTTACTTTCTCATTGCTGGGATACAGTACCCAAAACCCACAACTTAACGCAGGAAAGGTTTATTTTGGCTCACAGTTTGTAGAGGCTTCAGTCCAAAGGGGACTGGCTCCAAAGCAGGGCAGTATGGTAGCGGGGCATTGTAGAGGAAAAACAGTCTATGGCATGGTAGGCAGGAAGCAGTGCAACTTCTTTCTTGTTTCTGCTTTTATTCCATCAAGGCCACAACCTATTGGTTAATGTCATCTACTCCCAGGGGGTCTTCTCTCTTCAGTAAATCCATCATCTATAACCAGAACTGTTGTAAACTAGTCAACGGACTAATCCAGCATCACATACCCATGATCCAGCCAGTTCTTAAATGCCTGACTTGTGAGTGCAAGAGGCTTTGGGGAACATATAGATAGGAGCAATAACAGATGCATTCATGCTTAGCAGTAAGCACCTTTCAAGTGATTTTCAGTAGCTGGAGTCCAGCCTTCTTTTTGGTGGAAGAATGAATACACAAAGGACATCATTTATAAGATAAATTGAGTTATTTTATGTGCAAAAGGCCTTACAAATATTTTCTAAGAGATGTGTTCCCTCCCTCTTCTCAATGCTAAAATCTAGAAATATAAATTTTAGTATAAAAATGGTCAAAATCAGCCTCCATATTTATAGTACAACTAGTCAATTTAGAGAAGCCAAAGTCAAAGAAGATCCAGGGGGAAAAGGAGAGTGGAAGGAGAGACATCCAGAGAAAAGAGACTCACTTTGATGGAAGTGAAGGAGGCCCAGGAAACCACCATGGAGTAGTGTGTAGGGGATGGATCAGTGGAGGCTGCAAGATTGGAGGGTTGGAGGTGACAGTGATTATTGCAATCTGAAGGTGAGCCAAGGCCCTTTACAGTGAGGGAATGTTCCAAAGAATTGTTTATTGGAACAGCTGCAGTGTTTAATTTCTTCATGGTGTTATATGTGGAACTGAATGTTCTGAGATGTCTAGAGAATGTGATATTCATCTAGGGCAATGGTGATGAATCTATGGCACACATACTGTAGCTCTAAAAGGTTTGCCATTGCTGATCTAGCGAAGTGGAGAAACCAGGCGAAAGCGAGGGACTCAACCTCAGTGATAGACACACGGGAGCCTGTAGAGGGCTCTCTGTGATGGAATCTCACAACCTTGGGTACATGACTCCTGCTCGAGCCCCTCCCCCATCTGTGTAACAGGCGGGGAAAGGAAGTTTCCACGGCCCATGTCCTACTCTGCCCAGCAATGTCATCATCAAAGTTATCCTAGTGAGAGAGAGAGAGAGAGAGAGAGAGAGCGAGTGAGAGAGAGACTGATGGGGTGTCTCCTGGCAGCTGGTCTGGTATGGAGTTGGCTGTCTTTTCAGAGAGGGCTTTCCTGAGGGATGCTAGCTTTTCCCAGCCACTAAACTGGGTAGCAGTGACACCATGTGAGGTGACACTGGCCCTCCCTTTCTGCTCCTGAGGGAACGTGATGATAAACAATGGCCCTCTGCATCTGCTGGGCCCTCTGCCAAGTCTTCTGCTTTAGGGACTCAGCGACTTTGGCTTGATTACAGGAACTAGACTTTCAGTAATCACAAAAAGATGAAAGCACTCTCATCTCCGTCTTACACATTGCCACCTAAATTCTTTTTCTGAAACAAATCTTGTCACTTTCCAGTTCCTATAAACTGACACATCTCTGGGCATGAAGTCTTAATTTTGTGTTTATTAAAAGCAGCTACTGTGAGCCATTAATGTTCATATTCTTAAAATTCAAGCAGCATCTCTTAAGAGCAAGACCAAGAGCTGCTGGCTGAGGCCCAGGTGTCTCCAGTTTCATCTTTAGGCCTCTTAGCTGATCTGTGACCTTGAGCTGAGGCTTCAATGGAGGGAATGGCCAGGGTGGATGCTAGTGAGTAAATGAACTTAGCAGACTCTGTTTTTAGGGGTCTTGGGTGGTTCAAATGAAAACAAGTGCGATATTTTTAACAGGGTGGATGCTAGTGAGTAAATGAACTTAGCAGACTCTGTTTTTAGGGGTCTTGGGTGGTTCAAATGAAAACAAGTGCGATATTTTTAACCCCAGGAGTTGCTGTGATTGAAGGTGCAGTGGGTCACACTCTCTGACCATGGAAGTTGTTCCTTCTCTGCCTTGCACCTACGTGTCTCCTCCGCTGTACAGAATGACGACAATGTAACTTCTGCTACACGAGATTATGACTCTTGGCCTCTTGACTCTGTGTTATGGTTTAGATAAGAAATGTCCCCTAAAGTGTCTTCTGGGTTCAGAGATGGAGCTTTTGGAAGGTGGTTGGATCATGGAGGTGATATACTCATTAGTGGGTCCATCCACTGATGAGTTCATGGCTGAATGTGCTGTCAGGAGGTGGGGCCTGGTTGGAGGTGGTCACTGGGACTGTGACCTGGAAGGGTGTTGTCTTGTCCCTAGCTTCTCCCATCTCTTTCTGCTTCCTGGCTGCCATGGGACAAACAACGTATCTTCTCTAGGTGCTTTTACCATGCAGTTTTTGCCTTGGAGCCAATCAGCCGTGGACTGACTCTCCCAAAACTGAAAGCAAAGTTAAATGCCTCTTTTTGTAAGTTGTGGGTGCCATTTTATGCCAGTGATGGAAAGGTGACTAGTGTACTCTCACTGCCTTTGACGGAGCAAGCTGCCTTCTGAAGAAGACCATGCACCTGAGAATCGAGGGTAGCCTCCAGTCTGCGGCCATCAAGGAGCTGAGACTCAGCCATGAGCTGTAAGGACCTGAGTCCTGCCACCAGCATGAGACTCCAGTCCTGGTGGCAGAGTGACTGACTTCTAGGGAGAGACTTTGAATCAGGAAACCAGCAGGAGGTCACTCTGGACTCCTGACTGGCAGACACTGAATAATAAATGTGTATAGTTTAAAAAGACTAAGTTTGTGGTAACTTGTCATGTGGCAAAGGATAACTAAGAAAGGAAGCATCCAAAGTTAGCAAAATTCAGTGATAAGGGCACTGTCCTCCCCCACCCCCATTAAGTGTATTGGTACATTTAAGGCAAACAATACAGTTGCATCCATCATTGGGATCTTGTACCTTTACATGGTATACCTTGGTCCTTATTTTCTGCCCACTCCCCTGCCCTCCCTTCACCCCCTTCACCCTTTCTTACTTACAAAGACTTTGTTTCCATTTTTTCCTTTTTTCATATTTTTTCTCTTCCCTTATTTCTTTCCCCTACCCTTCCCAATTCCCCATCTCTTTTAAGGGCACTGTCCTTTGTGACCTCTGTGGCAATCCAAGACTGACACCAGTTGCAAATTTTGGGGGGTCTTGGGGGTACCCCTGTTTCATACCAGTTGGCTGCAAAATTTGGGGATCCAACAATCACTTTCAGATTCAACAGTTTATTAGAATGACTCACAGAACTCAAGAAAGTGCTGTATGTATAGTCAGTTTTATTACAGCCAGGGGTTACAAATTAGACCTGGGAAAGGAAAAGCTCTGGAGGAAGTATGGTGGTTTCCATTATTCCCTGGCCCTGGTGTATGCTGGTATATGATACCCATGGTGCTGACCTGAGGTCTTATTAGGCTCCCTCACCTTGGAGTGCCTCATTGAATCCCTGCTTACATGGTCCCAGTCAGTTCCCATTTCCTTCTTGGAGGTTGGGCTCTAACTCAAGGTTGTTCTTTCTGTCTGGCTGGCCCCCTCCCTAAGACCATCAGTGTGGCTGGAATCAGCCCCCTGGTTAGCATCAGGTCCACCATGACTGATGACACCCCTGTCATGGGGAGATTCTAAAGTTTTGGAGATTTCCTGTTAAGAGGTGGGACAAAAGCCAGCCCTTCCCTCAGGTAATTAAACCTACAGAAGGGATCCTTTTGAAGGGATGAAAGAGAGTGTGGATTGTTCAGAAAGAAGGAGTGGGTTCCTGCCCAGAGGGTCAGGGCCTGAAGACCAGGTGGAACACAGTTCCGGTGGGTGGTGCTTTGGGTTAGACTCACTGCCAGCACTAGAATTTCCAGCTAAGTAGATTTTCAGAAAAAAACACTCTCAGGCTTGAAAATAGACAAAAATTTGGTTTCATGCTCCTTGAATATCAAACCTAAGCATTTTGAATTAGCCCATCCGAAGGTTGTCCACCTCTCTTGAGGAAGGTGCTGTGTTTGACTAACAATTGATTAAGATCCAGATATTTCACAACACTGTACAATGAAAAGTTAATTTGTGGAAAATTGATAAACTCTCCTGATTTTTTAAATAATGAAGATATTATTTTTATTGACTTATAGCACATTAACAGGCTTTAAAAAATATGACTCAAAAATTTAGTCACTTCTCCGTCCTGTATCTTTCATTCTCATCCCCTTTCCGTTTTCTCTTTCACACCGGGCCTCTTTCCTGTCCCTTGTTCCTTGTTTTCTTCCCCTGCTGTTCGTCACTTCCTATTCTGCCTCTGCTTCCTACAGCTCATTCTGACCTAGTGACAGTCAGGGTGGCCTGAATGCTGTTTCCTCCCTGCTGGGCTGCAGGTGAAGGCCGTGTGTTCCAACTGTGGAACAGAGTGGACATATTTAAAAGTAATACTTGGTATCCTTAGGTATAGTAAAAACTAATGCCCAACTCCAAACTGGTCCATTGAGCCTCTGGGCACTGTCCTCTGCAGGGAAGTGATATATCTGCGTGTCCTTAACTGTTCCCACATATCCAGGAAAAATAAAAGCAGGTCAGTGGGGAATAAATTACAGGTTGAAAGAAAATATACACAGGAACTGCAGTTTTGTTTGAATCTGATGCTAGATTCTAATCAATATAATGTATTTCTTTATTATTAAATAGCCCATTATAATATAATAGGGCAATAAATACTGATAAAAGTGTTCCCAGTGAGTAATTCCTTTTGGAATAATGACTATTTGATTATAGAATGATTTGGCTTTTAATTTACACCAGCACTTAATGTATTCCTTTTAACTGAATATTCTCCCAGTGGTGAGTGGCTGAGCCCAGTCCAAGACAACAATGAATGGGTACTGGGAGGGAACTTCACTATAGAGCTGCTCTGGTGTGGGTTACTTGGTTCTGGGGTGTGGGGTGCCCAGATATGTCCTGGGAAGCCTCATTGCTGCCTGGGTGCTGCCTGGCCAAGCAGGGCTACCAGTTGAGGTGGCTGACACTCAGGGTTCTCTCCATCCATGGACCCTGCATACATACCCCGGGCATTCAATCACCAGAAGAGCTACTTGGAGAGCCTGCAGTGTGCCAGGCACTATTGAAGAGCACCACAGAGAGAAAAACATAACCACAAAAGAAGAACCTTAAAGGAGTACGGGAAAGTGCAGGTATCTGTTAGAGCCTGTGCAGAAGGGATAGGTTCCCTGACAAAGAGACAGCTAGTGAGCTGGGCTACAGCAGGGATGGCAACTTTTCACATTTGCAGTGGGAGCTTGTGATGTGGGTTAGAGCAAGATGTTGATTGTGTTGGGAGGGAAGTGACATCGTCCCCCCAATGTCTGCAGCTCAAAGAGAAGGCACTCAGTTTCCTGAGAAGACATTCTGGGTGGTGGAGATCTGCATCACAAAGGGGAGAAAAAGGGTTTACTCTGCAGGCTTCCTGGCATAGCTGCTCTGGGGAAAGGGATCCAGGGGCTTCTGTCTTGTCCCCATGTTCAAGCTTGGAACAAATACAATTCTGGCAACTTCAGGCTAACTCAGGAAGTGCTTTAGGGGGAACTAGGGTACATTTGGGCTGTAGCCCTGAATTTGTTAGAAACACTGTTATTTTCTGAAGTATTTTTTTTTTCATACTGGGTATTGAACCCAGGGCCTTCACACTGAGCTATACATCCAACCCCACCCACCTTTTTTTTGGTACTGGGGATTGAACTTGGGTCCTTGTGCTTGCGAGGCAGGCCACTGAAACACTGAGCTAAATCCCGGCCCTAACCCTTTTTTATTTTGAGTCAGGGTCTTGCTAAGTTGCCCAGGCTGGGCTCGAGCCTCCCAGAATTCCTGAATTACAGGTATATATCACCACACCTGGCTGTTGCAGCCTTTTAAGGTAGGGCTGCAGCATCATCTGTATAGAGTCTGCAACTTTAATCTCCCCAGACTGAGACCTAGTTGAAGAAAGGGCTCAGAAGGGCCTGACTGGACTTTAGTCAAGAAGAGAGCCTTTGTTATTCTTATTAACATGAGGATGGGGTCTGGTTCATCTATGCTGTTAGTCAGCTTCCCATACTATGATACATACCTGAGATACATCGACTGACCAAGAGGAAAGGCTTATCTTGGCTCACACTTTTGCTCTTTGGCCTGTGGTGAGGTAGCACATCACAGCAGTAGCAGATGTGGAGAGGGATGCTCACCATCATGGCAACAGAGAAGCAAAAAGACAGACATGAAGAAGCAGGTCCTACCATACCCTTCAAGGACACACCCCCAGTGACCTAATTTCTTCCCACCAGGCCCTGCTTCCTAAAGGTTCCACCACCTCCTAGTAGCACCACAGGCTGGCAACTACACCTTTGATACATGGGCCTTTGGAATCTTTATCCAAATCATAGCACCACACCCCCTTACCCTTCTCCCCCGCTGCCTCCAGGCATCTCTTCTGGCTATGGGGCTGACTTCTCTCACCCATTCTCCCAAGCACTGGGCCAGGGCAATCATTTCATTCTCTAGGACTGAAGAAAATGGCAATTGTCCAGCTCCAACATCTGCACCTCAGTGAGATGTAGACTAGCCTCTGAACTTCGTCATTCTCAAACTCCATGTGTGTGATGCTGGATTCACCCTCTTCTGAAAATTCTCTTCTCCTTCTACCTGTTTAGGTACAGCTGTACCTACTGGTGTGCTGGTAATTTTTTTTTCTTTTTTTTTTTGTACCAGGGATTGAACTTGGAACCTTGCACTTGCAAGGTAGATGGTGGAACCACTGAGCTAAATCCCCAGCCCTGTGTGTTGGTAATGTTGAGCAATGGGCTCTCAAAGGCTTCTAGGCGTCCTCGGTGTCAATACTTCCATGGAGGCTGATTCCATGGGTCTCCGTTGCAGGTGCTGTCGGAGGAGTTGGGAGGAGAGGCCCAAGCTGATTCCTGTGAGCTGACTTCAGCCTACTATCAGCTGTATCACTTTCTAACTTCATACTTAAAGCCTAACCTTTAATTTGGACTTTTTTCCTTTCTCCTTTCTTTAACATCCAGTGTCAGGAGAGAAGGCAGGATTTCCCTCCATTCTAAGGTCTTCAGACAGCCCAGACTTGAAAGCAGCGGGTATACCAGATTCTCTGGTGTCCCTGTGGATTGGGGATTCACAGCGTGCCTGGTGCTGCCCCCTGGTGGAATATGGGAGCCTCATGGGGACATCCCTGCTTGTCACAGGACGGGTCATCTGGGCAGTAAGAGGATGAAACTCAGGGATGTCCCTAGGTGCGCAGGACAGTATAGTTCAAGAGAAGGTCGTTCCCATTCAGCATAACTTCATTCTTTCACTCATAAAAGGGCAAGTTTTGTTCATCATTTCTGTGATGAGATCCTAATTCTATTTTATATATAAACAGAGACTTTTTGCATGGCTTTAATACATACTGACTGTACGGGTTTGTTTATTCTGGTGTCTACCTTTGCCTCTCTCTTTTCCTTTTTTGCATAAAATGACTTATGATCTTATTTGTCTTGAATACAAACTTATTCAATTATTTGTATGAGGAGTGATCAAAATTTCTGGTGAATAGGTAAATTAAACATTTATTACAGTAAAAGACACATTGCCTTTAATCTCCCTCAAAACTCTCCCTCACTTTCACCACACTCATCCCACTGTTCTCGACACCTTCTGCAACAGTTCTGGAAATCCTTTTTATGAGGGTCTTTATGAGGTATGATAACAAGTACAGTGAATGGTGCTAATGAGTGCCATTCAACAGAAAGGCAACCTTGTAAAAACATGACGGTGCGCCTTCATCCTCCTTATTTGCCAGATCTGGCAGTGTGCAACTTCTGGGTCTACTCAAAGTTAAATGACCATGGAATCCAGGCTCGGTGGCACACCTATAATCCCAGCACTCTGGAGGCAGGGGCAGGAAGAATGTTATGAGTTTGAGGCCAGCCTGGGTGACATAGTGAGTTCAAGGCCAACCTGAACTACATAGTGAGACCCTGTCTCACCCTCCTGCCAATCAATGACCATGGAAGGTCAAAATTTTGAATTGACTCAGGACATGGAGACAGCCATGACAACTGCCCAGCTGGGGTTTAAGTGATTAGTAGCTGGGTCCTAACCCTGCAAATCGCTAGTGGCATTCACCCCTCAGTTCTTTGTGCTGTTGACAAAAGATTTCAGTCAAGACACCTGAGCCATAATATAGAGTAGAGGTAGAGTTAGTGCAAAATGGTAGATTTTCAGAATGATAGAGAGACTATACCTGCAGGTAGGAAGGTGGACAAGCACCAAGATGGCAGTTGCATAGAGTTAGGGCTCAGGTTGCATTTACATGATTAAGTGGGGTTTCAAGAAATATACTTTCCTTCCTCTGAGGTAATTATTCTTTTGCTAGAAAATGGGCTGTGGTGACCAACTCCCTGTTTACTCTGCAGATGGATGGCTCCATTTAAGTTTGCTTGGATCCTTGAGGTTTTCTCAACCCCTCTCCCTGGTCTGAACTCCATATAGCCCTGGACCTCATTGCATGCTCAGAGGAAGTTACATTCTCTTCGAAACCATAAGCTTCTTTGGATTGTACTTATAACTAATGATTAAGAAAGCAAAGGAAAAAAGAGAAAAATCACATCTTCTTTGCTTTTCATGTAGCCCCAGCTGCTCATCTCCAGCCTGCTGATGTCTAACTTTTTGCCTAACCACATTGCATCCTAGCAACAAGAACATTGTACACCCACCCTGATCATTTTTAAGCTCACTGTTCGATTTTGTCAAGTACATTCACGGTGTGGTGAGGCCAACCCCAGCTCCACCTCCAGAACTTTGTCATCCTTCCCAGTGGTAGCCCTGTACCTGCTGAGTACCAATCTCCCATTCCCCAGACCCCAGCAATCACTCTACTTCTGCCTCTAGGGAGGAGACTGCATGTAGGTGGAATCACACAGACTTTGTCCTGTGCCTGGCTTTTTTCACTCACCACAATGTTCTTAGGGTTCAACCATGTTGCAGGTGATGATCTGCAGATGGCAGAACTTCTTTACTTTTTAAGGCGGAGTCATATTCCACTGTATGGATGGATTACATTTTGTTTCTCCATCCATCCATCCATCCATCCATCGATCTATCCATCCATCCATCCAACCATTCAAAGATGGATAATTACATTGTTCCCACCTTTTGGTTACTGTGACTAATGCTGCTATAGATACTGGTAAATTTCCTCTAGTCTTGATCATTGATGGGCACCCCTGCCACATCCAACCCTTTTCAAATGTACTAAGTTTGCACCATAGATTCAAGGTTATTTTTAGTTTCTTAAATATACATTGTCCTGGCAGTTGCCCTGGCTATAATCAGCCAGAGTTCTGGCCTCATCTTTAACTTGCTTTCCCCCTGCTCTGATGCTGTTATGGAATATTTCCATCTTACTCTGCCTGTGCCATCATCCCCTCTCTCTGTTAGTGCCTGCCAGGGCTTGCTCCTGGCCCCAAAGCTGCCCTTTACCCTTCGTCTACCAGTCAGGTGCAGTCTGGTTGTCTGTTTCCTATGGCTAAGCCTCTGCAGAGTTAGAGCCTTTCTGTATCTTGCTAGTAACCGAGGCTTTTAGATAGCCAGACCAAGTTCATGCACAGTTCAGTATTGATATTAAATAGAATTTGCAACAAGGCTAATCTAACATGTGATTTAATTATACGCATGGCTATTATGCTACTCAGGAATTTTGCATAACTGAGGAGCAGCTGGTAAATGGCTGTGGTTGGTTTTACTTTGGTGCAGCCTACCCAGCCACCACTGGAGTCAGTAGGAAGTGCTATGTGTGTGTACACATGTGTACTTGTGTATTGGTGGGAAGAAAAAGGAGAGGAAAGAGTCATTTGGAGGGTCATGAGTGGAGGGATAAATAAAGAGAGGAGTTTTATGCCCACTGCTTTGACTTCTAATAGTGGGCAGGGTAGACAGGGACCTCTTGCTGTGACCAGTGTAGGCAGGTTTACTGGAAATTTGGTGTGGATTTTAAGATATCCTAAAATAATATTTCCCGCCTGTGGGCACAGGGTCCAAGCATTGTCTTACTGTCAATAACTGTCCTGCTTATTCTTACCCAACAGAAAAAGTGCACAAGAACACGTGATGATTAGTTAAGTTGAACCCATAGTTCTTTGTCATTGTGCCTTCTTTGGTCAACAGGTACTGAAAACAAGTTTCTTTTTTCTTTTTTTTTTTTCATTAAGTTTTTGCTCTTTAGGTACACAGTACAGTTACATTCATCATTGGAATCTCATACCATTTCATGATGCATCTTGGTTCTTATTTTTTCCCCATTCCCCTGCTCTCCCTTCACCCTCTCCACCTTTCCCTATTTATAAAGATGAAGCACAGTTTCTGTCTTTGTCTATTTTTGCAATGAAAGGAGGCCCACCCTTTAGGCTTTGTGTTTTGTTTTCTTCTTGTTGAAGACTCTAGTCCAACCAAGTGACCCTCTGTGCTCCGAAAACCCCCTTCACTTCCTACCTCCACCCCTTTGATCATATTTATCTTGTTTCATTTGAAAATTTTATTTTTATTGATTCATTTTACATTTTACTAATTTGGCCTTCCATACCTTTCCAGATAGCACCGTCCAAATCCCCTCAAGCTTTCTCATTGCCTTCTACAAGACTGTCTCTAGCTCAGCAGCCAGAAAAACCACCTCCCTCTTTGTTCTCGCACTGTTTCAGCTCTTTCTGTGACACTCAGCACATTTTGTTTTAGTGTTATATGTGCTGCCTTATTATTGATGGGTAGTGACACCTTCTCAGCTTATTGGGTTCATTTTGACACCCCTAATAGTCACTGCACATGAATGGCCTCAGTGAAGTATTTTTTTAGGGGGGAGGGGTTATGCAGACTAGAAATGTCAGCAAAGAAAGCTAGAGAGATAGCCAGCCAACTTCAAATGTTGTAAGGTAAATTGTTGAAACCTATTGGTTAAATGAGGTAACTATAAGCAAGACAGTTGTCCAGTGTAAGATAGTGCTTGGACTCCATGCAACAGCAGTTCCTTAGCCTGCAGTTTGGGAATACTATTTTAGGATGTTCTGAGGTTCTACTCTGAGGTTCTAATAGCCCTGCCTGCCCCTGTCAGAGGAGTTGATCAGTTACCTCAGTGGCTAGAAATTCAGGCAGTGGCACAGAGTAATTTTAAAAACAGTTTTCATTTTAATATAACATTTGGCAGCCAACCATTATGTTAACTAGAGATTCTGTTCTCTTTTACTACCTCTGTTCTGGCCATATGATGTCCTCCCCTCTTTTTTTGGTACTAGGGATTGAACTTGGGACCTTGTGCTTGCAAGGCAGGCGGAACCACTGAGCCATATGATGTTCCATCCACAAGAAAATAATGGGCAGAAGGAGAAATGCCCTGCCCTTTCCCACATCCAGAAATAACAATAAATCAAACAGAAGCAACAATGACCTAAATTAGAGGAGAGCTTTATAAAGAGAGTAGACTTTGACATTAAGAAAGACAAATGTTCAGGGTCCAGATGAAGAGAGGAGATGCAAAGTCAGAATGTAGCTTGACTCTAGAGATGCACCTTATACCTGTGCAGATGGGTAGCAGGGGCAAGTTGTGCAGCAGGACAGGAAGCTAGCTGGCTCCACGAGGCCAGAGGTTACTAGAAGCTGCCCCTATGTGAAATCATAAAAAAATTTGTCCACTCATTTGGGAAGGCTGCATGGAAAAAATTGTCATTTGATGAGATCAAGGGTGAAGAAGAAACTCTGTAATTTACAGCACTTCATAGTTGTGGGGCTCTGGATTCACAATAACACATCGAGAAAGTCATAAAAATGGTGGATGGGTAAAACCTCCAGATCTCATGGCAGAGGCAAACCTCTCTACTCCCCTATCAGTCTTCCATATTCCCAGGGGGGTCACCGGACCTACAAGGAAGAGCTAGCACCAGATATGGGTTTAAGAAAGCAGTTGAACCACTTTTTAGAAAGAACAGCAGGCTCAAATAAGGACCTACAAAAGAGCTAGCACCAGATATGGGTTTAAGAAAGCAGTTGAACCACTTTTTAGAAAGAACAGCAGGCTCAAATAAAGACTTTCCCCCAGGAACTGGGGGTAACAGAATCTTTATAGTACACACTTAAAACGTTAAGAATGAACAGAACCAACATAAATTCACAAAACATGATTACCTTAAAAATAACTGGAAGGGAATTTTCAAAACAAAGACAAATTTTAATGTTACAAACATTAAAAAAAAACTAGAGAGAGTAAATAATAAATAACAAAAGAAAACGTTAGAAGCTAGATTTGAGGAAATCCATCATGAAGCAGAGATACATAAAAAGCAGCAAGGCTAGGTGTGATCCCAGTACTCAGGAGGCTGAGGCAGGAGCATTGCTGTGAATTTGAGGCCAGTCTGGGCTACATAGTGAGTTCAAAGCCAGCCTGAACTGCATAATGGAATCCTGTCTCAAATACACACACACACACACACACACACACACACACACACACACAGAGGCAAACATGAAAAGAAGAAAGAAAAATAAAGAGGCAATGCTTGTCTGGTAGGACTTCTAGGAGGCATGGTGGAAATAACAGGGGATAAGAAATATTTGAAAAGGTAATTACTGAGCATTTTCAAAAACTGAAGCAATACTTGAGCTACAAGTGGGTGAAGCACACAGGGTCCAGAGCTTGATAAAAAGAACAATCTCTGTGTAAGTATATCATGGTAAAATTGCAGATAATCACAAGAGAAAGAAAAATAAAAAAGCCTCTTATGAAGGAAGAGTAATTAGGTTATAGGTAGAGTTCTTATCACCATCAATAGGTGCAAGAACAGAATAATACATTTCTAATGCTGAATGATAACATTTTAAATTTAGAATTTCATACTCAGCTAAACTACCATTCATGATGAAAACATGCCTTTAAAATGACATTTTGAGGTTTTAAACATAAACTCTTGTGGAGAACAACTAAAGGATGTACATTCATAAGACACAATGATCCACAAGGAAGGAGTGGGGGACACGAAAACTGTGAGTAAAAGCAATGCTAAATATAGAAAACATCATTAAATATGCATTTAAAAAGAATAATTTAGGAATAAAAAAGCCATACTCTGGGCAAAAACCATTGTAGGTAGGAAGCAGCAATTAAAGTTAAGGCAACTAAAGCTCTAAGTCATTTGTATTTTGGGGGAAGCTAGATGTATTGATTAGCTCAAGATTGTGTAAAAAATACACTCCAAGTGCATAAAGGAAACACTGGCAGAATAAAAATACAATGTATTCTTCCTAAATTTCTCAATTAGTAGAAAAGTTGAGGAGTTCAGGCTAAGAAAGAAGAAAAATTAAGTATGGTGCTAATTCCATGCTCATGATAAAAACAAAAAGATTAAATTAATTCACTTATTAAAATGATTCATGACAGATTAATAGATAGCAATGAGAAGGTATGAGCTATGAAAGTATGAGTCAGACACTTATCAAATTGTAGATTAATATACACACGGTACTATTTGTATAACTGAAGAAAATGTACCCAGAAATATTAGATTCAGTAAAAATATGAAAAATGAACTAGAAAGATGTATATGAATCCATCATGGCAAATTGTCCCTGGGAGGGAGCAGGAATAAGAAGAGAGGAGATAGGAGAAGACAGTATTAAACATACATATAGAGTTCTTTGTTATTCAAAATATTCGGAAGCAAACAATGAAAAGTAAATTAGTTTAATTAATCCTTGCTCTTTTTGCTATTTGCAAAAACATTCCCAGGGTATATTAAGCTTTTATTTAGCTAAATTACACATCTCCCAAGGCCAGCTAGCTACATAATCTCATGACCAGAGTGCAGGAGTCTTGGTGACCCAGAAGGAGGGGAGTTGGGGCAGGACAGTGAGGAGGTTTTGTGTGCGTGCGTGCGTGTGTGTGTGTGTGTGTGTGTGTGTGTGTGTGTGTGTGTGTGTGTGTGTGTGTGTGTGTCTTGGAACAACTAGAGCAGGAGCAAGAAACCCATTACACAGCTAAGTGTCCCATGAGGCAGGTGGCCTGGTATTGTCCCTGTGCTGTCTCCTCGGCTGCTGTGGGGGATGGGGCATTACTCTGGGCATCAGCTAATCTCTATGTGGCTTCATGAGTATCTGAAGGCTGGGTCTGAGGGAAAGGCTGGGCAAAAATGATGATGAGGAGGAGACAATGATTCGGTCACACAGCCCTGCCCTGCACGAGGCTGGGAGACTGCTACCAACAGACATGCTTGTGAGTCCTTCTCCTGGCCCAGCTCCAGCTCCCAGCACTCGTGGAAGACCTTGCTGGTTTCTCATGGTGCTGGGTTGGAGCCTCAGGAATCAGGAGCCAATCCTGGCAGGTGTGCAAGGAAAAGAGCCTCTGTCAAGGTCTCCTGCAGTGTCCTGGATCCAGAGAGCCGGGAAGCAGCTGGCTCTTTGCCAGGGTTTTGTCTCTTTCCTCCAGCACTTTTCCCCACTGTATGCTGTCGCTCAGGGGTGACTTCTTCATCCCAAGTGCACTGAAGGGTGACTGCCAGCGTGGATTTGAAGCCAGCGACGTCCTGAGTCACCAGCCCCATGAGATTGGCCTGTCATCCCTTTTGGAAGCCCCCAGTCTCCTTGTCCATAAGGCAACCTGGAACTTAATGAGGACCTACTGGCCACAGACCTGTGGCTGAATCCTGCCATGCAGAGGAGGAGAAGGGCCACGGCAGACAGGGGCTGTGTGGTGGGGACGCTGTGGGGGTCAGTAGGATCTCACTCCTGGTGCCCCTGCCTATGGATCCCAGTGCATCCCACTGACCGATGCCCTCAGCACCTAAAGCAGCCATGAGGGTGGGACCACTATCCCCACTTCAATCCTCAGGATACTAAGTACAATGAGGTTTATGTGCACAGAGGAAGGGGCCTGTATTTCTATCAACAGATGATGAATGGATAATGGAAGTATAGTATTTACTCACACTGGAGCATTACTCTGCCACAAAGAAGGATAAACTTGAGTCATCTGTAGGAAAATGGATGTACCTGAGAACATACATAATGTTATGTGAAAGAAATCAGACACAGAGGCTTAAATATCACATGGTTTCTCTTACATGAGAAACCCAAAACATAAATAAAGGGCAAAATAAAAGACAGACAATGGGAAACAGGGAGGTAGATCTTTCTCAAGTGGGAAGGGGACCAAGAGATGGAAGGGAAGGGAAAGGGGCCTAAAAAGAATTCAGATGTGCTATTACATGCACCAACTCCCCACGAGGAATAGCCCTCAGGTACTGGAGACATGGACTAATGAAAAATAAAAGGAAGAAGAAGCTGGCAGGAATTTGAGCCAATGGCTTTGGAATCCATTCTTTGGAGAGGGGAGGAGGGTGTTAGCCAAAGGCCACAGAGTTCATGTTGACAGCGGGCCAGATTCTGGAGGTCAGCTGTACAGAGTGCCGTTGTGACCAGAGTTGACCACAGTATACTGTGTGCCTGAACACAGAGATTTTAAGTGTCCTCACCTCACACAAAATAAGTATATTGTGGTGATGAATATGTTAATTTGCTTGATTGAATCATTTCAAGTTACACGTATATCAAAACACTGTCATACCCTGCAAATATATACAATTTAAATAGTCAATTATACCTTAATAAAGCTGGGGGAGAAATAAAAAGGAGAAAGGAAAAACGATGGGGTGAATGGGTAGATGAATTGCTTTCAGCCTTGTCTCAAACCAGCTATTTCCTCTAACTTGTCATTAATCCTCAGGAAATGTCCTGTACTGCAATCGTTTCTGCCAAAATCATGCTAATTTAAAGTAACAATGTAATAAACAAACAAATCTTTCTAGGATTTGAAATTCCTATTGGGCAAATAAGCTACAGGACAAAAGAAAGCCATGTTCAAGGAAAGCTGTTATCAATAATGTGATTGTAGGTAGAAAACAAAATCCTTTAAACACTCTCCCACTTTCTCCAGAACAAAGAATCCATCTTATGGGGCCACACGCTAAGACCTCAGAGGCAGTGGGATCCTGGTGGAAGGGAAGCAGGGATTTTATAAAACACTGAGCTATCACATGGTTGGGCACATTTGGGGTCTTCCTCCTGTGGCTGGGCACTGGCCCTGGGTAACTAGAAACTGGCAATTTGCAGGGATGGGAATGTCTGCTTCATTTTCTTTTGTCTTCGAGCATTTGATGAAACTCCCACCTGACCGAGGGCCCTTGTCTACTTCTGTGACTTCTCTCGCTGGGGAGTCTTCTCTTTGGATGAGAGCCAGCAGGACACTAGAGGTGGCAATGTTGTTCCCTGCAGCTGCATGGCTCTGGCTTCCACACTTGTTTAAACTCTCTCCTGGCACAGAAGCTGGACAGAGAGGAGAGGGTAGAAAGGACCTGCGTGGCTTCCTGGCTGTGCTCTGCGCCTGTGACCTTGAGCTGCTTTTTCTTTAGGTGTGATGGAGAGGTGATTCTACCTCTTTTGCGGTGCTGTGAGAATTAAATGAGAAGCAGACACAGAGCACAAATCCTGGTGTGTGGTGGGCACTCAGGTAATACTGTTTCCCTTTTCCATTTTGCCTTACTTTCTGCCACAGGTCCCTGGTCTCTCTTTCCTCTCCCAGCCTTGCCTCTGAGATCCTCCATGTATCATGCGATTTCCCTTCCAACACTTTGTATTTGTGTCTCCTTATAGCAGTCAGACACCCATCCCTCTCTGCAACGCTTGACAGAGGACCTGCAGGCATCTGATCATGGAGCCTGAGCCCCAGGCCTTCCTCGGTCCATGTCTCTTCCTTCTCAGGTCACCTGGCAATACCTCTTCCCAGTGCTTCTGCTGCCATTTCTTATGTGGGTCTAGTCCTCCTTCAGTTTCTAAGCTTTATTACACAACTAAATCCACTCCTCCACACAGTATCCTAGGACAGGAAACATCATGGCTTCAGTTGTCCCAGTGCTGCCTCCATGAGTGCTGGCAAGGCCTGAGAGAGGAGAGGGTTGAAGATTCTGGGATAACCAGGCTGAGCTTCTGAGAACGGGAGACAGGGCTTCTGCCTTTGAAACCAGGAGGTTGGCAGAGGAGGATCCTAGCTCTGAAAGAATGGAGCTACAGGACAGAGATGACAGCAGGGGGCAGGCAGAAGCCCTGGACAGCACTAACAGTGGGGTGGCCAAGGATGGCTGACTGGACCTTGACTCTGGGCCCCTGAGCCACCTCTGCCATGTGGGCTGTGAGTTTTCCTAGAGTTCCCAGGGACGGCTATTGGGTTCTATTGCTGCTGTAACAAATTATACAAACATCACAGCTTAAAGCAACACAGATTCATTTTCACATAGTCTCTGTGGGCCAGAGGTTCTAACTGCATCTCACCAGGCTGAAACCACATTGCTGGCAGGCTGTGTTCCTCCCTATGGCTCTTGGCAGAAGCCCATTTCCAAACTCATTTAGGTCCTCTGTGGTTGTAGGACTAATGTCCACATTCCCTTGTTGGCCAGCAGCTGGGGCCACCCTCAGTTCCTAGAGACCTTGCTCTCATTCCTGCACCTGTGACATTTCTTCTCAGGGTCTGCAATGGCATGGCACATCCTCCTGCGGTGTGCAGTCTCTCTGACACTGACTCCCGACTGCCACATCCTGCTTTCAGAGTTCCTGTGATCAGATCACCCCATCGAGGCAATCCATAGTAATTTCCCTGTTGTAAGTCCGTGACCTTAATCTCACCCACAAGACCCTTTTACCATGCAAGGGTGCTAGAGTGAGAACATGTTCCCAGAGCCTCTTGTGGCCTCTCTGCCAATCACTACTGATGCTTTATCAATTGAGTTTTCATCGGCAAGGTTCACCGGAAATTGCTTTTGTCAACCATGACTATCACATGATATTCTAAGAAACAGTCCAACAGCTCATAGTCATTTCTTATTAAGCCCATTTCTTTATTTTCAATCCTTGCATTATTTTCAAAATTTAGAAAGAATGAGTTAGAAAAAAGAGAAAGGAAATGAAAGAGGGATGGGAGGTACAAAGTGTGCCTCTCAAAGACTCTGCTCTTTGATTTTATCAGTTCCTGTCCATTCCTTCAGGTGTTAATCCTCTATAATGGCCTTAGTGTTAAGGGTGTGCATGGGGGGGTGTCTGATTGAAGTTGCACCTTCTCCAATGTGTTTATGGATCTTTTTTTGAAGAGATGAAGGGTAAATTATTCTTAATAATATTAATGATGCATTGCAGTGGTAAGCTGTGCACCTCAGGAAGTGCTTTTATATATCTCATTTCAGGTTAAGCTTCAAGCGCTGGTGTGCTGCAGAGAGGTTTTGTACAATGAATTGTTGACAGTTATGAGTGATGTCTTCCAGAAGCCCTCTCAAGTCTCCCAAATCAAGATATGCGTCATTTTCCCCATAAGATGGAGTTGAGCACAACTGAAATATTGTAAGAATAACACAATAAACAGGGGGCAGCAATGCTGGTAGCAGCTAGATTCCCAGGAGGCCATGGAGAAGGTGGTGTCTGTGACCAGAAACCCCACTCTGCTTCTTAGGACATGGCAGTCCCTGTGTCTTCTTCTTGGCTGTGTCTTGGCTGAACCTGGGATATTTGAAACTGGAAAGTTGAAGTCTGTAACAGGAAAGATTCTATATTTCTTACTCAGGCTCACAGAATTGTAGACTATTAGACCAAGAAAGCCCTGGGAACTGAGAACAACTCCTC
>NW_022900928.1:87113897-87148887 GCF_012274545.1 Fukomys damarensis | reverse complement strand
GTGTGTGTGTGTGTGTGTGTGTGTGTGTGTCTTGGAACAACTAGAGCAGGAGCAAGAAACCCATTACACAGCTAAGTGTCCCATGAGGCAGGTGGCCTGGTATTGTCCCTGTGCTGTCTCCTCGGCTGCTGTGGGGGATGGGGCATTACTCTGGGCATCAGCTAATCTCTATGTGGCTTCATGAGTATCTGAAGGCTGGGTCTGAGGGAAAGGCTGGGCAAAAATGATGATGAGGAGGAGACAATGATTCGGTCACACAGCCCTGCCCTGCACGAGGCTGGGAGACTGCTACCAACAGACATGCTTGTGAGTCCTTCTCCTGGCCCAGCTCCAGCTCCCAGCACTCGTGGAAGACCTTGCTGGTTTCTCATGGTGCTGGGTTGGAGCCTCAGGAATCAGGAGCCAATCCTGGCAGGTGTGCAAGGAAAAGAGCCTCTGTCAAGGTCTCCTGCAGTGTCCTGGATCCAGAGAGCCGGGAAGCAGCTGGCTCTTTGCCAGGGTTTTGTCTCTTTCCTCCAGCACTTTTCCCCACTGTATGCTGTCGCTCAGGGGTGACTTCTTCATCCCAAGTGCACTGAAGGGTGACTGCCAGCGTGGATTTGAAGCCAGCGACGTCCTGAGTCACCAGCCCCATGAGATTGGCCTGTCATCCCTTTTGGAAGCCCCCAGTCTCCTTGTCCATAAGGCAACCTGGAACTTAATGAGGACCTACTGGCCACAGACCTGTGGCTGAATCCTGCCATGCAGAGGAGGAGAAGGGCCACGGCAGACAGGGGCTGTGTGGTGGGGACGCTGTGGGGGTCAGTAGGATCTCACTCCTGGTGCCCCTGCCTATGGATCCCAGTGCATCCCACTGACCGATGCCCTCAGCACCTAAAGCAGCCATGAGGGTGGGACCACTATCCCCACTTCAATCCTCAGGATACTAAGTACAATGAGGTTTATGTGCACAGAGGAAGGGGCCTGTATTTCTATCAACAGATGATGAATGGATAATGGAAGTATAGTATTTACTCACACTGGAGCATTACTCTGCCACAAAGAAGGATAAACTTGAGTCATCTGTAGGAAAATGGATGTACCTGAGAACATACATAATGTTATGTGAAAGAAATCAGACACAGAGGCTTAAATATCACATGGTTTCTCTTACATGAGAAACCCAAAACATAAATAAAGGGCAAAATAAAAGACAGACAATGGGAAACAGGGAGGTAGATCTTTCTCAAGTGGGAAGGGGACCAAGAGATGGAAGGGAAGGGAAAGGGGCCTAAAAAGAATTCAGATGTGCTATTACATGCACCAACTCCCCACGAGGAATAGCCCTCAGGTACTGGAGACATGGACTAATGAAAAATAAAAGGAAGAAGAAGCTGGCAGGAATTTGAGCCAATGGCTTTGGAATCCATTCTTTGGAGAGGGGAGGAGGGTGTTAGCCAAAGGCCACAGAGTTCATGTTGACAGCGGGCCAGATTCTGGAGGTCAGCTGTACAGAGTGCCGTTGTGACCAGAGTTGACCACAGTATACTGTGTGCCTGAACACAGAGATTTTAAGTGTCCTCACCTCACACAAAATAAGTATATTGTGGTGATGAATATGTTAATTTGCTTGATTGAATCATTTCAAGTTACACGTATATCAAAACACTGTCATACCCTGCAAATATATACAATTTAAATAGTCAATTATACCTTAATAAAGCTGGGGGAGAAATAAAAAGGAGAAAGGAAAAACGATGGGGTGAATGGGTAGATGAATTGCTTTCAGCCTTGTCTCAAACCAGCTATTTCCTCTAACTTGTCATTAATCCTCAGGAAATGTCCTGTACTGCAATCGTTTCTGCCAAAATCATGCTAATTTAAAGTAACAATGTAATAAACAAACAAATCTTTCTAGGATTTGAAATTCCTATTGGGCAAATAAGCTACAGGACAAAAGAAAGCCATGTTCAAGGAAAGCTGTTATCAATAATGTGATTGTAGGTAGAAAACAAAATCCTTTAAACACTCTCCCACTTTCTCCAGAACAAAGAATCCATCTTATGGGGCCACACGCTAAGACCTCAGAGGCAGTGGGATCCTGGTGGAAGGGAAGCAGGGATTTTATAAAACACTGAGCTATCACATGGTTGGGCACATTTGGGGTCTTCCTCCTGTGGCTGGGCACTGGCCCTGGGTAACTAGAAACTGGCAATTTGCAGGGATGGGAATGTCTGCTTCATTTTCTTTTGTCTTCGAGCATTTGATGAAACTCCCACCTGACCGAGGGCCCTTGTCTACTTCTGTGACTTCTCTCGCTGGGGAGTCTTCTCTTTGGATGAGAGCCAGCAGGACACTAGAGGTGGCAATGTTGTTCCCTGCAGCTGCATGGCTCTGGCTTCCACACTTGTTTAAACTCTCTCCTGGCACAGAAGCTGGACAGAGAGGAGAGGGTAGAAAGGACCTGCGTGGCTTCCTGGCTGTGCTCTGCGCCTGTGACCTTGAGCTGCTTTTTCTTTAGGTGTGATGGAGAGGTGATTCTACCTCTTTTGCGGTGCTGTGAGAATTAAATGAGAAGCAGACACAGAGCACAAATCCTGGTGTGTGGTGGGCACTCAGGTAATACTGTTTCCCTTTTCCATTTTGCCTTACTTTCTGCCACAGGTCCCTGGTCTCTCTTTCCTCTCCCAGCCTTGCCTCTGAGATCCTCCATGTATCATGCGATTTCCCTTCCAACACTTTGTATTTGTGTCTCCTTATAGCAGTCAGACACCCATCCCTCTCTGCAACGCTTGACAGAGGACCTGCAGGCATCTGATCATGGAGCCTGAGCCCCAGGCCTTCCTCGGTCCATGTCTCTTCCTTCTCAGGTCACCTGGCAATACCTCTTCCCAGTGCTTCTGCTGCCATTTCTTATGTGGGTCTAGTCCTCCTTCAGTTTCTAAGCTTTATTACACAACTAAATCCACTCCTCCACACAGTATCCTAGGACAGGAAACATCATGGCTTCAGTTGTCCCAGTGCTGCCTCCATGAGTGCTGGCAAGGCCTGAGAGAGGAGAGGGTTGAAGATTCTGGGATGACCAGGCTGAGCTTCTGAGAACGGGAGACAGGGCTTCTGCCTTTGAAACCAGGAGGTTGGCAGAGGAGGATCCTAGCTCTGAAAGAATGGAGCTACAGGACAGAGATGACAGCAGGGGGCAGGCAGAAGCCCTGGACAGCACTAACAGTGGGGTGGCCAAGGATGGCTGACTGGACCTTGACTCTGGGCCCCTGAGCCACCTCTGCCATGTGGGCTGTGAGTTTTCCTAGAGTTCCCAGGGACGGCTATTGGGTTCTATTGCTGCTGTAACAAATTATACAAACATCACAGCTTAAAGCAACACAGATTCATTTTCACATAGTCTCTGTGGGCCAGAGGTTCTAACTGCATCTCACCAGGCTGAAACCACATTGCTGGCAGGCTGTGTTCCTCCCTATGGCTCTTGGCAGAAGCCCATTTCCAAACTCATTTAGGTCCTCTGTGGTTGTAGGACTAATGTCCACATTCCCTTGTTGGCCAGCAGCTGGGGCCACCCTCAGTTCCTAGAGACCTTGCTCTCATTCCTGCACCTGTGACATTTCTTCTCAGGGTCAGCAATGGCATGGCACATCCTCCTGCGGTGTGCAGTCTCTCTGACACTGACTCCCGACTGCCACATCCCCTGACTCTGAAGTCAGGTGAAGTTCCTGCTTTCAGAGTTCCTGTGATCAGATCACCCCATCGAGGCAATCCATAGTAATTTCCCTGTTGTAAGGTCCGTGACCTTAATCTCACCCACAAGACCCTTTTACCATGAAAGGGTGCTAGAGTGAGAACGTGTTCCCAGAGCCTCTTGTGGCCTCTCTGCCAATCACTACTGATGCTTTATCAATTGAGTTTTCATCGGCAAGGTTCACCGGAAATTGCTTTTGTCAACCATGACTATCACATGATATTCTAAGAAACAGTCCAACAGCTCATAGTCATTTCTTATTAAGCCCATTTCTTTATTTTCAATCCTTGCATTATTTTCAAAATTTAGAAAGAATGAGTTAGAAAAAAGAGAAAGGAAATGAAAGAGGGATGGGAGGTACAAAGTGTGCCTCTCAAAGACTCTGCTCTTTGATTTTATCAGTTCCTGTCCATTCCTTCAGGTGTTAATGCTCTATAATGGCCTTAGTGTTAAGGGTGTGCATGGGGGGGTGTCTGATTGAAGTTGCACCTTCTCCAATGTGTTTACGGATCTTTTTTTGAAGAGATGAAGGGTAAATTATTCTTAATAATATTAATGATGCATTGCAGTGGTAAGCTGTGCACCTCAGGAAGTGCTTTTATATATCTCATTTCAGGTTAAGCTTCAAGCGCTGGTGTGCTGCAGAGAGGTTTTGTACAATGAATTGTTGACAGTTATGAGTGATGTCTTCCAGAAGCCCTCTCAAGTCTCCCAAATCAAGATATGCGTCATTTTCCCCATAAGATGGAGTTGAGCACAACTGAAATATTGTAAGAATAACACAATAAACAGGGGGCAGCAATGCTGGTAGCAGCTAGATTCCCAGGAGGCCATGGAGAAGGTGGTGTCTGTGACCAGAAACCCCACTCTGCTTCTTAGGACATGGCAGTCCCTGTGTCTTCTTCTTGGCTGTGTCTTGGCTGAACCTGGGATATTTGAAACTGGAAAGTTGAAGTCTGTAACAGGAAAGATTCTATATTTCTTACTCAGGCTCACAGAATTGTAGACTATTAGACCAAGAAAGCCCTGGGAACTGAGAACAACTCCTCTCCTCCACCTCCTCAGGCATGGTATGGACCACACAGGGAAGATTTGGATCAGGACCAGACCCAGCACTCCCTGCCTAGTATTCTATTAACATTATGAATATACTTATGGAAGAAGAGGAGGGACTCCCCTTACTCTCCCTCTATTTAGTTGATGATGAAATCACTGAACACCTGAGTCAGCAGGAGCCTGTGATTCCCACTGGGTCCAACCTTTTGCTCATGGCGGCCATTGCTAGGTCACTTCCAGTGGCAGGGAGTCCTGGATCAATAACTCATTCCATTTGGGGCTCTTGGGCTGAATTAAAGTCTTCCTCCCTAGAGCTCTTGTGAATTGGTTCTGATTTTCCCCTCTGTATGAGCCCTACAAACTCCCAAGTATATATTTTTTCCCCTGGGCAGATGGAAATGCAGTTTAAAAAATTTTTTTATTAGTATATGTTTGTAGTCCATATGATTACATTTATCATGGGGAGTTGGTACACATTTATAACACATCTTAGTTCTTTTTATGTCTTCTTCCCCTACTTTCCCTCCCTCTCCCTCTCTGACTTATTGCCATTCCCATTTGCAAAAGATCAATCTTCCTTTTCCCTATTGTCTGTCTTTCCTCTTCTTTTTAAAATATTTCTAAGTTGGGTTTCTCAGATAAGAAAAGCTATGTGATTTTAAGATGTGAGTCTGATTTATTTCACTTAACGTTATCATCTCAAGGTGCATCCATTTTCCTACAAATGACTATCCTTCTTTATGGCAGAGTAGTACTCCATTGTATGTGAATACCATACGTTCTTTATCCATTCATCTGCTGATGGATATATATATATAGGCCACTTCAAGGACTTAGCTGCTATAAACATATTTCACTGTGGTAAGATGTTTTTAACTCTTTTGGGAAGAGTTCCCAAGAATGGGAATATATTGAATGGAAAGTCTAGTTTTAGGTTTTTGATGAATCTCCTGCACCTCTCTTAGGTGGCTCTTAGAACATAGAGCTAATGGTAGCTGTCCTGGGAGGAGGGCTGGGTGTGAGAACACCTTCTGGCAGATAATATTGTGTGGGGAATGTTCAGAAATCTCTGGCTACACAAGTGCTTTCTCCACCACACAAGGCCAGTGGCCACTGGTCCTGGGGGGCACCAGACCTCATAGGAATCTGAAGCCATGCACCCCAGCAGGCTGCTGCCATGCAGCAGCCAGGTATGTGCTGTACTTATGGGTCACCTCACCAGCCCTCCCTGAGTGTGAATATGGCTTCCTGCAGGGACTTGAGCTCCTCTTCTGCGCCATTGTGATGACAGATAGCCATTTTCCCCACAATGTAAGCCGTCTGACATGAAGAGTGTGCTTTTCCAAGCCACTTTGGAACTGATCGTTTGCCATCAGCTTTTGACAAAGCTACATATTATCAGAAATACCAAAGGAGCCGCTCTGCTCCCTACTATAACTCACGAAGCATATTAGGCGCTGCAATTCTAATACCTCATTTTCATGACAAACGATGCAACGAGAGCCCAAAATGGTTCCCATGAATCTCCGTGCTGACTGTGATCGCCTAGGGAAGGACAGCTCTGAACACTTAACCTCCCTGCTCTGGCCCGAGTTACAGGAGACACAGGGAAGGCTGGCCAGTGGTAAGGCTGCCATTCCTGTGGCTTAGTGCCCAGGGGACCTTGGCTGGACCAAATTCTAAAGCGTAGGAACATGTCAAGCAAGCAGAACTTGCAGTAGTTACAGTGACACTGCCCAGCCCTGGTGCCATGGTAAGGGCTGATGACAGACAGGTGCAGGGGTGAGAGCATCTCAAGAAAAGAGCTCCTGTGGTCCAATGGAGACCGCTCTCTAGGGCCTTCAGAAGATGATCAAAGGGTTTCCAAACTGTTTGTAAGGCTTTACTTCCTTACTTCATATGCAAATGTTAACATACACGACTCCATGTTTGTGTCAACCCCGGGGGCCTCTAGTACACTCAGCCTTGCTTATGGCATTTTCCACTACAGTAGAATTCACAGGTTGGAAATGAGTTAACTTGATCCTTCTATAGGAGCCTCTGGCAACAAGAAAACAAGGACTCAGATTAATCAATCAGTGTTCTCAGATAGTAGGAGACACACATATATATGTGGAAATAGGATGTGTCTCTCTAGACCTCTGTATATGTTTATTTATGATAAGAAATGGGCTCATGTGATTATGGGGGCCGGTGAGTACAAGACCACCTGCTGGGTGAGTCAGCATGCAGGAGACCCAGGGGAGCCGTGGTGAAGTTCTAGGGTAAGCCTGAAGCCTGAGGACCAGGGAGATGAAGGAACAGCTTCAGGTGTGAGCCCCAGAAAGAACAGATGTCTAAGTTGGAATCTGAACGCTGGGAAAGCTAATATTCTGGGCAGACAGTAGGAATTCCTTTGTACTCAATCTTATTGTCTGGTTTGGGCCTTCTCTTGATTGGATGAGTCCCACCCACACTGGAGAGTGCAATCTGCTTTATTTGATGTATCAATTCAAATATTCAAATCTCATTCAGAAACACAGACACATGGAAAGAAAGAGAGAGAGAGAGAGAGAGAGAGAGAGAGAGAGAGAGAGAGGATTAATGTGTGATCAACAGTCTGGGAACCATGTAGCCCAGTCCAGTTGACATACAAAGTTCACCATCATGAGGTTCATCCAACCATTGGAGCTAAACACTTGTGAAAATACACTTCCATGGCCCCAAGGCCTCTGTTATGTAAAGGCATTAAGGATATAGGTGAAATATTCTCTGAAACGAAAATGAATTACTGAGATTGAGAGGTGGTTTTATAGTGAGGGGGAGAGAGGTGGGAGATCAAACTTGTGTTCATTTTATAACCTGCATTTACAGTGATTTTTGACTTTTTGGCTCTTGACTGTCTTATTTTCTGAGGGAGATGTATTTCAAAAATAGTCAAACCACTCCTGTGCTGTGCGTGGTTTTATTCATGTGCAAAGGGCTATGAGCTTCCAGGACAGTTTGTACCCTGACTCATTAGGGTAATCTTTATATGGCCATTATATGGAGTCTTGATGCCTAATGATTGGCAGGAAGTAAAGGGTCTAGCAACCAAGCAGTAAAGTTAGGTGTGAATCTTTTGCCATCCCTGACAGCCACATGGGGAATTAGGCTTCCTGCTCATGGCCAGTCTGTGGGTGGAGGAGAGCTGGTTCCCAGAGTGGGAGCTTATCCACCAGGGGATGTAATCTCACTAAACCTTAGGGTTGCTTCAGATTTTTGGTACTGTGAGACCACTCCAGGGGAGGTGATGGGTTATCTGGGAAGCAGGATGCTCACTCTGGGCCAAAGAAAAGGATTGATGTACTGAAGTGTGGAAAAACTCACAAATACTGAGTGATGGAGATAAGAGTTGGAGTGTTGTGGGACTGACTCCCTGACTTACCCATTGTCTGGGGCAGTTTAGTCCCAGTTTATGGGCTGGGTGATTTGTACAAACTTCTGACTTCCATATAGGGAGAGTAGATCCAGCAACTCCACCCAGGTACAGGTATGGGGTGTGGGTCCTGGCCAGGGAGGGTACTGGGGAGGATGCTGTTGCTACTCTGCACAGTTCTCCCTCCTTTCCCTGATTCCCTTTCTGGAAACCAAGGCATCTTGGTTTCCCACAGAGAATCTGTGCAACAATCCAGCCACAAAGCTTCCAGAGCCTTCTGATCTGGTTGTGGGCCACCTTCATAGTTCATTGTTACTGTACTTGTGTATTAGCAAGATCACCCTGTCTATGATGTGGGGAGACATGGATGAGAGTGAGACTAGAGGTGAAAAGTGTCACATGAAAGAGGTCCTAGAGAGCTTGTTTGACTGCTTCACCTTCTGAAGACACTGCAAAGAGCTGCCATAGATAGGCCAGGAGGAGGACCCTCACCAGACACAAAATCTGCCTAAACCTTGGTCCTGGGTTTCCATCTGGTAGAACTGGAAAGCTTTACTTCCTGTTGTTCAGGACACTAGATTTGGCATTTTTGTTAGCAGCTAAAGTGACTAGGATAGAAGTCACAGTGAAAGAGCTAGAGACTCCTCTTGGGTGATCTTTCTAATGCCCCTGTTGGCCCCTGGTCCACAGAGCCCCAGAACTATCAGTTTTCCCTTAGTGGGTGCAGACAGCTTTTAGCTTTTGTCCTGTGTCATGATATGAGCAGAGAGTAAAATTTGACTTCATTCTCTCTGCTGGCTGAGCTGTCCCTGTCTGATTAGGAGCCAGTGCAGGCAGATTCATGCCCAGAGGAACCAGAGCCAGACTGGCCTTGCCCCTGCCCTATGCTGTCGCCTGCCTGGCTGAGCTCTGAGTCCATGGCCCAGTGACCCAGGGAGATTACAGTGGTGCATCTTGGTGGCTTCTCTCTGCCAGGACTCACAGCTGTCCATGTGGAAGGCGACTTCAAACTGGCTTGCAGTGGAGGCAGAGGGCAGGGAGCAAGGGGACTGGATATAAGTGGTAACAGGGACCCAGCATTTGTTGAGCAGCTCATTGGGAGCAGAGAGATAGAAAGGAGGGATAGAAAGTCCCTGGCTTTGGCTTGGTATTTGAGTGGATGGAGGAGCTCAGTGTGTTCAGATGCTGGGATAGCCAAGCGGGTGAATGACAGGTCCCACTTTAGAGGTACCCTGCCCTTAGCCTCTGCCTCAGGCTGGGTCCTCAGTGCCTCCAATGGCATCTGGATCCCTGTTTGTGTTACCACCTTCTGCACTGTCCCCTCACCCCCGTTTCTGCTGCCCCTGCCCTGATCTGTCACCCCCAGGGCCCAGGCAGCCAGCCTGGTGTCTCGGCTGTGTGCACCTTGTGACCACAGTCAGGTATGGATAGCCTCCTGTGCTGGGGTGGCCACACCTGCCATCACAGCCTGGCCTTTCCACCATGTCTGCTCAGAGCTCAGGCCACGGGAGATAGAGGGAATAAAGCTGGGGGCAGAACACGACACTTTTCATCTCCTTCCAGTCCTGTGAGTGGATTAGATTTGATTAGAGGATTTTAGGTCTAGTTTGTTGAAGTGACAGGGATTAAGCAATAAGGAGCTTTCTTCTTCCTGGAATCTCCAAACTCATCACCAGAGGACAGCAGCTCTGGCCTCTTGACTGCTTTTCTTAAAATGTCAAGTCCTTTTCCTTCATTTCTATTAATGAGATCAGTCAAAAGTGATTAAGCCTTCTGGCTTTGCAACTCATAAATTATCCAATATAAAAGCTGGAGGGAGCTTGGAAAGAATCCCTGTGCAAAATCTTGTTTTCTATAGAGGAGAACCAGAGAGGTTAACTGACCTGCTGGAGGTCACACAGCACAGTCCAGGGCTCCTGTCGCCTGAATTAACTCTGTTTTATCTCCTCTCTCACCTCAGAGATGGAGATGGGGCCACTCAGATGCTGGCAGAGGAAGAGGAGGTATCCCTGGAGCAGAGCACGTTCTGCAGCAGTGCTCTGTCCCAAGTCTGTCTCATGGGATCCATGGCTTTTGTGCAGTGAGTGGCTCTGACATTTTACCAGAGGACACTACAGGAGTGCAGCAGAGAGGGAAGTTACAGATTATGTAGCCAGGGAGAAGGGAAAAGGGCAATATGAAAATGTGGCAGAGGAAAGGCTCCTTGGTGATGAATAGGCTGAGCCATGCTGATCCTGCCTTTGGTATTTGTGGCCACCATAAAACCAAAGTGAATGCTGAGCAAGGAGGAGAAGGGCCAGCTGGGCTGCCTGGAGCCTGCCCCTTAGAGCAGAAAATGGTGAAGCTCATGGCCTCGAAAGCACAGGGGTGGAAAGTCAAAGTCATGGTGAGTCAAGGTCAAAGCTGGGACATGACAGGGTGGGCACCTTGGGCTCATGTCTGAGTTGGTACTGGCTTTCTGTGACTGTTGGAGGTCACAGCTCCAAGCCCATTCCCTTCTAGCTGAAGCAGCTGGCATACTGGTGAGTGGCAAGCCCAGCTGCTGAGGTAGAAGGTGTCCCAGAGTGTGCAGAGAACATGGCACACCAGGGCAGGGACAGGACACAGAGTCCCCAGATATAAGCAGTGTCCCATCAGCATCAGGGACAGCCTGTCTGGAGACCTAGGTATGCAGCTAGTGAGTCTGAAGAATGTTCAGGGGTCAGGAGCCTGGGCACTAGGCTCAGGATCTGTGGAAAGTGTGTGAAGTGAGGAGGGATCCAGACCACCAAAGCAGAGCCAGCACTAGCCAGTGTGGTCACAGCCAGCCAGCACAGCTGGAGCCAGCCTGTCCTCATCAGGAGACCAGAGAGCACTGGCTATGCCCCAGGGTCCTCTCTCCAGGTTGTGCTGTCCTAGATGCTATGGTTTAGATCTAAAATGTCTGCCATTGTTTGGAAGGTGGCTGGATAATGAGGGCACTATGACCTGAAAGGACGTGTTCTTTTCCCCAGTTCTTTCCTTCTCTCTGCTTCCTGGCTGCAATGAGATGAACAGCTGCCCTCTGCCAGGCCCTTCCATTGTGCAGTTTCTGCCTTGGAGCCAGCTAACCATGGACTGAATCCCCCAAATCAAAAGTGAAATTAAACCTTTCCTCTTTTAAGATGTGAGTATTGGATACTGCATATCAACAATGATTGCACCAGGCATGGCAGCATGGGGGAGAGAGAGCCACAGGAAGATCGACCATCCCCAAACCCACACAGTGTATCTGATAATCTCCCTGTCTTTACCGGCTTTTGCTCTTGCCCAGGGCTAACCAGTGCTTTCCAGTGCTTTGCTTGCTGGTCACATGGAGCTCTGGGGCAGAGATGGTCTCTGTCCTACTGCATTCTAGTTAAAGGCCCCAAAGGGACTCATCCTCCACCAGCAAGTAGGTCTGGGGCAATGGCTTGGGGTGATGCGATAGTGACAGTGGCCCTACGAGATCCCAAGGCCCCTGTTTCCATCGGGCCTGTGTTCCCCTAGTGCTGTTCAAGCATAACTGTGAGTGGGTCAAAGTTATCAAAGCCATGCATGACTATGAGCAGGTGGTGGAGAGACCAGCAGGAAATGAATGACAAAATTGGGCAAATCTTGAGCTGCAAAAATTTCACATCCCCCCCAGAACATTATTTTGATTGGCCAATTACATACTATAAGATCAGAATGAATTCCACGAAGAAACACTTGGATGGAAATAATTGCAGGTAGAGTCATTTCATTAGCATTCCTAGAGACCTCTAATGAAGAATAACGATGGTAAATCATTAATAGATATTTTCAGCTGCTTTAAACATTAAATCTGTTCCACAACGTGTTTCACAATTTTACAGCCATTATTCAGGGCCCTCTGGGATCTCCTCATAAAAAGTGCTCCATAGCTGGGATCTGTCTTCATCTTGCATTCATCTCACAGCAATGATCTGGTATTTAAGAGGCTTTGAGGCAGCGCGTCCTTCAAAGGCAGCTAGGGAGGAAAGGGCAGGAGAAGGGAAGATGGCAGTTCTGCGGAAGGACACCAATTTTTGTTCAGAGGGCTCTGAGAAAAGGGTCAAGTGTGATCAATGATTTTGGGGAAATCTATTCCATCAGTCCACGGGGCTTCCTGTGAAACCCTACCTAGCACGTCTCCTCTTCAACTATTCTAGAAACTCCATGCGGGAATCTGCTTTCTTATGGGCCACTTCTGGCCCCTTTCAATGGGGATGAGAGGATGTGACACAGCTGAGTTGGCAGAAGGCAGAAGAACCCCACACCCTGCTTCTCACCCCACCTTCACCAGATCACAGCCCAAACTCTGTTTCCATGGTGACAGTAAGAGCATCAAACCCCCGGCACCAGGAATTGCATATACAGAACTCTCATGAGGGGAAGACGAGGGAACACCTTAATGTGTAGCAGGACTGATTTTCTTCAATCTTCTAAGCCCAGGAATCTTTTGAGATTGGAAAATCTAAAGAGTAGGTGTTAATGGTCTGGAGGTCCAGGGCATCATACATTTCCCATGAGCAGGGCCTCACATTCATGCAGCAGAATCTTGGAAGGGAAGCGAACTTCAATGAAACTCTCATTTACCTCAGTGCTTGGATTACAGCCGCTGCACAAGTTGAGTCTCTCCTGAGAACTGATCCACATTCTTCTGGCAGAAACAAGATCCACAATGAGTTAAAGAAAGTGGGAGAGGTAAGCAGTTGGTGGGAGGAGTGTTCATTTCAGGAATCCTAACTGCTCCATGGGAACCAGATCTGGGCTTTGCAATGGGAGGGTTCTTACTGCTCAGAGTGTCGCATAGTGGCAGATGGGGTGCTGTAGCATGTGTTGTGCATTATTTGGCTGTGTCAGAGTCAGGGAGTTCAGCTGGGCAATGTAGCTGTTCATCAGTTTCCAAGCCTGTCCTTCCTGGGCTCCTGGAAGACTGTCTTTCCCAAATCCCTGAAGCTAGGCAGGGCCATGTGACTAGTTTTAGCCACTGATCTGTGAGCTGTAGTGACATGTGTCACCTTTTGGCTGTAATGGAGACCCTTCAGCTTTCCAGTCACCACCTAGTCCAAGAACAACACAAGGGTCCATTTCTTCTGGTTGGAGCATCAGTTCTGGATACACCTAGTCCAAGAACAACACAAGGGTCCATTTCTTCTGGTTGGAGCATCAGTTCTGGATCAGGGGTACATTGCAGAGGACAGGTGGGTCACTAAGGGATGGCTGGGTGACTTCCTGCACTCAGAGTTTTTTACAGAAAAGACCGATACATTTTTTGTTGTTTTAGCCATGGCGATTTTAGACTTCTTTTTGTTGTTTCATCATAGCCTTGCTTATCTTGACTGCTGCACATGATTTGAGGTGGAGATTTTAAAAAAGGAAACATTTCCAACTTATCGGGTGAAGGTAACTTTGTGAAAACTGGAATGATAGCGGTTCTGACTCATTTCTAAGCCTCTGAGGACAGCAGGGAGGGACCTTAAAATTGTGGAGGGGAGAAGTACCCACTCAGATGACCAGGGCTGGCAGGACTGTCCTGATCTCAGCCCCACTACTCATGGAGTGAGTCCTGATTCAGGCAAGGCAGTGGGGGAAAATATGACAAGCATGGGGGAAGGTAGCTGAATCTGCAAAGTATTTTAACAAATTTAAGAAATTATAGTAAAAGCCACATTGCCATTAATCTTTGCTTCAAATACACTTATTCCATTGTCCTTGCCACTTTCTGCAGGAGTTCTGGAAGTGTCCTTTCTTGAGTGGCTTTATGAGGTATGATATAAAATATGGTGAATGCTGCTGCCAAGTGCCATCCAATGCAAAAGGCAGGCTCTTAAAAACATGACATTGTCCTCATCCACCTCATTCACCAGATCTGGCACCTTTAGACTTCTGGCTCTTCCCTAAATTCAAAATGATCGTGAAAGGTAGATGTTTTGAATTGATTCAGGACCCTGAAGCAGCTGTGACAGCATAACTCTGAAATGGTAGCCCTCCTACACAATGGTTCCTCTTATGCTTTGATCTAAAATGTGCCCCCAAAGTCTTATGTGTTTGGAAAGTGACTGGATCACAGGGTGCTATACTTGCTGCTAGGCAGTGGGCATGGTTGCGGGGAGTCTCTGACCTGGAAGGGTGCACTCGTGTTTCTGACTCCTCCCTTCCCTTTCTGCTTCCTGGCTGCCATGAGGTGAGCAGCTCTCCTCCACCCAGGCCCTTCCTCTATGCTCTTTCTGTCTTGGACCTGCTGACCATGGACTGAAACTGCGAGCCAAAATAAGTCTTTCCTCCTTCATAATGTTACTGTCAGGTATTATGTCCTAGTGGCCAGAAGTTAACTAAGACAGCTACCAAGGGAAAGGCAAAGAAGGTCCAAATGCATAGACCACTAGGGTCAGATAGTCGTGAAGGAAGCTCAGGGCCTTTTCCCCATGGAGAGAGCATCTGTGTGCCAGATACTGTTAGGAGTGTTCTCCTGCATCTAAGTCAGCATTTCCATTTTATAAACTTGATTATTACTACAACTTGTGATGAATATATGGAACATAATTGCTTTTAAAACAACAGACACAACTAAAGACCTGATAGGCCAAGTGACTTGACCTAGCTGCTCACTGGAAAAGCTTTGAACAGGCTGCAGAGTTCTGTCCTTGGCTGGCGATCCTTCTATCAAGTGGTGATGCCACTCTACAAGCAGGTTGGGGTGATACAGGAGAAGGTCCTAAAGCACAGGGCCTTGACACCAGGGTGGGGCAGAGGGAGCAGGAAGAGAGAGGGAGAAGCAAAGATCCCTTTACCTGGCTCCCAGTCCTTCTAGGGCCAAGGCTGGTTTATTAGGTTACTGTTGATTTCTTCTCATTTGTTCTCTGGAGGAAAAGTGCCAGAGCAATAGATGTTTGGTTAGATGGGGAGATGGAGCTGCTGGTCCATTCCCTTTACTCCACTTGTCCCTGCTTAGCCTTAATTGATATGACCAATGGAGCTACTCTTTGAACACATTTCATTTTGCAAATCTCTTGTTGCCTCTGGAGCTCATGTTGGATTCTCATAAATTAATAATCACTTAGGAACACAACTGTGTTTTGTTTTCATGCTTACTTTTTATTTTCCTGCTTTTATCCCTAAGGCAGGAACTGTGTCTTTCTTGTTCCTGGTTGTGTGTTCCTAAGATTGCACCCCAGCTCCTCCTTCGGCTTCTCCTTTTCCAGTTTTATGCACTTTGAAGAAAGGTCATAGAGCTGACCCAGGAGGAACTGAGGCTTCCTCACACTGGGCTTTTATGGGGTCCTTTGGAGATCTGCTCATCCCTTCTGAGTGGCTGGTAGGTGACTGTCAGCTCTGTGCTTTTGCTGCCCCAGTCCGATCCATAGGCAGTAATGTCAACCCTCTGCCCACATGACTGGGGCAGATCATTGGTTATCATGACTGCAGATGAGGGTGTATGAGGGGGAGGTGGTGTGGTTCTATACAATGTTTTAATGGAAATGAGAGATTTCAGTCTTAGGGATATTGTTAGTTTTCACTTTAAAATCAGAAAGAGCTGGATTTTGATCATGATTCTGCCTCTGAATAGATATGTGTGTAACTAGGCTTTGGCTTAGTCAGGGCTCTGTAGAGAAACAGAACTAACAGAATAGATGGTGATGCATTAGAGATTTTTGGTGGGAAAGGGCTCCCATGATTACGGAGGCTGAGAAGGCTCATGATTTGCTGCTCTGCCAGCTGCAAGTGTAAGACCAGGAAAGCTGGTAAGGTGGTTCGGTCTGAGTCTGAAGTCTTGAGGGCCAAGGGGTGGGGGCAAGAGGGGCTGCTGAGTTGAGGCTTAGAACCCATGGCCTTGGAACCAGGAGCACCAGTGTCTGAGGCCAGAGGAGATGGATGTCCAAGCTTATGTGAAGAGAGGGAGGGAGGAAGGGAAGGAGAGAGGGAGAGAGAGAGAGACAGAGAAAGAGAGAGAGAGAGAGACAGAGAGAGAGACAGAGAGAGACAGAGAGAAACAGAGAGACACAGAGAGACACATAGAGAGACAGAGAGGGATGGAGATCCTTCCTTTTTGTTGTTCTTCTGGGGTTGTCAATGAGTCTGATGGTGTCCACCTTGGGGAGGGCAGACCTTTACTCCTGATTGAAATGCCAATCTCTTCCCCACACACCTTCACACACCCACCCAGAAATCGCATTTTACCAGCCACTTGGGCATCCCTTAGCCCACTCAATTTGCCACATAAAATTAACCATCACAAGCATTTCATCTTTTATGGCCTTGTCCATCATTTATATAGAGAGACTAAAGATTTGCACCTCTGAGTGCACTGAAAGAAGAAATAGCTACTAACATGTCCAGTAACAGCCCGTGGTATATGGCAGCCTTTTTCCTGGTCCTGGTGGTTGAGCCCAGGGCCTGTGGGCTGAACCACATCTCCAGCCTTATTTTTATTACAAGACAGGATCTCACTAAATTGCCCAGGCTGGGCTCAAACTCGAGAGCTTTCTGCTTCAGCTATGGTAGCCATTTAATGAAAGGCACGGTAATGACAATGAAGATGAAGATCATGAAAAAAGATGCAGAGAAGGAAGACAAGGAGAGAGGGAGGAGAAGGTGCTTTCTGAACTTGGAAAAGTCACTACTGTTTTGGAGCCTCTGACCCTGATCAGTCAAAAGGAGTGTGTTAGTTACTTCTTTCTCATTACTGAGATAAAATACCCGGCATTCAAAGTTAGAGGTGAAGAGGTTTTTTTGGCTTACAGGTTGTAGAAGTTTCAGTCCATAATCAGCTGGCTCCAAGGCAGGTGTGGCAAACAGGGCATTGCAGAGGAGAAACAACATGGCTTACACAAGGCACCAAAGGCAGTAAGAGAGTTAACAGCGTTTCCCTGCCCCTTTTATCTTATTTTGACTTAGGTAGCTCTCACACCCTTAATCCTAGTGCCCTTGAGCCTAGCATTGCATTATGAATCAGTTCCAGCTTCACACACTCTAGATCAAGTCTATGACCACTTGAGGCTTTGGGGGGACATCTAGACCCAAACCGTAACAAGGAGTTACTGCAATTTCCTCTTTTCTTTGTGAACATAAGATGAAATAATCTATGAGAAAGGATCTAAAAAATATGAAATGTCCTACACTAGAAGCATGAAGATTAAAGAAAAACATTATGTATCTGTATATCAGGTAGTGTTTTCACAAGAAGTCCTGTGGGACACAATGACACACGTGAAAGTATCTGGGCAGCTTTACTTTGTAAATGTGAAGCAGATCTGGCTCTAAGTCTGCACCTGGGGTGGGGGGAAATCGGGTTTGGCTCCATGTCCAAAGAAGCATTGCCAGCCACAGACTGGTGGACATCCACTCTGCAGCTGTGCACCATCCTGTAAAGCAATGCTTTTCTTCCTGGTCAGCAGTTTTAATCAGAGTGATAAAACCAGATTACAACTGTTTAAAATATGATAATGGGCTGACAGGAGATTAAACTGTTCCCTTAATAAATGACTCTTCATCAAACCCCAGTGCTTCTCCTGACACCAATACCCATTCCTAGCACGGATATTCCTGGCCTTTGGAGACATTCCATACATCTCCTGGCCTTTGCTCTGGTTGTCCACCCACGAGCATATGACAACCAGAGAATTATTATGAAATTTTACCATTATCTCCCTGCAGCCACTGAGTGGTTCCATGAGGCCACGCTGAGAATTATTACCTTGCTGATTTATCTATTCTGGGACCACTGTCCCAGCTAGTGACACATTGGGTCTACAGGGAAATGCATGTACAATGCTTAAGACTGAAGTGACCAGTTTCTCATATTCTGGGTTCTTTTGAAAAGCTGTAAGTATTAAAGTTTCCTGCAAAGACATGAAAGGTACAAGAAGTTGAGTATTGAATGTTGAAATGTACATTTGGGAATGTTCCCTGCTTATGCTTGAAGTCTGGGAATGATGTTTCACAGGCTGATTAGCAGGAGCTAATTAGATCCTCTTCATTTTGTTTCTATTGGCAGCAAATCCAGATGGACTTTGTACTCTGAAACAGTGATCAGCCAGCTCCAGGTCATGCGGGTGTCTCATAAAGGGACCTCTGCTCCCACAAAGCCCCCACTTGCTCACAGGAGACTGCAATATTGATTATGTTCCAAAGAAGGCTGTAAGCAGTGTAGGCTGTAAAGAGTTGGCCCCACAATTGGCTTGTTTATAGAAGTGAGTCTGGCCAAAGCCAATGTGCTGAGGTCAGAGTAACTTGCACCCAAATTCCACTCACATAATGAAGACTTTCTTAACTAGAAGGACAATGTTTTAATTACAACCATATGTTTTGTCTATTCTGTTCCTAATTTGATAATTCTTTTTCTTGTCCTTTACTTGTTTACATGAATTTTTATAGAAATTGCATGATTCTGTGTCCTTACATATAGTTTTGTGCTTGCACATAGCTTGCTGTTACCCTAATTTATTATTTTTATTTTTTTGAGTTTATTAGTACATTTTAGGTATACAGTACAGTTACATTCATCATTGGATCTTGTACCATTACATGACAGGTCTTGGTTCTCATTTTTTCCCTTATCCCTGTCCTCCCTTTGCCCCCCTCCCTTCCCCATTTATAAACACTTTATTTCCATTTTTTCATTTTCTCATATTTTTTTTCTTTTCCCTTATTACCTTTCCCCTACCCTTCCCACTTTCCCTACACCTTTACCCTCTAATTTATTATCAATAAAAATCAGTGGCTTGGACTGGCCAATGCCTTTTTCAGTTGCTCCAGTATTGGTCATCCTGGTGCCCTGATTTCTGTCTCTCTTAGTTCTGTCTTTTAGTTTTTTCCCTCAGGCCTGAATTGTACACTGAGTAGGAGACTGGAGCCTACTGTAGAGGTTTCCAGTACATTTCAGGACTCCCCAGTACTTGCTTGTATTTTCTTTTAGCCCCTCAGGGGTCTTCTGTTTTCAGATTTATTGCTTATTTCCCTTCTCTAGAGCCACTGAGGGTTTCCCTGTCCTGCATCAATCTACTACCAGGGAACCTGGGGCCATTTCAACCATAAACATCATGTCCTCTTCTGTGATTGACCTTAGTTTAACTGTCTCCCCATGAGACTGAGCTCCCCATGAGATGCAGTGAAATCCCTGCTCATTTTTGGTGCCCTAGGAATTACCCCAGAGCCTAGTACAGTGTTGGACTTCTGTAGACATCAAGATACTTTCAGACCACCAAGAGTTTCTTTCCATTGCAAGGATGTGGAAGAAATATTTTATTAGGAAATAGTGAAGTTTGCAAACGAATTAGGTAAAAACCTCAGTCTGAGAGATACACAAGTCAGATCCTTATAGGAGAGATGCCATGGTTGAACTGGGAAATGGAGGAGGACTTAAACAAAGGCACTGTTTATAGGAGATGTGAGGTCTGGGAAGCTTTGAAAGAGTATCAGAACCCCAAAACTAGCAATAGTGTGCGCCTTACTACTCCCAGACCTTCAAGAGCCAGGGGAGAGACAGGGCAGCAGCACCACAAGAATGTGCTCTGAGGGAGGGCTGCTGACCAAGGTTGTGGTCTCTGGATAAAAGTCATGCTAAATCCATGGTGACCCAGAAGACGGGAAGGCAATATGTTCTCTCCTCTCTCCCCAATTTGCCAATGAGTCTCACTGTCTCCATTCAACCTGGAATCAGAACAAAACCTCCAAAGGTCAGCACCTAGGGAGTAGGCAGGAAGAAAGAGGTGCCCAGGGGCTTGGAGGGGCAAGAAGAAATTGTTTACCATTTAATTGTTTGCTCTACAGCATCCAGTTATTTTCCTGTCTAGTTGAAAAAGTCATGCCCCCCAAATGCATGTGAGAACACAGAAATCTGTATGTGCTGCCAAACATCACAGGTATGTCAAGTCCCACCTAAAGTCTGCATTTGCTACCAAAGCATTCATGGAAGGTAGCATTAGAAAAGGCATTTAAAAAACTAATTAAAGTCTGCATTTGCTACCAAAGCATTCATGGAAGGTAGCATTAGAAAAGGCATTTAAAAAACTAATTAACCTAGAATACAGTTTGCAAACCCCTCATCTGTAGCTGGCTAAAAGGCTGACATCAGTCATTATGGCTAACTTCTTTAATTTTTTTCTTTCTGGGTTCATGTATTTCTTTAGTTACAGAAGCTGATGCCTGGTGATTCCCTGCACTGTGGTATGGACAGCATGCCACACATGTGACAGAAGAAGCCTCTCTGCTTTCTGAGGCTGTGCCAGGCTGTTCGACCATGCAGGAGCACCGTCCACAGTGCAGTGACATTAGTGCCTGCAGGGAAACTCAGCCAAGGGTGGACAAACAACCCAGCCTCTCCATCCTGCGGAGGAATTCAGCAGGATTCCTAGAGGATCTGAGTATGTTTGAGTCTCGGGGGCCCACAGTGGTCACTGCATGAATAGCTCCAATTTTATTCCAGGAAGCTCTTTCCTCACATCCTTACTTTTGTTTCTTGGCATCATCTCCCAAAATAAGCTATCTACACAGAGTTTGTTGAACCAGAAACTGCTTTCTGGGAACACACTTTCCAGGATAGGACTCCAGAATCGTGTTGCTTCATGGTTACATGAATATGAGAATCTGTCATGAGTTATCTGCCCCAGTCTGTGGCAGCATCTCACCAAGACTCTCAACTTGGGTGGATTTGGGTGAGGTGCAAGGTGGAAGGGACAGCCCTGATTTATGCAATAATTAGCAATGAAAGGCAATGCAGTAACAGCAATCACAAAGGTGATAAAGTGAGCTTAGAGACGTAGAATAGCAGCCATAGATTGGATAATTATCAACTCGGGCCTGAAAGCCAACAGGGTAGCATTTAAAGAAACTTTTATCTGTAGTTAGCAACCAAACAGGAGAAAACTTGGCTCAAGAGTTAAACATAATGAGACGAGACTGCAAAGCATGTTGAATCCTTGGTTTTATCAAGTTTCCTCTGCTGAAGAAGGGTGCCCCTGAGGAATTGGAATTCTCATTCAACCTGAAGCCTCCAGGCTGAAAATCAGGGGCTAGCTCACTGTTACCTGGAGGCCACCTCAAGGTCTCACCTAAGGTCAACACGTTGAGGATGATGCTTTTGTTGCTCCAGGTCTAAGTCCTCTGGGTTGAGTTTCAGCACAGCCTGTTCCCAAACAGTTTCTTTTCTAGGAAGAGACACCAACTCAAGGGACAAATTGAAGGGTCTGGATAGTAGGAGCTGATACGCACCAGGAGAGTGGATATTTCCACTGTTTGACAGCAAGAAGATAGAGGGCTCACACTAGATGGGTACTATTGCAGAGGGGAAGACACAGTTTAGGGGAAACAAACAATAGATCATGTAGATATCTGGCAGCAGCAGCAGGAGTGGCAGGAACAGGGGGGCTGTTATTGCTCCTAGGACAGGGACAAAGGTGGGGAGCAATTGTCTAAACCCAGAGAAGAAAGCGGTGGAGTGAATCTACCAACAAGGGCTGTAGGCTTTGCTAAAGAACGAAGACTGCCCATAGTATCTGGGTGTGGGAGGAAATGGGGCACAAATGTCCCTTCTGCCCTTCAGCCTCCTGGCAAAGTGGCCTACTTTGGGTGAACCCAGCTGGAGAGAGGGCACAGCTTCCTGGCTGAGGGGCAAGATAGAGCAAATGGTTGATCTGAGTGAAAGGGGGCAGAAAATGTTTAATGGCACAGGATTTGAAGATTCCTGTAATAATCTACTCCTCATGTGCACAGTCATAAGTGCTTTTAATAGAGTGAGGGTGTTGTGGGGCTGCAGTGAGAGCTGGTGGAAATGTTTCCTTTGTGACCTCTTTCCTGTGGGCTGCAGAATGGGAAAGGCAGAGAGTTGTGTTACCACATTGTCATATTTGAACCTGAATTATTGTGCCTGCAGAGGCTTGATTCCAGGTCTTTTGAGGGTGAGATACTGTTAGGGTCTGGATATGAAATCTTCCTTAAATTTCATGTGTTCAAGGTTTGGTTCCAAGTGCAGCAATGCTCAGAGTTGGGACTTTTGGAAGTAGACTGGCTCATGAAGGCTCTAACTTTATCAGTAGATTAATCCATTGATGAGCTCATAATTAGACGGCAAATATGGAGGCTTGGACACTTAGGAGGTGGAGGTCAATTGAAGAAAATGGATCACAGGAGACTATATCTTGTCTTTGGCCTCTTTGGCTTTCTCTCATTCTCACTTCCTGGTTGCTATGAGGTGAGCAGCTTTCCTCTGTCAAGCCCTTCCACAATGTTTCTGCCTCATCACAGACCTAAAAGCAATGGAACCAGCTAACCATGGGCTGAAACCTCTGAAACTGCAAGCCAAAACAAATCTTTCTTCCTTTATAATGTTTTTCTCAGTTATTTTGTCACAGGTATGGAACACTGACTGTCTTGGTTACTATTCTTGTTGCTGAAACAAAATATCTGACACCCAAAGTTAAAGGAGGAAATATTTATTTGTCTCCCACTTTGTAGAGGTTCGAGTCCATAGTTGGCTGGCTCCAAGGCAGGGTAGCATGGCAGAGGGGCATAGCAGAGGAGGCAAAGCAGGCAGGCAAAAGCAAGCAAGGTATCTCAGCAACTTCTTCCTGCTCCTTTCATATTCTATCTAGGCTATTAGGGCAGTGCCAAATAATCAGTGGGCTGATTTAGTAATCACTCACCCTTAATCCCAGCATTACACACTCTAGATCCAGCCACCTCTGAAAAAGACCCACCCGTGACTGCATAAAGCTTTGAGGGGACATCAAGACACAAGCCATATCTCTGACTAAAACAGAAAGCTACTGTGGAAAGGAGAAGCTTGGGTTAGACTAACTCCAGGAGGGCCTGATGGCCTCAAGTTTGATTACTTTGGAGTAACAGTGCTGGGGCTGAGCTGAAAGGAGACTGAGGGAGCTTGAGGGAAACATGGCTTGTTTCCAAGTTTTACAAGGTACAAACTCTTTAGGGACAGTCCTTGCTATGGTTCAGATGTGATCATGTGTACTCTTCCAAATGTTCATGCGCTGGATGGAAGCTTGTTCCTTGGGCTGGTGGTACTGGAGGGAGTAGGACCTTGAAGAGGTTGGGCCTAGTGGGAGGTCCTTAGGTCATTGGAGGTGTGGTTTTGGAAGGGATTAAAGTAGTTCTCAAGTGATCTCTGTGGTAGTTCTTGAAGGAGGGTTGTTATGAAAGTTTGGGCCTGGCCATACCCAGTCTCCCTGGCTTCCTGACACACTGTGTGAACTTTGTTTCCAAATTCCCTCTTACTATGATGCCATAAAGGCCCCAGTAGGGCCAAGATGATGCCAGTGCCATGTTCTTGAGCCTGTGGAACTATGAATTAAATAAATCCCCTTTCTCTGTAAAATTAGCCTCTCTATAACATTCATTAAAATGGATAATGCATTCCTAAGTGGAGGGCAACCCCACATTCTTGAAGACAAGTAGAAGAGACTGAAGTATCTGGGCACTGACCTCGTAGTTTGTGGACCGGGTGTTCCTTGATCCTCCCTCCATGCTTGTGGGTTTCAGGAATATTTCTTTTGCCCCCTTCAGTGATAACTTCCTTGATGGTTTGGGTTTTTCTCATCTGCCTTTGCATCATCAGACCCTAGAGAATAGTGTGCACTTCTAGACACCACACTGAGCCCAGGTCATCACACATACTTTCAGGAAATAAGAGATGATGGACTTTAGGTTTGTCCATCTGTATCCAAATAGCAGCCTCTGAGATTGCCTCTGAGATTGAGGATAAAGATGGCATTTGTAACAACACTGGGACTCAGGGATTGTCATCAGTATTGGAGGTGGACCAGTGTTGCCTTTTGCAAGTCCCTGGGACTCTTCTTACACTCACTGAGGTGGCCAGTGCTGACTGTCTTGTGAAATCAACCTGAGCTCTTTCCTGCTGAATTTTATTATTATCTTTAAATCACTTTCCTAGTTTCTCTGATTCTTTCTGCTTGGGCTCTGCTCCTGGAATTCAAATTTCTAGTTCCTCCAGAGAAGCTCTTTGTGCTTCCTGAGAATGACCCTTACTCTAAGATTCTGCTCTATGTGTTGTTCACTGGGTCAACAGCTGGACTCAACCTGGGTATAACCTGCCCCTGCCTCTGTCTCCTGTGTAGCTCATGCTGATGCTTTTCACACATGTCCTAAAGGACAGCGTGGTAGATTTTCTCTTGCTGGGTCTCCATCTTCCCAATCATATGAGAATCATATGAAGAGTTCAGTAGATGTTGAGCTCAGTGTCCTCGGCAGTTCTGTAGCAGGTGGTGAGAAGAGGAGAGAGGGGAGAGAAGCCAGGTTGGTCATTGCTGCACTTGAATGGGACCCCTAGAGGTTGAGGGTAGAAAGGGCAGCTGTGTGGGCGTGGTGGTGGGGCAAAGCCTTGCTGGGAAGAGAAGAATGGGAGAGTCCGTTCCTAAACTCCTGGCCATTCCTTCATGTGTCTGCCCCACTGGCTCAGAGTTATAGAAATCATTGCCAGGAAACTGCACAGCAGTCTGCAACCCTAACTCAACTTCCCTGACTCCTAAGGGTTTTATGTGTGCAATTTGGAGGCAATTTAATAATCTCTCAGGTCTTTGGGGTTCTTAGAACTCTGTGATTCCCCAGAGGCCGCATCTGGTTCTGGTTCTGGTTCTGACTCTCTCATGGGATGTGTAGTCTCATCTGATGGAGAAGGAAGCACTGGGAAGCAATACAGGGAGGGGCTTTGCCTATAGACCCTCAGAAGGAAGAAGGCAGCTTCCCTTTGGCACAGCTGCACTGTGCATATCCTAGAGTGTCTCGTGTCAGGGAAGGGTGACAGGTGAGATTTAGTGATGCTCTGGATGACTAATGTTGTCTTTGAGGGTGCAGTTGTAAAAGCCTGGAGCCAGATAATTAATATCTCCTTATTAATTCAAGACTGCCAAGAATGGAAGCTTAAAAATTCATGAATAAGCTTTTCTGGCCATAATTTAATGAGGCAAGAGGGAAAGAATTCTTAAAATGTGTGATTATTTTTACCATAAGGTAAGTGAAAACTCAGTAAAGGACGAATTCCTTCCCCACCTTACCTGTGCCCACTCCTACACATGCAGAGATGGAGTGAGCCCATCATGTAACCCAGGCAGCCTCCATGTCACCATCTGATGTAGTCTGGCCACGGGAGATGGCTCAGCATGGGGGTCTGCCGCCAGGCACACTCTGGTCTGAACCCAGCGCTTATTCTCATTAGCTGCGTGGCTCTGAGTGTGTCATTTTCCCTATAGGTGTTGCTCTTTTTTTAGTTTCATTTTAATTTTATTATTATGTTTTTGCTGTCTATAATGATTATATTCCTCATGTGGAGTTGGGGCATGTACATAACTCATCTTAATTCTTTTTTTTTTATCTCCTTACTCTCAGCCACTTCCCTCCCACTATCTTTTTTTTAATTGAGTTTTTTATTGGTACTTTTTTTTACAAACAATTCTAAACAATATCCTAGAAAAAGACAGTGAAGGTCACAACACCATGGGGCCCAACAGAGCAAGTCAATTAGGCAAGACAAGAAGCTAAAGGGAGAGGGTGGAAAATTAAAAAAGAGTCAACAACAGGACAACAACATGACAATGACAAGTCAATACATATCAGTTATAACCATCAGTGTCAATGGCCTCAACTCGCCAACCAAGAGAAATAGACTGGCAGAATGGATTAAGAAGCAAAATCTAACAGTATGTTGTGTACAAGAAGCACACTTAGTTCAAAAAGAAACTCATAGACTGAAAGTGAAAGGATGGAAAACAGTTCTCCATGCAATAGAAGCCCAGAAAAAAGCAGGGGTAGCTATGTTGTTTGATGATAAAGTAAATTTCAAACCAAAACTTATAGGTGTTTCTGTACCATTATTTTGTAGGATGATTACTGTGTTAGTTTATATATTCAGCCATCTAAGGCCCTATTAGATTTATTCCTCTGTCTCTGTCCACATATCCCATCTATTTCAGTTTTCCATCTATTTTCCTACTAATCGACCCACTCATACATCCAAAGTATTCATCCCCCATCCATCCATCCATCCATCTGTCCATCCACCCACCTCTCCATCCACCTTCCATCCCCACCCACTCTAAATCCCTTTCTAAGTGCTGAGAACACCAAGATTAATGACAGAAGAATGCTTGTCCTGAACTGGTAATCAGTGGACAAATGTTCTGCCTGCTCTGCAGAGAGACAGCCCCTATAGAGGCTGAGAATACCTTCTTTGCAGTTGGAATCCCAGGGCTGAAATCCCAGCACTGTCATGCCATGTCACCTTGCACAGGTTATTCTGTTGCTTTGAGTCCTGCACTTTCTGTCTGTGAAGTGGGGATGCTGCTGACAACTCCTGGAGTCAATAATGCACAAAGTTCCCAGCACGGTGCTGGCAGGCAACACCTGCTCACCACATAAGGATGAGACCTTGGGCTGGAGTGCAGTTCATTCAGCATAGGGTTTTGAACAAATGATACCTGGGTTTGAATCCTGGTTTCTCTTTACTGTTCTTAAACTCTTGAGCACATTATGGAACTTATATTTCCCAAGCCTCAATTTCTTTGATTGGGTATAATATCTGCTCATGGCTCAAAAACAACAATAGGCAGAATGATTTAGTGGAAAGGGCATGGGTTTCAAAGGAGAAAAGCCTGGATTTGAGTCTTGACTCTAATTACTTCTGTGATTTTTTTTTCTTTTGGTACCAGGGATTGAACTCAGGTCCTTGTGCTTGTGAGGCAGGCAGTGGAACCACTGAGCTGAATCCAAGGACCCTTAACTTCTATTTTTTTTTTGTTTTGTTTTTTTGAGACAGGGTCTCACTATGTAGTTGAGACTGAGCTGGAACTCACTACATAGCCCAGGTTGGTTTTGAACTCACAGAGATCCTCCTGCCTCAGCCTCCTGAGTGCTGGGATTACAGGCATGCACCACTATGCCTGGCAATTTCTGTGATCTTAATCAAGATATTTGATCTAGATCTTCAGAATTTTTTAAAAAGCATGCTCTCCTTTACTCTCTGAGGAGGGGAGGCCAGTCCTTACTGGAGAGATGATATATGCTTCCCTGAAGGTCCAGAGGCTGCCTGAGAGAGAACTCTATAGTCAGGGTAACCTCAACTGTAAGTCATGAAAACCCCCAGATTGAATTGGCCTGAGCAAGAAGTGGGTTTATTTTCGACATACTAGCGGTTAGAGGAAGGGTAGCCTTTATGTTGAGGATGAATTCTGCCCTAAAGGACCCTGTTTTCTTTTCAGATTTTCCATTTGGTATATAGCCTTTGGTTACCAAATCACAAAATGGTGTTTGGTGACCTTTGTGGCTACCTGCGTCCTTATTTCCACCCAGCAGGTTAAGGGTAGGGGAGGAGGTTAGAGTTTGCTCCTGAGAAACTTCTCACCAGTAACAGGGTGGAAATCCTCCACTTCAGTCCCACTGGGCACCTGCTGTCCTGCCAGGTGATGGTGCCTGGGGCTGGTCAGGGCTGCTGCATGGGACATGAACATGGGGTACACAAGGAGTAGGGAGGGTGGCATGCATGTGGGCAGACACTTGGCAGTGTCCCTCTAAGTGTCCTCTAGGGAGAGAAATATGCTTTGAAACCCTTGTCCAGGGCTTTTGGGGTGTTCCTCCCAAGAGAACTTTGGTCTGTGGTCCCAGGCAAAAGTTGGTCACTGTGGTTGTGATCTCTTTCTTGGTTTCTGCCCTATCTCTCTCTCCATCTGTCTATCTTTCTACTATATGTGTGTCTATCATCTATTATCTATCATCTACCATCTATTGTATCATCTGTTTATCATTTACCTATAATTTATCTGCTTTTCTATCTCTCTAGCATCTGTTTTTCTGCCTATCTATGTATGCACTACTGTATGTATATATGTATGCTTTACCTACCTATCTACTCTCTATATATCTATTATCTATCTTCCATCACCTATGTATCTATGTATCTATCTGTCCTCATATTTTGTATAATAAGTGGACTAATATAATATGGCCTAAATTGCTCTGTTTAATACTTCAAATGGCAGAATATAAAAAAAGCACTTATCCTGGATTTAAAAAATTTAAATTAGGTTAATACCTTGCTAAATGAAACAGTGTTGACAATGGATTGTTTCCCCCTTAATCCAAAGATTAGAATAATTAATTTATGCTTTCCACAGGTCTCAGGCACCCTCTACCACACAGCAGGCACCGCTTCCGGGGCAGGACACAGCGGAGAGCAAAAGCAGTTCTCACCTTTGGGCTTTTTACACTCAGTGGAAAGAGACACCAGAAAGGAAAAGAGAAATGAAGGTAGGAAGGAGTGGGCCAGGGCTGGTGTGGGTAGGGTTCCCTTCCTGTGTGTAGCCATCAGGGAAGCAGCAATGCGAGGGAGGAGCCCAGGCCTAGAGTAGGTGAGGGAAGAGGCTGTCTGGGAGCTGGCCGGAAGTGAGCCTGCCTAACGCTGCGCGTGCTTCCTGTGCGCCTTTAGCTAACCCCTACCCCACTCCGCCCCAAACGTAAACGATTGGTAAATGGATTTTCAGCTATTTGTCTGAGTCTTTTAAGTTGTTAGCAGAACTCTTTCCACTTGGCAATTTAAAAACATTTTAAATTTATTTTTGAACTGGTTTTGTTATTAACTGACACAGTAATTATGCACATGTGTGGGTACTGCATGAGGTTTTAATTCCTGTAAATATGCAAATGTAAAATCAAGGTCATCCTGCTATTAGTAACCTGAAACCTTTATAATTTCTTTGTGTTGGGAACATTCACCCTCTGCTCTTCTGTTGATTTTGGAGTAGACAGTGAGGAGCTATTACCTACAGTCACCCACTGCATTGGAGACTGGCACTAAATCCTCAGTCTTACTGGATTATATTCACTTTTGCTTAGCTTTTTAAACAGTTTCTCTGTCCCATCTTTAAAGATCTCCTTAGATAAGCTGTGGATCTGGTAGAGAAGGGAAACTGCAGGCTGCTAAAAGGAAGCTGGAAGCAACAAAGAAATAAAACTCACACTTCAACCACCCAGAAGCCATATTAACACAGTCTCAAATGTTTATGAAGTTCAGAGCTCTGGAGGTGATTGTGTAATTTCAACATTCAAAGTGCCCGCTTTGATGGATGCGATGGTGCATACCTGTAATCCTAGCACTCTGGAAGGCTGAGGCAGAAGGATCAAAAATTTGAGCCCAGGGCCAGGGATTTAGCTCAGTGGTGCTGCTGCCTGTCTCACAATCACAAGGTCCTGAGTTTGATCCCTGGTGTAAACACACACACACACACACACACACACACACACACACACAAAAGTTTGAGCTCAACCTGGTCAACTTAGTGACAATCTATGTCAAAATAAAAAAAGGGCTGGTATTGTAGCTCAGTGCAAAAGGCCTGGGTTTATCAATCCTTAGTACCACGCCAAAAAGCAAACCATCAAAGAAGCCACAAAAAAAAATTGTGGAACAGGTAACTGGTTAGGGCTGTGTACTTGCATGCGAAAGGTGCATTCTGGTGCAGGAAAGCCCATGAACAGAGACCACAGGCTGCCCTGTGAAGTGTCATAGAGGAGAATGGACAAGCAGAGCCGCCCACAGAGCTCACATCTTGGATTGTGCTCTCATCCTTCCTCCTTTGAGTTTTTCCTACTACTTCTAAAATCTTGAAAAATTTTGCTGTCAATCTTTTATTGCACTGTGCTGTGTCCTGATTTTCTGTATCCGGCTGACTTCGTGTGTGTACAACTCTAACTCAGTAGCTCTGAGGCAGCATTGTGGGTTATTGATGTGCTGGGATTTGGTGCTTTAGTGTGGTACAATGGGCTTGCTTCATGTGCATAATCAAATGGGAAAGCTGAAGGAAAGGTCACGAAGAACAAAGTCAGACAACCTCTTTTGCTGTCAAGCATTTATTTTCCATACACATTTCACAGATTATCCTTGTATATAATCACACTGAATGATGCGTCCTGACAACAATGTGTTTGTCTGGAGCATTCCTTAGGCTCTTGGGGTTCTGAAGAACATGGTTCTCAAAAGTGCTGTAAAGACAGAGCAAATTTGGACCATGGCTTATTTGGGAATAGGAGATACATTCTGAGATCAGCATTTCTTTTTTGGAGATACAAGTGACAAACAGTTCCTCAATTTAACAGGACAGCTGTTCAGTATTTCTGAAAGCTTTTTGCACTCTCAGTTGGTTGGGTAAACCCACCAGAGCCCATCACAGGATTCTACGATGCAGTTAGCTTTTTGCTAACTCCATTTTCTAACCGAAACCAGCAATTTTACAGAGAGAACACTCAGCTCTTTGCTCCAGATACAGCTTGCAACATGGTTTGGCAGCTACCTGCCTCCAGCTTTCAAGGAACAAAAGCCATATTTTAATGGGGTATACTTTTTTTCCTCTGCTCTTTAGCATTAGTTTAAAAATAAACTGTGTACTCTCTTCTGAGATGAAAGAGAACGTGTCACCATTACAGCCATGCTTCTCAAAGTTCAATGTCCGTATGAGTCCCTGGGAAACCCACTAAGTGCAGGACCTGGCTTAGCTAGCGGATGGAACCTGAGGGTCTGCATTCCCAGCAAGCTGTGTTAGTTCTAGTGCTGGTCACGGGCCACTTGTTCAGAAGAAAGAGTTCTAATGTGCTGTTCTGTTTGTGTGTCACTTAATTTCCTAGGGCTCACTAGCCTGTCAGTAAAATAGGCAGCTGAATGCTGAATAGATTCAAACTGTGTCCCTTTCCTGGTCATTTTTGTCTTCGGGGAAGAGCCAGAAGTTGGGTAGTGCTAGATTTGGTGAACAAGGTGGGTAAAGACACACTGTCATGTTTTCATTTGACAGAAATTGACATAAATGTTTTGAATTAATTCATGATGTTGAGGTAGCCATGAAAAGACACTGATGAAAGAGGACTTCCAGAATTGCTGAGGTAAGTGGCAAGAATGACAGAGTAAGTATGCTCAAGAGTTTCAAGGGAGATTAATAGCAGTGTGTCTTTTATTGTAATACATTTTTAGTGTAAATATTCACCATATTTTTCTATCTATCTGTCTATCTATCTATCTATCTATCTATCTATCTATCTATCTATCCATCTATGTTTTTCTCTACTGATTCTGTTCTTCTATAGAATCCTCACCAATATGAGAGACTGGTAACTGGCTGTGCTGTGAAGGTGCTGAGGTTTTGAGCAGGAAGGACTGCAGCGTGTGGATGCGGGGGCCTGGACAAAGTGGAGAGAGGAGATTCTTGCACTCCAGGGAGCCATGCAGGAGGTTCTCTGGTGCACAGAGATGGGTCCTGGCAAAATGTGCAGTTGGCAGAGGCTCCAGCAGCAGACTTAAGCAGATACAGATGCCTCTGAGCCAGGCAGGGGCAATGGAGTTTCCAGTGTATATGTGAGTGCACGGGGTGGGTTTGTCTCTCCTAGGTTCCGCCTGACCAAGAGTGTTACTCAGGAGTCCCAATCCCATCTGCAGAGTGACTACTAGACTACTACTTGCTTTGATGTATGAAGATACTTACTTAGTGGTGTGTGTGTGTGTGTGTGTGTGTGTGTGTGTGTGTGTGTGCGAGGGGTGTCTTGGATTCTTGGAGCACAGTGGGGAACAGGCCTGTCACGTGGAACCTACATTTTAGTGACATTCAGGTCATATGGAACACCTCTGGGGGATGGGGGCTGGCCTGGCCCAGGGAGGAATGCTCCTTCTGGTTGGTTCCTCAGGTCTGGGAGAAGGGAGGCTTGCAGCACAGCTCTCAGAGGCCAAGGCAGGGGTGCCAGGCAGTTGGGCTAGGGGTCAAGATTGAGAATCCAAAGTACGAAGTGGAACAAAAGATCAAAACAGGAATAGGGTGGACAGATTGGGATGCTGGTGAATGGATAAAGTGGCATAACTTCTCTGGAGCAGCCAAGTAGGAGAAAAAAATCAATTTGGTTCCTTGTCATCTGCCCAGAGGATCATATGCAAGGACATCGGTGGCAGTCATTGTTGCAGGAAAGAAGACTAAAGTCTATCAATAGAGGAATGTATACAGTGTGGGACCCTGCACTGTAGAGACCAAGCTATGGTTAAAAAAACTGTAGTTGCTATACTTGGAGATACGGAAATGGAAATATCTTGAAGCAGAAATAGGTAAAAAAGCAACTTGTAGAATGCAGAATGTGTACAACTCACCTTTAAAAAATCTCAGTTACTACTGTGACTCTTCTGTGCACCTATCTATATCTGAGCATAAGAATGAGGAGAAATGTGACTCCTGGGGAATGTGCATCAAACCGTTAGTACCGATGGACTCTGAGACACCAGGGTTGGGAATTCAAAGTTGAGAGTGAGTGTGGGTGTTTGGATGGCAAGCATCTTCATGGTGTCCTAGTTAAGGGAGGTTGGGGGCTCCTGAATCCAGGCTGTACTTGAGTGGGACAGGGTCAGGAAAGGGACTGGGACAGGAGCTGATGAGTGGGCAGCATTTGCTCTGAAGTCTGGGGAAGATGAGACAGAGGGTGCTGGGCATCTGGAAGCTTTCATGGAGAGGAAGTGTAAGAGGGAGACCCCCAATGAGTACAGGGCAGCTGGCAGAGAAAGGGGTGTCAACAAATGAAAAAGGCAGTTCAGGGGTGTGCAGGGCACCGTGAATGGGCATCACTCTGGGATAAAAGGTTCAGCCTTATCCTGGGGGCCCTTAAGGACTTTCTGTGTCCTTCCTATTTTATCTCCAGACTGCAGGAAGTGCATGATCTTTATTATTATTACCATTATGATTATTTTGTGAGCAAGGCTGAGTTCCCTGGAAAGCAGGTGCCAAGATTTGCATGTAGAAGCTCACTGGGGGAAGCAGTGGTCTCAGGATAGGTGGTGGACTCTAGGGACAGGTCTGGAGAGCTGTGAAGGAAGAAGGATTTGGCAGCAAAGGAAGTTGCAGAGAAGCCTTTGACTAACCCTTAAGGATTGTCCATACATTGGGCCGGGACTTAGTTCAGTGGTACCGCTGCCTGCCTCTCAAGTGCAAGGTCCCGAGTTTGATCCCTGGTTAAAAAAACAAAGAATTGTCCATACAGAGGTGAGGAGTCAGGCCATTCCCAGGGAGGCAGTGTGACCAGCTGAGCCTTCTCCTACGGTCCAGCACAGCACGATTCCTGGAGATGCACTGAGCTGTGAGCTGTGGTCATCCAATGGCAGGCCCAGATGCTTCATCCTCAGAGTTGGGTGGGGGGCCGGGCAGCACAACACAGCTCGTATTTCAGAGAGGAAATACCAGGACCTAGGGTTTCAAGCTGGTATGGCTCAAAGTACCTGGATTGCAATTGTCACAAGGCTTCATTCATCAGGAAGAAAAGGACTAAAGATGTAGGGACAGTGAGAAGGGTAGGGGAAGGGGAATAAGGGAAAGGGGTAAAATATTAGAAAATGTAAAAATGGAATTAAAGTCTTTGTAGGTGGGGAGGGGAAGAGGGGGTGAAGGGAGGGTGGGGACAAGGGGAAAAAATGAGAACCAATACCTGTCATGTAAAGGTACAAGATCCCAGTAATGAATGTAACTGTACTGTCTACCTAGGATGTACCAATAAATTCAATAAAAAAAGAAAGTCTCACACACACACAAAAAGGCTTAGCTAAATGGGTAGTTAAAATTACCAAGCATCAGGCCACTCTGAATGGCTGTGCTAGAGACTGGCTCAGTCCTCATTATACAGGAAACTCTCTGTGGTGTTTGTAAAGTTAGCCTTTGTTTGACTTCGAGAGTCTGGAAGACAAAACTTTGCTTATTCTCTGCTTCCCTAATGCACTATTTCTTTTCTTTTCTTTCTTTTCCTCCCCCAAGAGTGGGGAGCTTGATTTATCATAGCAGATCCTGTCAGATTGTGTCTGACTACATATATTTGCTCTTCCCAAATGTCCAATCTTTGTCAGTCGAGAAATATTTGAAGTGCTGACAGGGCTTTTATGGACAACTCGCCTATCATGGCAGAGTCTCTAGGATTAATTCTTCTTAATTGTGTTAGTGCTGGGCCATCATTCACATTTATTGATGCTGTCTGGTCATGTCTAGAAGATTTATAGATATCTATATTCATCCTACACAGAAGAGAACACAAATAACTTTGCTATCTTTTGAGTGTCTCTTTGCATGAGACAGATGTTACACAATTATTACAGAAAGCTTTTTAATAAATAGGCATTTGCCTCTCTAAGTTTCTTCTCTGGGGTCTTGGAAAGGAGAGTTTGGGAATTTGAGATGTCCCTGAAATTCTTTTTTCTTTTCCTGTTTTTAACTGAGTTAAAAACTCATCTGTTAGTCAACATGCTTCGCATCTACTCCAGAAAATATTCTTGAGAATTACATACTAGTCCACTTGGCAAAATTTAATCCTTTTATGTATGGGTCTTTGGCTTTCACATCACTGAGTATGAAAGGCCTGGATTTCAGACAATCAGAAGGAAATGGGGTGAACTAAGAATTATTGGCTCACATGAGGTTGGAGCTAAAATGAGCCTTGACCAGCCCCATGTTTAGTTCCCTGGTGGCGTGTTTCCATTCCTATAGCCTGTGACTCTTCCCATCTGCAGTGATCTTCCGGCTTCAGCTTGTCTTTAAATTCCTTATGTTTAACTTAGTTTAAAAACTATGCATGTAATCCTTTCTTAATCTAAAGAGGGGTAGGAACCTGGGCATGAAGAGCCAAATACTAACCGGAGCATTTGTTTCCTGGGGTTTCATTAGTATGCTGCTGTCCTAAGCGGTTGAAAGGAACAGGAAGCCAGAGGAGATGGGGCAGAGATCAGAATTCTGTAAGTGAAAATGTACCAATAAGCTCAATAAAATTAAATTAAAAAAAAAAAA
>NW_022900928.1:87097655-87113785 GCF_012274545.1 Fukomys damarensis | reverse complement strand
TTGAAAAAGGAAACTGACAAGCCGAGGCTAAGCTCTCGAAGGCTTCAGGTTTTACAATCTTCACTATAGTTTCATGTGATAGGTATCACTATCCTCCCTTTAGATGTGAGAAAACTGAGAACCAGGGGGTTGACAACTCAATCAAGATGATATAAGTAGTAAGCAAGAGTCAAAGGTTGTCCTGGGTCTTCTGGGTGAAGACCTCTCTGTTCTTAATCTCTCTGCAGGAGAAAGAGCAATGGGGAGTCCTGCAGGGGGCACATGTAGCTTCCTGTGGAAGGCATGAGAGGTGAGGTCTGTGTGTGAAGATCTGTACAAGACAGAGCATGATGATTGGGCAAATAGAATATGATTCTCACTGTTGAATAAAAGCAAGCAATAAATAATGAAATGAAGGGGGAAAACAGGCTTGGAGAAAGAAAAGTGGGAGAAAGTGATGAATGATCGATGCTGGAAGAAGCGAATGATTAAAGGTGGCATACTCTTGGGAAAGGACAGAAAGCCCAAGCCCTGAGTTGCTGGGACAGAGAGTGGTCGTGGTGCTGCATTAACAATGGGGACTCTAGGATCAATGGTAGCTGTATTCTGTGCTTCGGGATTCTTCCGAGTGAATCAAGCCAGAATACTCAACATTTGGAAGAAAGATAACTGTTGTGATTTGGGTCTCCCTGAATCACTTTTCCCATGAATTTCAGAAGAAGAGGAAGTCTGACTCGGCTAATACCCTGGCCCTCCTTCCCCACATACAAGGTTTCCAGCAGTTATTGAACAATCTATTTCAGTTCAGTAGTTGGGTTCAAGGCTCTTCCTTTTAAGACTAGAAGCCCTTCTGCTTAATCTTGTGTAAATTTTTCCTATCTTCTTATTTATAGCAGGTTGAACATCCTTAATCTGAAAATTCAAAGTTGGAAATTCTCCAAATCCAGAACTTTTCAGGACCATGATGCTGAATATTTTGCATGGGATCACAGTTAAAATGCAGGCACACTGAAAGTATTGTATAAAATCAACTTCAGGTTATGTGTGTAAGATGCATGTGTAATGTAAGTTCATTTTGTGTTCTGATGTAGGTTCCATCCCCAAGATAAATACATGTATGCAGCTATTCCAAATCTGATTAAATCCAAAACACTGCTGATCTCAATCATTTCAGGTAAGGACTACTCAAGTATACTAACATCTGGTTTATAAGAAATGACTGAAAGTCTTCACACACCCAAACTTCTACCTGTGATTTGGAATGGAAAATTTTCATAAGAATTATTGTGCAAATTATGTTGAACTTGAACCAATCATGAAGATTTATAATCTTCTATTGAGCATTAAGGCTTGCTAGACATCTCGTGTTCTCTGACACTCTGGGGACCTGAGATGTAATTATTCCTGTTTTTAATGCTCTAGGTCACTACCCTTTTCGATTTTGTCTGCTTTGGGTATTTCTGTCTTTTTCCTGGCAGCTTATACATTTTAAAAACACCATGCATAGATCTGTTTTTTGAGCATTCTCCCTGTGTAGCCTGCTTTTGGATGACAAAGATTATAATATTAATTATGTTTGATGTCCCCTTTTAAAGTAATAGACTCCACAAGGGCCTGCAGGTTCTTCTATTCTTCCTCTGCAAACTGCAGTTTCTGACAGTCATTACAGTTATGTCTTAGATAAAATGAAAGATAAAGCTGGAAATTTAAATAGCTTTTCATTTCAGCACATTGCTTCCAAAAGAGAAAGTAAGGTAATTATTCCAATTATGACTGCACAAATAATTATTTAATAACTTGTATGCTGTCCTGGTTAGATTATAACTTCATAAACAAAGACTCTGCTGTTTGTTTTTCCTGTCCCCACGTTAACAAATTTTTTCATAGCCACTATGTATCAAATGATCTTCATATAATAGGGGAAAAAAGTCCTCACTCTAGTAGATTTTACCTTTTCTAGTCTGAGAGAGATAATAATCAGACACTTGCCAATACAATGCTGGTTACAATGTGGCTGTGGGTGGTCCCCACCATGCTTACATCGTTCTTTGTAGCTCTTACCAAGGGCTACACCCTCTGTCTGCTGATCATCCACACAAGGCTGGATAAATAAATAATGGAGATAAATCAAGCATATCTACTGAAAACACAAGAGCAAATTTATAATCGCCAAATATAAGAAAATGATTGATGCTTCCTGTTAGGCAGGATTAGTTGAACTGTAGTGCAGCAGTGTGGGAGAAAGGTGAGAATAGCAAAGTCAGGAGCCCCAAAGGGCATGGATTTCCTGGGCAGCCAGGACACAGGAAGCAGATTTGTGTGCCCTGACAGTCCTAGGAGTAGGGGCTGCTTCGTGCCAGAAGGAGCCAGAGGTGTGTGGGGGTTCATATGCCCTCTGTGACTCACAGATGTCATACTGTGGAAGCCCAATGTCCTTGCTTTAGGATGGGGCAGAATCCAAGATGCATGTCTACTCCAGGGCTCCCCCTGGGAGCAGGCTGAGGGTGGGATGTCACCTGAGACCTCACCTGCAGCTTGTTCCCATCCCTTCTCCTCCTTGTTTGATTCCCCTCCCTTCCAGGTCTCTCTTGTAAGCCCTTCCTAATAAATCACTTGTACCTGAGTCCTCAGCCAAGGTCTGTGTCAGGAAGATGCTGAAGTAAAACACAGCAGAAAGGGGCTTTGGGATCAAAATCTGCAGACCTAAGGTGCTTCACTAATTGGTAACCAGATGTTTTGGGGCAAAGTTTCTGAATGTCTTTGAAATGGTGGAATAAAAGCACTGCTTTGATCACTTGCTCCTCACACCCTTAGAGAGTTTTGTGGTGGCCAAGACATGGCACCTGACACTGGACAGATGAGCTCCAATGCACTTTGGGACCTACAGGGACCCACAGCCCAGGCGAAGTGAGCCACATGCAAGAGGGGACATTGGAAACAGAGTGGGCCAGCAGGCTGTATAGTGACAAAGATTGATGTGCCTGTGGTCCCCACCAGAGGATGAAAATCGGTTGTCTGAGTAATTCCACAAGCTGACAGGGAGCGGAAACCTACCCCTGGGCTACAATAGGGGGCCTTGTGTGTGGGATTTTGTCCATGGGCTCAGCGTGGGTAGGGAATGCGGATTTGGACCACCTGAAGTCTCTGATTGACCAGATATCAAAGTCAGCACAGAATACTGAGCCCGAATTTCAGGCCTCAACACACAGCATTGGCCTTTGAGAAGGTTGCAGTAGTGATAGAGCTGTGACCAGTGGTGCTTCCTAAATGGTACTGTTGGGAGGTGAGTTGGAGACCTGCATATGGATGACTCTCTTCCTTTCCATTTCTGCACAGAGTTATCCAAGTCTGCACTTTTAATTTTGCCTTCTGGAGTTATCAGGTCTGAAGTTTAATTTTGCTTTACAATTATGCACTAATTTTCCAAGTCTCCCACTGTGAATATGAGTTGGAATGGAGACATCTAGGTGCTTACTGTTCATCTGTAACTCCCTGTCCTTCTGCCTGGGCAAGGCTGAGCCCCTGACAGTGTGAGACAGAATTTCATACTTAGGTTTTCTCAAACAAAACAAAGCATTTCCAGATACTTGGAGGTGTGGACAAGGAGTCATATTTCTAGCAGATGTAAAATATAAAGGCCAAATAAAATTTCAAATTTTAATTAAAAGATAATTTTTATGTTTAACTGTCATAACTCTTTTTCCTTTTTGAACACTGTAGATGGAAACAAGAGTGCAAACCTTATTCTTCAGATATGATGACATTTGCAATCTTCCAGAGGGGTAGGCCACCAACGGATGACACAGCTGTCCTGCTGAGTTGACAGATGAGATCTTCCCTAGTGTGGACTACATGAGTCAGAAATGCAAGCGCTGGTGAAGCATTTTATTTAGACCGACATAGATGTGGTTCAGAGCTTTTGGAGGAATCTTTACTCTTGATTTATACAGGGAGATTAGAGAAGAAGCAGTGAAATCATGTATGCATTCACAGGTCAGGGAATACGAATGGGGAAAAATTGTAGTCTCCAGTCACGAGGACCAGATTTGAGTCTTGAGACTATCAATTACTGACTCTGCAGATTTAAGCAATAATTTAATCTTCTTGAAATCCAATTTCTTATTTACAAAATGGGTATGTAGCTGCCTCATACTAATAGGGAATCATGATTAATCTCCCTGGGTTGGAAGCATCACATAACATGAGATAAGAAAAAGTACTGTTTGAAGAACTTTACACGCATTATCTATTATGTTGTTCTATTCTTGGTAGTGGTCATGGTAGTTTGGGAGACAGGAATTTTATTCATTGAGAATCTGGATGGAAGGATGCAAGACATATATTTGAAATTTCTTCTCAACCTAAATCATGCATCAGACTCAATATGTCATAGAATTTAGCTCCTTTCCAGAAAAGACTTAAAGTTGACTTGGAGGAGAAGACTGTTGGATAACTCCCAACGACACTGTCATGCAGTAGGACTTCAAGTGACCTGGGGCACACATTGTGGCTCAAGGCTTGCTTTTGGGGTTGTCTTAGGAGAGTTGCCTGGCATGCTTTACCTTACACAGAAGGGTCCCTGGCTGAGCCCTCTGGACGCCCCCAGCAACATTCTCAAAAGGAGCCTTGCTGCTCTCCTTTCCTATGGAGCAATGCCTGAGGGAACTCATGCAGCAAGGCCGTTTGGGATTAAAAAACAGACATTGATAGGTGAAATCAGAGAGAAACAGCTTTCCAGAGTCCTTGTGCCATCAGGGAGCTACCTAACCCGTAGTGAGGTGAGGGCCATTCCACTGGGGGAAAAGGTGGCTAAGGGCCAGCTCCCAGGGCCATGGGTACCTGCGGCAGCCCTGAAGGAGACACAGAGCCCAGTGCTGCAGTTGGCTAAGTGCTCAGCCAGTGCCTGGATGAGGGTTGCTCATAGTTAAGAAGGGAGCTGCTGTCAGAGATGCCTCACAGCACTCAGCAAGGCCCTTCTCCCTGCACCCTGGCACTAAATATTTGGCAGTTTCAGTGCAGAGCCATTTGGAAAAATATTTATTACTGGTTCCAGTTCTGGAGCTGTGAACAGGACTGCTGGCTGCAAGGGGGACCCAAAGGCAGCCTCCTGCAGAAAGCTCCCCTGGTGTCTGAATCCTGATATGCAGACAGCTGGATCCCCTCCTGGGCCAGCTGTGCATGCGGAGGTGGGACAGAGCAGGAAGCATTTCTGTCTGTGATCTTTTCTGGAACATCAATCCCCTGCAGCCCAGAGCTGACACCTGAAACTACAAAAAAGGGCTTTTAAAAATTCTTGTTTTGTTTTTATTTTTGATCAACACATGACAAATGTACATATTTATGAGGTATCATGTGCTGTTTTGATTCATGCATACACTGTGTAATGACCAAATCAGCACAATTAGCATATGTAATACCTTTAACATTTATCATTTCTTTGTGGGGATGACACTAAATCCTCCCTACTAGTGACGTGAGATTAGGAACATCCTATTGTTAACTGCAGTCACCCTACACTCAGAAATTGCTCCTATGTGGCTGTAGCACAGTACCTGCTGACCATAGTATTCCCACCCGTCCCTGTCCTCCTCTTCCCAAAGTTTCCTCTCACACCCTTTATTATTAGCATCATTGGTATTTTTATTATTATTGTGGTAACAGCAACACTATAGGCCTAAAGTTCCCAGAAGATGTATCCAGCACATTCCAGCCAAGGGCAGTAGAATATAGTTTTCAAGAACACACAGAACATTCTCCAGGATAGATCACATGTCATGCCACAAAACAAGTCTTGACAAATTTAATAACACAGAGCTCATTCCACGTATCTTTTTCAACCACAGTAGTGTGAAAATAGAAATCAGCACAGGAGAAATTTCAGAAAATTCACACATGTGGAAATTAAACAACACACTCCTGAACAACCAATGGGTCAGAGGGAAATTTTAAAAAAATTTGAGCCAAAGATGTCATGTAGCTTTCTTGTAGGACTTGCAGAGTGGCACAGATTTACCCAGGGGCACACTGGGCTTTCAGGACTGAGAACATTTGGGGTTGGGGGAAAGAAAGTATGCAATTTGGTTCAGCAGGCAAGAGTTGGGGATGGGCAGAAAGGCAGAGAATATAACAGTACTTTTGGGTTGTCTAGACCAACAGGGCTTCATCTCCCTAGTGTAATCACATGCTACTGGGAAAAGGGGATGGAGGGCAGTGCCCCTTCCTGAGTCTGGTGAGTTGGATGAGCCCTGGCATGGGGGACCTCGGGTCAGTACTGAGAAATTCACATGCTGTCACCTTGGTTCTTAACATCTCTCCTGGTTTCAAGGGTAGGGTTAGAGGAGTTAGATTACACTCAAGTCTTAGTTCTGTTAAGCAGTCAGTATGGCACAGGATTTAGTAGTGGACAACTTGGATTCCCTTGGTCAATAAATAGTCATCACTGTGTTTTCAAATTGGCATACAATGGTGGAAAACAAGTGAGGCAGTGTGAGCTCTGAGACAGCAGGGGTTAACATGACACAGTAATGCCAGACAGCTCATGCTGTCTGTAAATCCACCATTCCAGTGGACCTGCACACCTACTAGCATGTGTGGGCACAATTCTGGGCATCGAGCTCATAGCAATGTGCAGGACAGATGAACAATCTGCCTTGTGGCATAGACAAGAAAAAAATAAAGAAGCAAATGTCAGGCTTTTCTGTTAGCAATAACGTGATGGTGATAACTTAACTGGAGGAGGGCAGAGAGGGAGATTGGCAGAAGTGGGAGGGATGACATTTTAATAAGGTGGAGAGAGGCAAGGTGCTCAGGTGTGTTTGACCAGTCATGAGCAGGGAAGAGCTGAGGACAGAGTGATGTGTGATGTGTGACCTTGAGCTGTATCCACTGGTGTCCTGGGAACCTCCTTGATGGTATCAGCTAGTGACCTGGGTGACGTGGGAGGATTTCACTGACACATATCTGCTCCTGTCCTGTGCCTCTTCATTCCTCCTGCTCAGCCCTGGTGTTTCCCCATGCAGTGGGGTGTCTTACCTGCTTTCCTTGCCTTGCTGCCTTGCCCAACCACAAGGTAGGAGACAGCGAGTACTTCTGTGGGTGAGAATGTGCTGTGTAAATATCAGCTGTTGCTGTAGTATTACTGACATTTGCTGGGAATGCACGAGAATGTTCAAAGGGAATACAGACACCTGAGGCATTTCTGAATATTTGATTTTCAGTAAAATTACAGAGCCCCGAGGAAAGTTCAAATGAACAATCAGATAAGGAAACATCAGCAGCTAGTAATTCCAAATTAAGCTATCTGCATGAAGGGGCAATGGCAGGTCAGACCCAGAAGCAGTATTAACCTTGGACTTGTGGTTCTTCAGGAAGGACTAAAGATGAGTCACCAGAAATGCTTGGGTTTACTGGAAGAGTGTTTTGTTTAATTGAGTAGAGTATGAAAGCCTGACGAGTTGGACACCCCAATTAGCCACAGTCCCCCAAGTTCTTGTTACCAGACTGTTGCTTTATTCCTTGTCCTCCTGTGGACAGTGCTGGCTGGTACACAGCAGTGGTTCCCCATTTTCTTTCCCTAAAATGGAGCTTGGGTTTCCTCCAAATGCTTTATCCCTTCATCTCACAGAGCACAGTCCCCCTCTGTAGTGATGAGGGGTGGCCACCATTAATCTATGCCTGAATACCTCCTCGTCCTTGCCCTCAATTGGTTGAGGGCAGGACATTTGATCTGATGCTAGCCAATGGCACATGAAGCAGGAGCCTCAAGAGATTTCTGGGAAAGGAAGTTCCTCACCAAGTGGGAAGCAGGGAAGCCATTGCTGTCTGCAAAAGACATTCTGAGGAAACCTTAGCATGTGTGCATCTGTGGGGAGCTGGTCTCTGCCTTGTAATCAGAGGCAAGACAAAGAGCCTGTGTTATTGATGCCACCTCTAAGTTGTGGGATTAACCATTTTTTTTTTCAGGTACTGAGGACTGAAGCCAAGGCCTCCACACAGAGTTACATTCCCCAGACCTTTTTTCGTTTTGAGACAGGGTCTTGCTAAATCATCAAGTTGCCCAGGTAGGGCTTGAACTATCAGTCCTCCTGCGTCAGGCTTCCAGAGTGCTGGGGTTACAGCCATGCTCTACCGTGGCCACTGGGATTAACCAATTTTAAGATCTATATTATATATAGATTTCCAAATTTAGAGCCAAATAATTTCCTTATTGTTAATCCAGTTTTTATTCTGTTTGGGTTTTGTCTTATCCTATTTATAGCCCAAACTATCCTAACCCATCACTCCTGTTCAATAGATCAGTGTTTTTTTTGTGTGTGTGTCCCTTATCTAAAGTAGTCCAAAACCCATCTTTTCTGTGTCATATGTAAGGCACAGAAGAATAAGTAAAAAGTGACATCTTCTCTTTACCTCTAAGAACCTTGGCCAGAGCTAGATGTAACATAAATGACCAGTCTTTGAGATCCATAAACATGCTCCAGTTATAACAGCCCCCCACCCCAGAAACAACAGGAAAATAAAATAAATTTCTCTGGATTTGGAGAAAAAGGAAGAATAATTATATTTTTAATCATGGTATTAAAAGTCTAACGAATACTATGTAACTAGGGAAGGGAGGGGGGGTGAAGGGAGGGTAGGGAGAAGGGGAAAAAATGAGAACCAAGATACATCATGTAAAGGTACAAGATCCCAATGATGAATGTAACTGTACTGTATACCTAAAATGTACCAGTAAACTCAATGAGAAAAAAAAGTCTAACAAATACTAGTTTAAAATGTTAATGGCAATAGCTTTTCCATTTCTACCAGTCATTTCTGAATCAATATTGAAACATCTAAACTAAAACCATGCTTAATTTTGTAAATGAATTATATGTGGGTATATACTTATATATAGATGGAAAGGTAAAGCCAGAGAACTAGATGAATTTGGGTATCATCTCATAAAAATTAATGCAGTTGAAGTGAAAGTACTCACAGATCCTGAAAAATTAGGGATATCTAACAAAGTATCTAATTGCCTTCTTAGTTTCATAAAATCCTTTGCTTTTGTGTAGCTTTCTCAATTGAATATAGTAGTTAGAGAATAAAAAGCAGTTTTGGAAGCTATCACAGATGCCCTTAGCCATTATCTCTAGTGCAAAGACTATTTCTGCAAGAGATAATTCAGGTCAAAATGGTAGTAGGCACATGTCTTTGTAAAAGTAAAATTAGATTTTCTTGTTACTGCTCCTAAAAATGGAGTAATCATATTGTATTTCATTTTCTTTCTATTGCACAGTCCAGAAGTAGTTGCATTAGGGGTCCTGAAAAAAACCCAACAAGTAGAGGTTTTTTTCTTTTTAAAACTGCTTTTGAAATAGCAGGCAAAGCTGTAAGAGAACAGGTGCTGAGCAGGGAGGTCTCGAGCAGGACCACACTGTAATTTATTCTGCAATTTGTTGCCATTGCAGGTTCTGCCTCCCCACTAACCTGGGCAGAAATAGGAGATGAATAGGTTCCAGCGGCGATTTCAGCCACAGAGCTGGTGAGCAAGTGCAGAGTTGTGCAGGTGGACAGGCTCATTGTGAGTACAGAAAAAAGCCAGGCAGAGCCTAACTCCTGGAGACAACGTTCTTAAGGCTGACACAGCCTGTGTGTGTGCGGGGGCGGGGGGTCGGGTCATAATAGGGCCACTTTAGCACCAATCGCTTCCACTGGTCCTGTGTGACCAGGGGAAGAAGCACCAATCTGAAACCTACAACCCATGGTCTGTACTGTTGCAACTGGAAGCCCTCTCCTCATTCACTCTTTCCTCTGACTTAGAACAAAGCCTGAGCTGGATTTTTTTCCCTGTGGATGCTGACCTTGGTCAAACATGTATTGAACAGGAGCTTCGTATTCAGCTTTTTTGTTTTGTTTTGTTTTATTTCTCATACAATACACTATGTTCACTTCTGATAGTGCCTATTTCCAGTTCCACATCAGGAATCTTTAAATTTGCAATGACTACTTAATTGTAAATCCCCAAAGTATGCTTTAATCCAAAATTCAATCAAAAAGAGAAAGCTGCCTGTGCACATGGTCTTTTTCTGTCAGCCCTTCTATCTATATCACTCCGTAAATGAAATGGGAATGGGAGATGGATCTACAGAGACCAGGGATGTGGGTGATCTGGGATGGTGTAGGTTGGTGCCATTTTTCAAGCAGACACAGAGTGGATCTTGAATTAAACCAGAGGGGCAGCAGGAGCTTACAAGCGACATTGGTGTGTGAGCTTGGGCTGAGAGTAGGTCACTTGTGTCATTTCTGCTGTGTATCCCATCCTGCGGGAGGAAACCTGTGGTGAGCTTTCAGTAATAAATGCACTGTATGTGGCTTTATAGTATATGAAACTCAAAGAATGCAGGGAGCAGAGGAAAAAGACAGGGTTAGGATTTGTGCAGGGTAAGCAGATCTGAGAGACAGAGGGAAGTCTGGGATTGGGACCCAGGTGAGCACCCAGGAAATGAGCTGCTCATTGCACCCCTTGCCCCAAGGCCGAGGCACTTCAAATACAATGGATTCTCCCAGTTGTTTGTAGTGGTCGGGGGGAGACAACTATAAATTTCCTGGAAACACTTTGAATAGCAACGCTTGACTCAGTGCCTTTCTACCCTGGTCTTGCTGATGTTTCTGCTGTCCACAGATGTTGCTCAGGGTCTCAACATTCATATCCTTTTAGTACAGAGTACTACCTCCAACATATTTCTGCAGATGTAAAACTTTTAAAAAAGGGATTCAGTTCTCCTCCTCTTGATTTTTCAAAATGCAGGTTAGAAGCAGGATGTGCAGTATTCTGTCACCCAGTCTAACATGCACAGTCTGTTAAAAGCCCCAGCAGGGGTTCCCTTTGTGGCTCTCTTGGTGCAAAGACAGCAGATGCAAGACCTTCACATTTCTAGTATGTCTTTTATTGACAGTTCTAATTACACATAGCTTCATGACTCATCAGCCTAAAATATCCAAAAGCATGCAGTTGTTTCCAGATTCCATCAGAGAAATGGAGGCCTTTCCTTGGTCCCTTCACAAGGTCTCTTTGAGCAAGGTTGCCATTTATTGCTCTTGTCTGCATGCCCTGTCCTTCCCCAGATACAGAAGCTCCTGGGCACATGCTATCTGCTTACGTGTTCTCCTGGGGACACAGCACACAGTCAGGTGCATGAGCAGCTCCTCGCCAAGCTTGGATGCTTAAGTGCATTGAGTAGTTTGTATTTTCCTTGGCGTGAGCAGGGAACAGTAATAATACCCCATCCCCCTGTGTCCTACTGAGCCTCTGAACAATGGAATCAGCTAGCAAACCTCTTCTCAGACTGATTACATCTAAGCAATCTCCTTATGGCTGTTTATGAATTAAATGTGATTTAGTTAGGACTACACATGTAAAAATGAAAAAAAAAAAGCCCTAGAGCTGGGGATTTAGCTCAGTGGTGCCGCTGCCTGTCTTGGAAGCACAAAGAGCCGAGTTCTATCCCTGGTACCAAAAAAAAAACAAACAAAAAAACGAAAAACAAAAAAAAGCTCTAGAAATTGCCTTTCCCTTTCTTTTTTGCTTGCTTGGGGGGGCAGTATTGGGGATCGAACTCTGGTCCTTGCACTTGCAAGGCAGACAGCAGAACCACCCTTTCTTTTTTTCTGAATGTCTTACTTTTAAAACCTTTGGGACCAAGGTAGATGCCCAGGCAGGCAGCAAGGCAGGACTTAAGAGGCCCATGGCTTTAGTCACTTCTGTGGCAGGGTAGGGGCACCTTGTGGAGAGTGTGGCCTGGCACAGGGTGTCAGTGTCTGAGTGGGGAAAGAGGGCATCTGTGTAGGGAAAGGGGCTGAAGTGGGACATTGGAATCGATCAATTAAGTAAATATATCAAAGATAAGAGGAGCCAAGTTTCTTATGGAGGAGAGAGCTACCACTATGGAGCTATGGACATGGGAGAGGAAAAATCTGGAATCAGCCTTGTGATGTTGGATTGAAATTGGAGCTATTTATAAAATAGATAACTTTGCATATATCACATGGTTTATATATTAAAATATGGCACATACTCATGTATAACATATACATATATGACAGATATGGACCTTATCACATATTCTCTGAATAACTTGTATTGTTTAGGAATTAGAAAATTCAAATATGTGAAATCTTTTTACATCTATGGTTCTTAACTTTTGTAATAACTCTTTGTGGGGTGGAGGAGAAGTTATGCTGTTGCAGACATCAGAAAAAGGAACCCAGGGAGGAGTTAAGCAGCACACTCAAGTTACAGGGAGAGCTTTATCTGAAATCTCCTAGCTTCTTTTTCATATTGTCTAACTCCATATCCCTTACTTTTAAAACGATATTGTTAATCTCTCTCCAAGCAATATTTACCAAGCACCAGGCCTGGATGAGATACGGTGGACCACAGAAAATGTCTCTCACCCTCTGTATTTAGAAGTCATATAGAGTTTGCCTAACATACATATTTACGGTCCATGCCCTCAGAGAATTCTGACTTAGTGGGTTTGGAGTAAGAACCAGAAAATCTGTTTCTTAACAAGCAATTCAAGTGATTCTGATGTAGGTCATCCACAGGCCAGACTTTGAGCTACATTGAACTTGATTAGTGATCCTCCATGGCTACTAAAATAGATTTCAAATGCCAGGACTCAGGTTTCTCGATGGAGCTATGTGCAGTTCAGAAATAGGAGAGGAGAGCATTTCCCAACTAATTGCAACATGTCTCTCCTTTAATTTTAAAAACAATAAATTAACAAGCTAGAATGAAGTCATAGTACTCAGGCCTTCTGAGGCATTAGGTGCTCCTGTCTGGTTTACGAGACAAGTGAACTCTACAGGAGACAGAGGAGTTAGGAGCTCAGAGGGAGATCACCCGTGATCATCCCTAGGAAATGTTCCTGCACTGCAGAAAAATCCATTTGTTCTCTCGTGTAGGAGGTGGCAGCAAGGATGATTCAGGGCCACTTAGCTTTCCTCAGTGTCAGCTGTCATATCTCCCTGTAGAGTCCCTGTGTGTGGTAGGTAGGAGGGAAGGAGCAGCAGCATCTGTGTCTTTGCCACCTGAGGAATTGAGAACAAGATTTTTTTCCTGGTTTAGCCAAGATCCTGGTCGAGTTTTGTTTGCATTCATTGCTGGCACCTGCAAAGGCTGCGTGGTCTCCAGGTCAGAGCCTCTGCATGGTGCATGGAGGAGGAAGTGTGTAAAGCAACACCCATCTTCAGAGAAGGGGACATCCAGCTGCCTGTTAGGTGGTGACTGAGCCTCAGGAGGAAAAGAGGGAGCACATGGCACAGGGATGGTTTAGCTGCTTTCGCCTGTCTCACACTCACATGTCCAGATCCCAGGAAGAAAGGACGCTTCCATTCAAAGCCATTTCACTCGGTTCCTGTAGCTCAGGGTGGGCCTGAAAAGGTGAAACATCACTGTGGCCTAGTAAGAACTTTTAAATTTATGCTCAGTTCTTCCTCTCAGACAACTGAGAAACTCTTTCTGGTCTCTAAGCAAACCGAGTGACACCAATGCTAAGTGAGGAGCTCAGCTTCCGGAGGCAAGCTCCCTGGAATTCATCCAGTGGCAGCAATGGGCTCCTGGCCTGGCATTGGCCTTGATTTCCTCCTCTGTAAGGTCATGGCATCTCTTGGGGTTCTGGGGATGATCTGCTGTCTGTATCAGGGAGATATAAGCTCTTTGGAAACAGAGAGACAGACTTTTTGCAAAAGAGAAGAGGACCAAGAGACGGAGGAAGGAGAGATGAAGGGGGGTAAATAGAGTTAAGATGTGCTGGGTATATGTACTAACTCCCCACAGTGCATGTGATCATGATGTATTGCAAACATGGGCTAATAAAAAATATAAAAAAGGAAACAGTGCCTTACACTGGACTCTGGTAAGGATGCTTGATGTGGGGCACCAAGGGACAGTGCAGCACGATGGCCCTATCTTAAGTTGGGTTCGGTCAGATCCCCAAGTTGTGAAGTCCAAAGGGCCTGGCAGTAGCCCATTGTAAGTTGCAAGTGGCAAAACTCAGGATGAGCTGAGGGGACCATGAGGCATGAGGAAGCTGTGAACAGATCCCAGGTACTCAGGCCTCTGGACTCCTTCGCTGGTATTTATGGCCACATGAGGGGACCCCAGGCTGCTATCTGGAGGGGAGAAGTCATAACTTGATTCTACACGAGGTAGCTTGGGAGAAAACCACAAATATAAGCAGTGGCATTGAGGCTGGAAAGAGTTGCCAAAAAGGTCTTCCCAATGGGCAAGAGTTGGGCCAAACTGTTCTTTACTGGTTTGAAAGGAGAAGTGGTCCAAGTTGCAAAGATGGATGTGTCCCTTGGCCAGGAATGAATGATTCCCCATTGGGGACACCTTGTTATCCATTGCAGCAACTCTGAGGTTTGCAAAGTAAGAGCTCTTGGCCTTCAAAGAGTGAATATTATTTCTAGGACATGTGACAAGGGTCCCTGTGAATTTTGAGCCGTGGTCACTGGATGCTACTTGTGGCCAGGGACCTGTAGACAGGAAGAGGGGTCATCATAGTGGAGTTAAGGGGCCCTGATCAGTAGTTGGAGGAGATAGGATTACTGAAAAGAGGAAGGAGCTCCAGCGTAAATGGCACAAGTGTGTGGGATTCCCATGACCCTCTGCAACCTCCTGGTGTACTTTGCCCAGGTGTGACTGTGAACAAATGGGTACAGGAATCCTGGCATAAAGTGCCAACAGTGTCAGGGGCTCAGATCCCCTAAATGTGTGCATTTTCTAGGGCTGCTGAAACAAAGCATTCACACTGAAAGGTCTGAAACAGTAGAAATTCATTCTTTAGACATCCAAAATCAAGTTATCAGCAGGATAATGCTCCCTCTGAAACATGAGAAGAATCCTTCCCCACCAATCCCATCTTCTGGCCACTCCTAGAATCTTTGATTTATGGATGTGACACCCAGTCTGTGCCCCCATCTCCAGGTTGGCTTCATGCCTTTGTGTATTATCCTCTTCTGGGAACACTGCCACCTACCTGGCCCCACAGAAAGCCTCTGCACTAGTTTCTCCACAGCGATCTTCTTTCTAAATCAGGGCACATTCACAGAGAGCTAGAGTTAGGGGTCTCAGTTTATATTTTTAGGAGGCACAATTCAACCCACTCTACTAGGTAAGCCACTGAGACCAGCAGAACCAATGGCTGAGGGAGAAGGAATTTATAAAGGATAGTAAAAAAGAGAGGTGCTGAGAACCAGTAAATGCTCCCAGTTCAAAGGCAGTGACAGGACACAATTCGTCCCGTTGACTCCCTATCTCAGCCTCTCTTCAGTTAGTGTGGCTCTGCGGGAGCTTGTAGAGCCTGTGCCCTGAGTGTGCATGGAGGTGCAAGGCGTGGACACTGTCACCATGGAGGGGTGCAGCACACAGCTCCAAGCCAGGGTAGAGGGTCGCTGCATGCAGGATTAGCTCCTACTACAGGCATCAAACTACGGCAGGCTTTCCACCTTCACAGCACACCTCAGCTTCCAAAGTGAGGCTGTCCTCTAGCGAGGATGGAGAGCAGGATGGAGGCTCCTCAACAAACTAAAACTGGAACTGCTGTCTGATCAGCTATTCCATTCTCGAGTATCCATCCAAAGGGAATGAACTTAGCATACCCCAGAGACACCTGCACTACCATGTTTATTACAGCCCTCGTCACAACAGCCAAGATATGGAATCAACCAGCATGTCCATCAGCAGATGAACAGACGAACATCTGTGGGCCTTATACACAATGGAATAAAATTAAGCCATAAAAAATGACATGCTGCCTTTTTGGCAGCATGGATGGAAGTAGGGGACATCAGGTTAAGTGAAATAAGCCAGACCCAGAAAGACAAGTTCCATATAGTCTCGCTCAGATGTGGAAGCTAGCTGTTGACGTGGAGGCAGTGAGCATAGACTAGAGGTCTAGTGTACGCCTGGGTTGCTAGACATTGGGTAAGGCGGGAAGGAATGGGAGTAGCAGGAAGCTGGAGAACAGGGGCTAAATATGTAGGGTAGGAGGAGTAAACTCAGGAGCTCTGTATCATGGTGGTGACCATAGTTCTCAGAGAGAGAAAGAGAGAGAGAGAGAGAGAGAGAGAGAGAGAGAGAGAGAGAGAGAGAGAGAGAGAGA
>NW_022900928.1:87036309-87097361 GCF_012274545.1 Fukomys damarensis | reverse complement strand
AAAAGAAAGCAGTGAGGAGAGGAGAGAGGAGAGAGAGAGAGAGAGAGAGAGAGAGAGAGAGAGAAATAAAAGAACCAGAGAATCCAAAGTTTTTTTTTGTGGACATGAGAACATTTTATTGGAGAAGCCAGCTTCCTCTCCATTTGCTCTGCCTTCTCACTCCCCTCTCTCAATTCTTTCTGTGTGGTTTTTCTGTGACATGGGAAAGATGCACCACCAGATACGATAACTCAGTTGAAGTTTACAACAACCGAAGGGAGAGTGAGTAAAAGTCTGTGACATGAATGTGGATTTTTTTGTGGACATGAGAACATTTTATTGGAGAAGCCAGCTTCCTCTCCATTTGCTCTGCCTTCTCACTCCCCTCTCTCAATTCTTTCTGTGTGGTTTTTCTGTGACATGGGAAAGATGCACCACCAGATACGATAACTCAGTTGAAGTTTACAACAACCGAAGGGAGAGTGAGTAAAAGTCTGTGACATGAATGTGGAGTAAAGCATCTCCTATGCACTGCTGGAAATTGTTTACTTGGCTGACACATTCCTTGGGGACCTATCCTAGTTAAGAGTTTCCTTTTCTTGGATACGAAAATCCCCAGCAGAAATGAAGCATTATGCTTCTGTTATCAGCAATATATACCTGGTGAAAATATAAATCCAATCTGGTCCTTCTTTTTGTCCTTCCTCTCTCATCTTCCTTCTCCTTGTTTCCCCTTTCCTCCCTACTTCCCCTTGGTTGTTTAAAAAAGTAAATAAGGAAATAAGGAAAGAAAGAAAGAAAGAAAGAGAAAGAAATGAAAGAAAACCCAGAGACAAAAAGCTGGATCACAAATCCTGTAGCAGGTTGGACGTGCTGCCATTTTGGTGGTGGTTGCTGTTTTAGATAGGTGAGATTTTAAAGGACTTGTTTGGTTATAACCACACTATTGCTATTTGTTAGGTGCTCCACTGATGGGTAACTCAGGAGTTGAACTGCACTGACTCAGATTACACAATAAGCATCCTGTAGACCTTCACTGTTGGTGGCAAGATCAGCAATCACAACATTCTCTAGGTCTATCCAGCATCTTCTTAGTCACCACCCATTAAAGCCCTGCTGTGAGAGTTCTGCCAAGAGGAATGAAATATGTTTGTGAAAAGAACAAAAATGAACTTTCTGACCCGACAGGAGGTGGTATGAACTGCAGTGACAATGTGACAACTGAATAGTATAGCTTCTTTCGGGGTCTATGGGTGTACTTGGCATCCAGGAGGACCTCAGCTGAGTCTGCTATCTGTGAGGTCAGCACTTTATGGTAGGAGGGATTTTGAAACCTGCTTTACTTGTGGGATAATTGCATCTTTCTTCTTCTCCTTCTCCCCCTCCTCCTTTTCCTCCATCCTTCCTCCTTTGATGACTGGCTTTATTGAAGCATGTTTCACAGATCTTACAAGCTGCTCATTTAAAGTGTAGAATGCAATGTTTTTTTTCAGTATATTGCAGATACTACTGCAACATTGCCACAGTCAGTTTAGGACCATTTTAATCATTTCAAAAAGAAACTCTTCACTTCATCTCTCCACCTCCTCCTTGCAAGCCTTAAGAAACTGCTGCTCTACTTTTTGTTTCTGCAGAGTTTCCTCTCCTCATTTCTCTTGGGTGATCACATGGGAGAGGAATCAAACACTTTCTTCCAGATAGCCATTAACTAGAAAGATTAAAAGCAACTCATCTTCAGGAAGTTGGCAATGCAGCACCCATTCATTGTCTTGCCCACCGCTCTGTGGACTTTTTGCCTGTTTGTTACAATGCTGTCCATTGAGACCCTGAACATCTCAATATGCCACACTACACCACACTGTTCCATGATACTGACGATGATGTGCTAATTGGCTCTAATGAGCAGAAAGTAGCAAGTACTCTAAATGGCCTGGTAATTCAGAGGTTGAAGAGAGAAAATGGCATAAAGATATGGGACGCCTCCATGTCTTTGAAGCAGATAGGGCCTGATGGTCTGTGACATGCTGGGGTTTCTCTCTTATGGTGAATGAGAAATTATTGAACCTTGATGCTCATAGTGCTAAGCAGCAGGCTCTGTACTTGGTGCACCTCCTTGGATTTTAGGATGGTGAATATTGCTCTGACCCATTAGCTGGGCCAGTGGGAAGACTTCAGTTTCCAAGCAGGCAGAACAAGAGGGTTCAGGAGAAAGTCTAGGCTGGTGTGCAAGTGGCCCTTCTACTTAACCCAGGAGGTATAGTATATTAGGGGTATCCACACTTTAGAGGCTGCTCTGAAGTCTCATACATGGCAGAGGGGGTACAGCCCAGAACACAGAGGCTCTGGAGCAAGTCCAGTCCTTGTGTGCCAGGAGCTACTCTTTACTGGAGAAAAAGCATCACAGTATGACATGGTGTGGTTGCCATGGCTCCTGCCCTTTGAGTCAACAAACGGGATGAGAACTGAAGCCAAAGATAAATGTGCATTGTCTGGAGATAAGCCCTGAAGGGGACTTATGAAGACCTTGACCCAATCTAGTGCTTCATGTCAGACCTAGTTGGGTGCTTCTCAGCAGGGGGGCTGGTTCTGGAGCTAAGTAGATGGTTCCATGTTAACAGATGCAGCTCAGCTGTGTCCCCAGGTCTCCGAAAGGAAGAATGAAAGTCCCAAGCTTTAGAGCGGCAGTACAGCTAATATACTCTGTGCATGTCATAGCCCTTGGGGTCTTTGTCATAAAACACTGCTTTTGGTGGAGTTGGCTATTTCTCTTTCCTGATATAGAGGTAAATTGATTGTGTGACCCTGGACAAGAAGTTTCTTCAGGAGTTTTGCCAGTCTGGGTTGAATCCTCTGTAAGATACAAAGACTATTCATTTCCTAGGAAGAGGGATAATCGACGTTCAGTTCAGTCCTGATTTATGTGCCGTTTGTTTCAATCTGTACAGAGCCAGACTAGAAATTTATTATATGGTCAGAGGCTGTCTTAGTCTGTGTGTGCTTTTATAACAGAAGAGCACAGGCTGAGGAATTTATAAAGAAGAGAAATGCATTTCACACAGTTCTGGAGACTAAGAAGCCCTAGATCACAGCATGAGCAGGTTCGATGAGAATCTAGCCTATACTTCTAAGAGGATGACTTGAGCTCTGTATCCTCGGTACAGAGAAATGGCCTTTTCTGGAAGGAAAATGGATGGGGGAAGGAAGGGGATGAACTCCTTCACAAAGCCCTTTTACAAGGAGGAGCACTCATTGCCTAAGTAATTCTGAAAGGCCTCCCTTCTTGATGTGATAATATTGGCCATTGAGTTTCAACACCTAAATTTTGGAGGGGGTACATTGAAATCACAGCACTGATTTTCTTCAGAAAGTATAAAAATATTATAGAGGACTCTTTTGTTCAGAAGTAACTTCAATTTCGGTTGCCTTAAATAAAAATGAAATTTATTAGATGACTTCATAGAGACTTTCAGGGAGAGATTCAGGCGTGGGTGGAATCAGGAACACTAATACTGAACCCATGAAAGATGTATCACTTTCCATTTCCTCCAGGATCTCTTCCCTTTAAAGAATCTGAGTTTTTAAAATGTGGCTGTCCTCTTGTCCCACTTTGCAAAGAGCTGCAGGTGTTGTCTTGTTGCTGGCTTTCTCTTGGTTAACAATTCTAGACAAGAAGGATCTTGTCTTTGAATGATCTGAGTTGGGTTTGGTGTCCCTGCCTAGACAGCTGAGTGTTTGGTTTGGCCTGGCCTGGGTCACATGTCCACCCCAAGAGCAGTGGGTGGGACAGAGAAAGGGGTAAATGCAAAGTCCAAGGAAGTCCACATATTGCTTATCAGAAAAAGCCAGGCAGGTGCTGGGCAGGCTTAACAGAATCCCATAGATGCAGCCCCATGTTTGCTGTGGGGTCAGGAAGGCAGATTAATAAGGAATCATAATGCTTGGGAATGCTCATCTTACTTGAGAAAAGCTGCTTTCAAGCAGTTTTTGACTCAAATCAGTTTGCTAATTACAATTATTTTCATTAAAACAGGTGCTCCAAAGCTTTCCACTTGGCAACATGCTGTTAATGTCTTCATTTATTGTGTGTGTTTGGGAGTCTTTGAAGTTGAATTTTTTTGTTGAACTGTCTGAGCCATCATTTGGAGCAATCAGTGGGCATGCCAACTTCACTTAGCCCTGCTCCCTCCTTGCTACTTTCCCTTTGTGGGTTCTGAGTGCACAAAGCTGCCTGGTGGCCACCTTTGGGAAGCCCTGCTGGGCTTGAGTCCCAGTGTCACCCCTGTTCTCAGGGGAGATATAGTCTGTCCATCCTAGTTTTTCACCGGTAACCTTAGGTGTCACCCATTGTCTTAGTTACTTTCTTGTTGCTGGGAAAAACTACTTGACACCCACAAGTCAGAGGAGGAGCGGTTTATTTTGGCTCACAGTTTGTAGAGGTTTCAGTCCTTAGTCAGCTGGCTGTAAGGCAGGACAACAAGGCAGAGGGGTATCGTGGAGGAGAAGCAGTCCATGGCAGGGTAGGCAAGAGGTAGTGAGAAACAAGCCCTCTTTTCCCTTTTTATTCTTTCCAGGCTACAAGCCTGTTTATTGGAGGATGGGTGGGGCTTTCTAACATACATATCCAGAATGATGCTAAACCAATCAGTGGATGAATCCAGTTATCATACAGCCACGATCCAGTATCATACACTCATGATCCAGCCACAAGCCCCACCTATGAGCACATGAAGTTTTGGATATAAGTTACAACACTTGCCTTTCAGGATATGGCAGGGGTTGGATGGACATGGGAAACCCTGCCCTGGGTCAGGTTCAGGGTGGAAATGTGACTTGTGGAGCTGGCCTGAATCTGAACACTGTGGGGTCAACGTGGGGTAGAGGTAAACACTATGGGGTCAACAGGGGGCTCCAATCCTTGTCTGCCCCTCAGGTATTGAGACCTGAACCATGCATCTCTTTATCTGCGATGAACACAACAGACCTGAGATCCAAGGGAGACTGTGCCTCCTTGAAGCCAAAGCCTTTGCAGACATAGAATTCAAGTGTGCAGGGAGATTAGAGATTAACTGAAGCTAAATGTTCACTGGGCACAGTCTGCTTTGTCATTTAACCATGAAAAGTAACCTATGACTTCAGGAGGATGAGGCTTCATCCTTTTGTCACTGTGTCCATTTCCAAAGCTGACTTTGACAGTGAAGGTGTGCCTCACCTTTGGGCCTGAGGCTGCTCCTTCCTTGAGGGGCTCTGGTTCACTCAGGGACCTATAGGCTCAGAGAAGGAACCAGGTCAGGACTGAGAGCAGTAACCACACTGGTTCTGTTATCCAGTGACACAAAGCCCTCAGCCCACTCACCACTTTTTGTTGGTGCCAAGAGCATGCATTGTACCTGGCACACAGTTATCCAAAGGGCCCCCTCGGCCCTGACCTGCCAGGATACCTTGTCATAGTTTGAGGGCCATAGGGCAGGTGGCCGTCTGTCTGCAGAGCCATGGGGAGACTAAGGGAGCTGCTATCCTTCCACAGCCCTGGGAAAAATAGAATCTCTTTAGGGTGCAATGGAGTCTCAGCGCTGCTTTCATTTGCATTTCTCTAATGGCCAGTGATAAAGTACAATTTTTCATGTATTTATTGGCCATTTGTACTTCTTCTGGGAAGTGTCTATTCATTTCAATTTCCCATTTTCCGATGGGGTTCTTTTATTTTTGAGATCTAAATTTTTGAGTCTTTATATATTCTAGATATTAGTCCCCTGTCTGAGGTAGATCATCAAGAAATAAAATAATAATAAGTCCTCGTGCGGCTGCAGGGCAAAAGGAAACTTTTTACATTGTCGATGGGAATGTAAACTAGAACAAACACTCTGGAAATCAGGATGAAGATTCTTCAAAAAAGTTAAACTAGAAATTCCATTCAATCCAGCTATTCCCTGTAGTTATCTTCCTGAAAAAGTTGAAGTCATCATATTATAGTGATACATGAACACCCACGTTTATAGCAGTATAACTCATAATAGCTAAATCTTGGAAGTGGCCTATATGTCCACTGGTGGATTAAAGGATAAAGTGTGGTATTTACACACAGTGGAGTACTACTCTGCCACAAAGCAGTATGAACCTGAGTCATTTATAGGAAAATGGGTGCACCTTGAGACCATAAGGTGAAAGAAATCAGACACACAAGCTTAAATATCACATGGTTTCTCTTATATGAGAAACCCGAAGTATCGATAAAGAGCAAAATAAAAGATATAAAATAGGAAAAAGGGAGATAGATCTTTTGCAAATGGGTAGGAGACCAAGAGTTAGAGAGAGGGGAGATATAGAGGAGGAGAAAGAGACTTAAAAAGAAATACGAATTGTTACATGCATGCACCCATTACCCATGATGAATGTCATCATTATGCAATGTAAACATGTGCTAAGACAAAACACGTATCTCCTCTGTTTGGGGGCTGCTTCCAGAATTACTTTCCAAGAACCTAGCTAAAGCCCTTAACCACAGAAAGGCCACACAGAGCCATTCACACATTTTTCTGAAGTCCCCTGGTCCCTGGTGACCTGTGAAGTAGGTGTCCTCTTCATTTCTGGATGAAGTGAATTTTGGAGGCTGCCTCTTGCCCAAGGTCTCTTAGCTTGTGATCGGCAGAACCAGGACTTCACCCTGGCCTGCCACCAAGTTCATCCCAGTTCATGATGACCTCACCATGGTCAGGGGCTGCGAGAGACCAGGGTGGATGCCCCCTCCAGGCTGCAACCCTGTGAGAGAAATTGTGGTAAGCAGAACACCTCTGAGAGACTCTGCAGTCTGCAAAACCCACCTTACCTTGCACTTTTAAATATGTAATGTTTACTTTTTTTTCCCATTAAGTTTATTGGTACATTTAAAGCAAACAATACAGTTACATTTATCATTAGGATCTTGTACCTTTACATGATATGTCTTGATTCTTATTTTTCCCCCATACCCTTGCCCTCCCTTCACCCCCTTCGCTCTTCCCTATTTACAAAGACTTTATTTCCATTTTTTTCTCCTTTCACATTTTTTTCTTTTCCCTTATTTCCTTTCCACTTCCCCATTAGCCATTTTCTTCCTATTTTGCACGTCAATTATACCATTTAAACGTCATTTACACTTTTAGTTTTTCACACCAGAGAAACTATTCAGCATTTGCACATGTGTAACTTATTAATTTCACTTAAGATTATGGCCTCAATGTGTATTCCCTTAGCTATAAATGTCTCTGGTTTCTCATTCTTTATGGCTGAGTAGTATTTCACTTTATAGAAAAAACCACATCTTCTTTATCCAGTCTCCAGTTAATGGGAAATTGAGCTGTTTCCAAGTTTTAGCTATTACAAACTGTGCTTCTATAAACATGGATGTGCTTATATCACTGTGGTATGATTCTTTTAATTCTTTTGGGAAGATACCCAGCAAAGGGATAGCTGGGTCAAATGGAACCTCTAATCCTAGTTCTTTGAGGTATCTCCATATTGATTTCCACAGTGCTTGCACCAGTCTGCACTCCCACCACTATGGAGAAGGGTTCTTTTCTCCCCACAACCCTACCAGCATTTGTAATTGGTTAATTTCTTTATAGCAGCCATTCTTTCTGGGGTGCAATAGAATCTCAGTGTTGTTTTCATCTGCATTTCTTGAATGACCAGTGATGTTGAACATTTTTTCATATGATTACTTGCTGCTTTTACTTCTTTGTCTGAGAAATGTCTGTTCATTTCAGATGTTCATTTTTGAACTGGGTCTTTATATTTGGGGGGGATGATTTATTTGAGTTCTTTATATATTTTAGATAGTAGACCTTTGTCTGAGGAATAGATGGTAAATTTTTTTTCCCACACTGTAGATTGTCTCTTAACTCTGTAGTTTTTCTTGCACTACAAAAACTTTTTAATACAGTGAGATTCCAGTTGTTGATTCTTTGTGCAAGTTCTCATGCTGCTGAGGATTTGTTCATAAAGTCTTCTCCTATGCCAATGTCTTCAAGAGTTCGACCTAATTTATTTTCCAGCAAATTTAGTGTTTCTGTTTTGATATTTAGATCTTTAATCCGCTTGGATTTTGGCTTAGTACATGGTGAAAGATAGGGATCTAGTTTTAACCTTTGATAAGTTGAAAGCCAGTTTTTCCAACACCATTTATTAAAAAGGCTATCTTTTCTCCAGTGAGGATGGTTGGCTCCTTTGTCCAAGATGAGGCAGCTGAGTATGTCTAGTGTTGTTTTTGCATCTTCTAATTTATTCCATTGATCTTTGAGTGTTATTCTTTGTCAGTACCATGCTGGTTTTTTTTTTTTTTTTTTTTTTTTTTTTTTATCACAGTTGCTCTGTAGTATAGTTTCAAGTTGGGAATTGTGATACCCCCACCATGTCTCTGTTGCCTAGAATTGCTTTAGCTATTCTAGGTCTTTTCTTGTTCCAAATGAATTTTTGGATTGTTTTCTCAAGTTCTGTGAAATATACTGTTGGGATTTCAATCAGGATTGCATTGAATCTGTACAGAAGTTTTGGAAGTATTGCCATTTTCACTATGTTGATTCTTTCTACCCAGGAGCAAGGGATGTCTATCTTCTTATATCCTCTTCTATCTACTTTTTCAGAGCATGTAGTTTTCAGTGTAGAGGTCTTTTGTATACTTCATTAGATTGATTCCTAGATATTTCATTTTTTTGATGTTATTGTGAAAGGTATTGTTTCTGTCTCAGCGAGTGTGTTATTTGTGTATAAGAAGGCTATTGATTTTTTTTTTTTAGACAGGGTCTCACTATGTAGTTCAGAATGCCCTGGAACTCACTGTGTAGCCCAGGCTGGTCTCAAACTTGAAGCAATCCTCCTGCCTCAGCCCCCAGATTACAGCTGGGATTACAGGCATGCACTACCATGCTCTGCTAAAGGCTACTGATTTTTGAATGTTGACCTTGTATCCAGCTACTCTACTGAATCTGTCAATTAAGTCTACAAGTCATTTGGCTGAGTTTTTTGAGTCTTCTATGTAGAGTATCATATCATCAGCAAATAGTAACTTTCATTTCTTCCTTTGCTATTTTTATTGCTTTTATTTCTTTCTCTTGTTTAATTTCTGTGGCTAATGATTATAGAACTATATTGAACAGGAGTGGTGATAGTGGACAACCTTGTCTTGCTCCTGATTTTAGCATGAAAGTTTTCAGTTTTTGACTATTTAGTATGATGTTGGCTGTTGGCTTTTCATAGATAGCCTTTATCAGGTTGAGATAAAGATAATCTATTCCAATTTTTTGTAGGGTTTTTATCATGAATGGTTGTTGAATTTTGTTGAATGCTTTTTCTGCACCTATTGAGATGATCATATGGTTTTTGTCCTTCACTTTGTTAATATAGTATATTTATTGATTTATGTATGGTGAATCATCCTTGCATCCCAGGGATAAATCCTATTTGCTCAGGGTGTATAATCTTGATGACCCTCTGTATTCTGTTTTCCAGTATCTTATTGAGGATTTTTGCATCTATGTTCATTAGGGAGATTGGCCTGTAGTTCTCTTTTTTGGTTGGGTCTTTCCCTGGTTTTAGAATCAAAGTCATACTTGCTTCCAGGAATGAATTTGGAAATATTGCTTCTCTTTAAATTTCATTGAAAAGTTTAAAGAGTTGTGGAGATAGATCTCTAAATGTCTTGCAGAATTCAGTAGTGAAGCCATCAGGACCTGGGCTTTTCTTTGTTGGTAATGTTTTAGTTACATTTTCAAATTCACTGAATGTAATTGAGGTGTTTCAACTTTTTATATCTTCTTCATTCAACTTTGGAAGTTCATGTGTATCTAGGAATCTGTCCATTTCTTCTATATTTTCTATTTTGTCAGAGTATAAGTTTACAAAGTAGGTATTGGTGATCCTCTGGATTTCTGGAGGATCTGTTGTGATTTCACCTTTTTCATTCCTGATTGCATGAATTTGAACCTTTTCTTTCCTTTTTTTTGATAAGGTTGACTAAGGGTTTATCGATTTTTATTTATGGTTTTGAAAAACCAATTCTTTGATTCATTTTTTTTGGTATCATTCTCTTTGTCTCCATTGCATTAACTTCTATTCTGATCTTTATAATTTCCTCCCTTGTATGAGCTTTTGGTTTGTTTTGCTCTTCTTTTTCTAGGAGCTTAAGGTTAAGCATTAGGTTGTTCATTTGAGCTGACTCTGTTTTCCTAGTGTGGGCATTTACTGCTCTGAATTTCTCTCGCAAAACTGCTTTCATTGTGTCCCATAGATTCCTATATGTTGTATTCGCATTATCATTTAATTGTAGAAACTATATAATTTCTTCTTTAATTTCCTCTGTGACCCATTGATTTTTCAGGAGAATGTTGTTCAATTTCCATGTGGTTATGAAGTTCTTGAGGTTTCTTATGCTATTGATTTCCAGTTTAATTGCACTATGGTCTGATAATATACAGGGGATAACTTCAATTCCTTGACATTTACTTAAGTGTTCTATGAGCTAGAATGTGATCTAGTTTGGAGAATGACCTGTGTGCAGCCAAAAAGAATGCATATATTTTGTGGGGTGGAACCCTCTGTGGACAACTACTAAGTCCATTTAGTGTAAGACTTGGTTCAGTTCTGTTATTTTGTTGTTGACTTTTTATCTAGATGGTCTGTTTATTTGTGTCAATGAAGTATTGATGTCCCCTGCTACAATTGTATTAGTGCTTATTTCACTTTTCGTGTCCATTAATATTTGTTTTGTATAGTTGGAGGCATCAGTATTTGGTGCATGCATATTTATGATTGTCATTTCTTCCTCTTGTATTGTTCCCTTTACAAGGATGTATTGGCCTTCTTTGTCTCTGTTAATTAGTTTTGGTTTGAATTCTACTCTCTGCAAATAAGATAGCTACCCCTGCTTTTTTTCTGAGCTCTTGTCCCATGGAGAACTGTTTTCTATCATTTTATTTTCAGTCTATGAATTTCTTTGTGTATTAAGTGGGTTTCTTTCACATAGCATGTTGTTGGATTTTTCTTTTTAATCTATTCTGCCAGCCTATCTCTTTTGATTGGTGAATTGAGGACATTAACATTGATGGTTATAAGTGTTATATATTGACTTATTATTGTCATGTTATTTTCCTGTTGTTGATTCTTTTATTTTTTATTTTTCCATCTCTCCCTTTAAGTTCTTGCCTTGCCTGATACATTTGCTCTGTTGGCCCTTATGCAGTGGTGGCCTTCATTTTCTTGTTTGGAAGTGTTTGGAGTCTTGGTTTGGTGTTCATGAAATTTCTAAGGTGTTCTTTCTTGTGGAAATATCTTATTTTCCCATGAATTCTGAAAGATAGTTTTGCAGGATACATCAGTCTATGTTGGAGCTTGTTTAAAAGAAAACTTGGACTTGAAATACTTTACTCCAGGCTCTCCTTGACTTGAGGGTTGTGTTGAAAAATCTGCTGTGTTTCTGTTGGGCTTTCCTTTACATGTGATTTGTTTCTTTTCTCTAACTGCTTGTAGTATTTTGTTATTGTGTTGGGTTTCTGGGATCTTGATTATTATATGTCTAGATGTAGATTTTTTTGATCATGGTTATTTGGAGTCTTACAAGCTTCACTTATGTCTATGTCAAATTCTTCCCCTTTAGGAAATTTTCTGTCATTAATTCTGTGAAGAATTTTTTTTATGTCATTTGTACTTCCTCCTGCTACTTCTGAGATTCCTATCAGTCTTATATTATTCTTCTTTGCATTATCTAAGAGTTGTTGGATTGATTCCTCATGATCCCTTACTGTTTTTAAGAGGTCTCACTTTTCATGGTCACTGACAGCAATCCTATCTTCTACACCTGAAATTCTATCTTCACATTCTTTCATCCTGCTGCACATGCTTTCTATAGAGTTTTTAATCTCCCGGGTATCTGTTAGAATCTATTTCACATATTCCATTTCTTTCCTATGTTGGCCATTCAAGGTTTCCATTTCTTTTCTATGCTGGTCATTAATGGTTTCCATCATGGTTCCAAGCTCATCTAGTTTTAAAAATATCTGTTTCTGTTCTAGAGTCTCTAATCATGTCTTTCATTCTTCTCACCATCTCTGTGGTTATCTGGGAAATTATTTCTGTTTTGAATTTTTCTAGAGCCTCATTTATCTGTTTTGTCCCTTCCTGTGCTATTGGTTCAGTGTGTCCAGATGGTTGGTTGTCAGACTTTTCCACATTTCCCCCAGAGTTTATTTTGGTGAGGTGGAAGTCTGTGTCTGTGCTTTGCTTAAATGTCTTCTTATTTCTATTTTTGTTGTTGGTACTGACCTTGGTTTAATTCCTGTGTTCATACTTTAATCTTCCAGATATAGCTGGTCTTTAGGTTTTGAGTCTCTAATGTCTCTGAGGCAATCTCATTTTCATTATACTAGGAAGGACAAGTGATTAGATCAATCACAGCATCTCAGCACAAGTGATACAATCAGCAGCACAATGGCATCAAGTACAGCTTAGAAAATGACAATTTGTGGAAGTTATTAATCTATCACCTTTAACTGTGTGAACTAAATCAAAATTGAGGACCAGCCAAAAATATGTTTGCAGGAAATAAACTTTTCAACATAGCAGCTTTACCCTTCAGGATGGGGACTGAGAAGGAGTTGGGGAGGGAGGAATAGATAGGATAGAGAAAGGTTAGAAGTGAGGTCAGAGGGCACAGGAAAATCACACAAACTCTAGGGAGCTGTTGAAGAGAATAGGAGAAGACAGAACAAAATGTACACAAGAACAGAACAAACTAAAATTAGGGAGGCTAGAGACTAATCACTTTCTTTTAAAACTAATGGCAATTGAGAGAAGGACAAAAAGCAGAAAAGGAAAAGGAAGAAAATAAATTCTAATTAGGAGAGGAACAGGAAGAAAAAGGGAGAGAAATGAAGAGCAAGGAGAGAGAGAGACAGAGAGAGAGAGAGAGAGAGAGAGAGAGAGAGAGAGAGAGAGAAAGAGCAGGGAGGGAGAGAAAGAAAAGAAGATAAGAAAAAGAAGATAAAAAAGGAAAAATTTGAGAAAAGAAAAAGATAAAATTTTAAAAAATGATTAAAGATAGAAAAATATTATTTTGAAAATAAAAAATGCAAATAGAAATAGAGGGCCTCCTTCAGGGTATGCCTCTGTTAACACAATAGACAGCGTGGGCTGGAGTGTGCAGATCTAAGTCAATTAGTTTCAGCAAGCCAACAGATGTCCCTGAGGTTCAGGGTGATTTTTGGGAGCAAGGCCCAAGTTGAGATCTCTGTCCTCCTGCTGGGTGGAGCTCTGCAAGGCTCTACTGCAGGTTCCAGCTGTCTTTCCCCCAAAGTTAGACCAGGTTTCAATGTGAGCTTTTGGTCCCTCTGACTTACCAACTATGGTGGTGTGGTGTGCCTTTATCACAGACATTTTCTTCAGTTTTCCAGTGGGCTTCAATTTCCATCTAGGATCCTCAGAGCGGCCCTCTTTCTCTTCTTGGGAGGGGCACAACAGCGTTGCATGAGGCTGGGCTCCTCTGCTGCACTGGGCCGAAGGGGTGGGCCTTTCAGAAAGGCTCACAATGCTTCTGTGCTCCTCTGTTGCTCTGGCAAAGACTCATTTTTACTTTTTTAAAAATCTTATTGAGTTAATTGGTACTTTTAAAGTATACAGTACAGTTTATCATTGGGATCTTGCACCTTTACATGATGTACCTTGGTTCTCATTTTTTCCCCATACCTCTGTCCTCTTTTACCCCCTGTACCCTCCCCTATTTACAAAGACTGTTTCCATTTTTTCCTTTTCTCATATTTTTTCTTGTTCCCTTAGTTCCTTTCCCCAACCTTTCCCTCTTCCCCTACAACTTTTGCCCTTTTCTTCCTATTTCACATTCATTTTTACTTTTAACAAAGACAGGTACACATGCATTTTAAAGAGTCAAATTATTTTAAGAGGTGTATTGTGGAAGACCATTTCCTCTGCCCATCCCCCAGTGATCTGCTGCTTTTGAACTCTTCTAGTTTATTCTACTGGTCTCACACTATTTCCACTTTCTAAATGTTTACCTGTTAGGTTTACCTATTGTTTTCCCATTAAGAAAGCCGAGGATTTAGTTATTTTCACCTTGTCCCCCTACTGCTCTATCCACACATTTGCTGTGCCCCTATCTTCCCAATACAGAGCCAGAAAAATTTCAGCGAGACAGCGTGTCAGTATTTAGATCACTACCACTGAGTCTCAATGAGGCTGGGCAGTGGGACTTACCTGCACTCATTTCTCCCTGATACGGCACACCTCCCTACCCCCTGTTTCCTTCCCTTTTCTTCTTTCCTCTCTCCCTTCCTTCCTTTGTTCCTTTCTCTTCCTTCTCTTCTTTTTTTCTTTCTTTCTCCTCTTCCTTCCTTTTCTCTCTTTTCTCCCTCCCTTCTGTTTTACAGTCTCACTCTCTGTCCCTCATTCATCCCTCCCTTCCTCTTACTCTTCTTCTTTCTCCTCCCTTGGTGTCCTAGGTACTTGTCACTACACCATCCCTACCATGTAAATCTCTCCAGCAATGTCTGCATCCACTAGGCAGCAGGTGGTTGCCATGGTCTCCCCACAGAAACCTCTCCTGGGCCTGCTTAGAGGACTGCCTCAGTTCCTGCTGATGTAGACAGGAGGGTGGGATTTCTGGGTGAGTGAGCAGCTGTGGCCTTTACCCAGGTCCCTGGAGAATCATGAACACCAGGAGTTAGTTTGCGTCTGCATGGCTCATGCACTCTTCCTTGCCCTTTCCTATAAACCTGAGTGTTTCCAATCCATGATGGCATGGTGTCTCGTTAGTTCCATACCCCAGGTGACTTTCCTCACATTGCTGCTGAGAGTTGGTGACACAAACACTGACTGCTGTGGGCCCTCTCAGTCTTCTGATGGATTTTATCACCATTAGTTTTCCAGGATGAATGGTGAGAAGGTAGTCATTTGTCTTTTTCTGGTACATTTGTAGTTCATGTGAATGGTGATTTGATATAAATCAGAATATTTGATTTCTAACATTTTACTAATTAAACTGGAGATAGCAAAAGAAGATATTGTGCATAGAATTATACAACTTTAAAATCTTATCATGGTGGTTTCTGCTGTTCGTTACTCTTTCATCTGTAACACTGCATCTGTCTGCTCTTTACAAAAGCTCTGTTCATTAGATAAGGAGGCCTGGTATTTTTAGACTCAGATATGAACTCATCTAAATCCCAGTCTATCAGTGGCTAAGATCACACACACAGTATTTTGGCCTCAAGGATCCCCTAATGTGAATACTGATTTTAAGTCCATTGCCTTAAAAATCTCAGAGAGACCCAGGAAACATTGTCTCCTCTGTTCTTCTGGCTCCCTCACAGGGCAGCTGTCTTTAGGGAGATGTTGGGCAGGAGAGTGGGGGTAGCTCCTGGAGGGCACTGGGACTCTCAGGTGAGAGGTAGAAAAGCAGAAGGATGCATGAGTTTGAGATGGAGGGGTTTTGTTTCAGAAGGGGTTGGCTGAGCATGATCTTTAAAAAATTGAGGTGAAATTCAGGCACCATGAAATTAACTACTTGAAGTACACCATTCACTGGCATTGCACATATTCATGAGGTTGTGCAGCTACCAACTTCTTACCTATTTCCAAAGTGTTTTCATCACCCCAAAAGAAAACCTACTAAACAGATACCCTGTATGACACCATCCTGACAATTGCTTTCTGTCTATGATTAACCTGACTTGGATGTTTCATAGAAGTAGAAGTGTATAATATATGATCTTTCATGCTAGTGCATATGAGAGCCTCACCCCTTTTCATGGCTGAATACTACTCCATTGGGTGGATGAAGCACAATTTTTCCCATCCATTCATGTGCTCATAAACATTTGGGTTATTTCTACCTTTTAGCTATTGTGTATTGTGCAGTTGTGATCACATATGCACACAAACATCTGTATTCAATTTTTGCAAAATATACTTAGGGCTAGAATCTCTGGGTCTCATTAATTTCATATTTAACTTTCTGAGGAACATAAAGCTATTTTCACTGCACTTCCAACTTTTATAAGTCTCACCAACATGCACGAAGGTGGTAGCTTCTCTATGTCCTGGATAAAACTGTTATTTTTCCAATTAGAGAAATAATGGCAACCCTAACAAGTAAGAAGTGGTGTCTCAATGTGATCTTGATATATGTTCCCTAACATGACTAAAGATAGGGAGCATATTTTATGATCTTTTTGACCATTTGTGAATATTCTGAGTGCAAACTTTTAACAAAAGGGATGTCATCATCTGAGTATTTTAGAAAAGTTCTGAGGAGTTACAAAATTCAACAAGGCCTCAATAGTGTACTTTACCTCCACAACTTATAAATATAGTAGTACCTCAGTTCATGAACTTGATTCGTTCTGTGATTCTGGTCATCAACCAAACTGGATGAGAACCAAATCAAATTCAATGATTAGGTTCAATGTTGACCTTATGGGGAAATTTGATTTGGTCCTCATTCAGTTTGGTTTGCAACTAGAATCGTGGAAAGAATTAAGTTTATTAACCAGGGACCACTGATGCAGGGTGGCTGTGGAATGAGATGATTGGAAATAAAAGAGCCAAGTCCTGATATTCTCCTGCTGTTTTTGTCTTGCATCCAGGCAAATAGACAGATTTTTACAGTGGGAAGAGTCTGATGCCAGAAAAATGTCAGCTTGAGTGCTAGCTTACCCTGGACATGCTTGCATCATGGGCCTGCCATCAACTTCTCCAAGTCTCTCTTACATCACAAAGTTTTAAGGAATAAGAAAGGTGTGTGGGAGACTGTTTATCAAGATATTACAGCTTTAGCCAATGAAATGCTTCCTTTATCAACAACAGGGGCTCTATCTCTCCCTGTCTGCACACCCACACCTTGGTCTTAGAGATTCGTAGGTGCTGAATGTATCTTTGTTGGTTGGTGATGAAACAGAATCCCTTACCTTTTATCCTCCAGCTTTGCAGAAATGTGCCTTGGCCTCTGTGTGTCACTGTTAGGTGGCCAAAGGCTCCTGGGTCACAGAGTGGCTCCCAAGGGTCCTTCTCTTTTTACCTTTCATACTGGACTCTCACTCACAGCTTCTGGGAGCATTTTGTTCCCAGTCTGGAAAATTACCTGATTTGCATGACTCATACAGAAAAACTCACCCCATATTTAATGGGACACACCAATTATGTGAGTACCAAGTGGTCACCAAAGGCACTGAGCTGTAACTTTTCCAGAGCTGCAAGCCTGAGTTTCCCACTGAGAAGCTCAATTCTGTTACCTCCTTTTTTTTATTTAGTTTGCATGATAAAATTCCTGTCTTCTGGGTGCTCCAAGAACACTACATGGGGGCAGGGATCCTAGGCTGCCTTGTGACGGGGAGCTCAACTCTCCATACAAACTCCTGGGGACCAAGGCTATTGCTTGCACTTGCTTTATGTGTTAGTATTATGTCCACAACCTTTCTGCAAACTCTGAAGGCAGGGGGACAGATAAAAAGTTAACACAGAACTGAACACTTGCTGATTGAAAGGAACCCATGGTAGCAGATAGAGCACATAGTCATTCCAAGAAGGAGATAGGGGAATGGAAAGAAAATGTCTCAGGATTCACAGAGAGCACACAACTAGTCTCCAACAGCGGCAGGACTGTGTACCCCTGCCAAGCTCAATTTCTGCTTGTGTTTAAAGCAAGAAAACCGTGAGATATGTGAAGGTCCTAGTTTTTTTCTCCCACTGTCTAAACTTATGTGCAATGAAAATGCTTTCCAAATGTAGTTAATACATCAGATTGTATACCTGAAATTTGTTAAGAGAGCAGAACTTCAGTGTTCTCACCATGCACACACAGAAGAGGATCTTCATGTGAAGGAGTAGATGTATTAATTAGCTTGACTATATTAAAAAGTGCATGGAAGGCATGCTCATGAAAACATCATCCTGTTTCCCTTAAATCTATAAATATTCCATTAAACCTTCAAGAACCTAGAAAGAAAAAAAATAGCACACAGTATGCTTGTATATAATTAATTTAACTAGCTGCACAGATCATCATTTCAAATTTTGTATGACCGAAAAACATACACTAGTAACTTATAATTCCCCATATGTGTATATTTAGAGGATACTTTCCTAGAAACGGAATTTCCAGGTAAAATAAATATGCATTTGTGAGCCTGACAGGTCCTATCAGGTTTCTTTCCATGGAGACTTGAACAAATTACTTTCTTAACTTCAACAGCAGGGCTTGTTCATCTATACTTTTGTAAATTTATATCTTCAAAAAAGTTTTTGGTAATTCATTGCTAGTGTTAGGAGTACAAATTATTATTGGAATTGATTTTGTGATGTGTGTGTCATCTGCCCTTCGCACTGAACATTCCTCTGTAACTGTAGATTGATTTCATACCCTAAAACCCTTGAGAAATTTTTTTATTAATGTTAAGAGTTTTTGTTGTTATTTTGGTGGATTCTTCAAGGTGTTTTGAATAAGATTATGTCATTGTGAATAGAGATAACTTTATTTATTCCCTTTCTGCTTTTTCTTGCCCAATTTCTCTGGCTACACTCTACAGTACAATGTTGAATGTCAATGGTGAAAATGGACATTTTTGTTTTGTTCCTGATATTAAGGGGAAATATTGCAGTATTTCATTATTAAGTATATTAGCTGTGTTTCTCCCTAATACATTAACTTCTTCAGGTGAATGACATTTCCTTCTGCCCCTATTTTTGTCTTGGAAATAAACTCCCAATCATCCTCTACCCACTCGACCAGAAGATACTTGTAGGCTCAGGATGTGCCTCCCCTCACCCCCCAGATCAGAGGTTGGCAGCTTTCCTGGGATATGTGTGTGATTCCCTCCTCCATGTACCCTTTATACTTTTCAGTTTTTCCTGGTCCCCAGGTTTATCTTAGAATAATGAGGGATCTAGTGTAGAGCTGACTTTGTCCTATATCATTCAGACAATCGTGAATCTTGGACTTTAAATCTTGAGATATATCCTATTTTATTATTCGTTGGCGATCCCTTTCCCCCAGTGAACAGAGTCTTACATTTGCTTCTAATTGCTATGGCCCTGAAAAATTCAGATATCCCCAGGGGAGAGAGTTTTCATTTCAGGTGGTGACATTAACTCAAGACCTTTTGTAATATGACTGCTTTCCAAATTATAAGTCTTCAATATTTTTTTGCTTTCATTAAAACTAACCACTGACATAATGTTTAATGTCTCCAAACTGTGCCCTCTGGTCAGTGGAGTTACAACTCAACAATAGCAATATCCATGGAATTTATTTGTGTGAGCTCTGTAGCATCCATTGTATGCTCCTCTCTCTACAGCCTTTGTGATCTGCTGACTTGTCCCTTCCACCTCCCTTGGGCAGGACGCCTCTGAGACAGAGTGATTTAGAGACACTGACACACTCACCTTAGTGTTAGACAGACACTGGCCCCACATGAATGGCAGGTGGATTAATCTTCAGAATAAGAGAATGATTTTCTGATTGGTGAACAGCCAGCCCATCACTGGGCCTGGTGGAGCAGCACATCACGAGTATCAAAAACGAGATTCTCTTTTTTTTCTTGTGGGACAGCTCACCCAAAGACACACTTCAACTCAAACCTGCACACCTTGTAGGAGTGCATGGAAAGCAAATGGTTTCAATTTCTGCTTCTGAGCCTGTGTTCACACCACTCTTCTTGCCTAGAAAGCTCTTGCTTCTTTCTTATTCAAAACATTTGCTACTCATATTGCAAGGTCTGCTCTGAATTCTCCCTCTTCCACTGATTTGCCACCCTCTAATGTGTATTTCCCCAAGTGCACCACTTGCTTCGTATTACACCTTTGCCACCCACCTGAGTACTTGAAACATCCTATTTTACAACCCTGGACCCCTCCCAACAGCTGCAGGGCAGAATGGCTTCCTTCTTCCTTGTAGAATTTAGCAGAGAAGACACAGAGTAAGTACTCCTTTGTGGGCTGTGTAAAGCATTAGAAAAAATTGCCTTTCATTGTCAAAACTCAAGCTTGCTTGCTTTATTTTTCAAGTCAATTCCTGCTACACATTTATGATCTTGTCTTGTTAAGCATCCTGGGCAGTAGCTGGTGTAATGCTATGAAAAGCAGCTTCCCAGGGTTTGCAGTAGAGAACATTCTGCCTGTGTGCTGTCACAGATGTATTCGCCTGCCCCCTTTATCTATGGTCTTCATTTTAATTTGTTTTTAATTGCCTATTTAACACACCTAGCAATTAAGGTGAAATGGCTCTTTGACAAATGTGAGCACTTTTAAATTAGTGCTAATTGCTTTTGTTAATTAAAAGTAATGCTTTATATTGTGTTATTGGTAGTCTCCTATATAAAACCGGATTAATGACTTCCAATCAATCCTGCTACAAAGACTTTGCTTTGCAGTTGCTGGGACTTTAGGGAGAGCTGCTCCTGCAGAATATAAAGCACAACTAGAATCTCAGGGTAGGCTAGGAGAGGAGGAGGAATCAGCTGTGGGTTGCTGAAGAGGCAGTCACCCATGCCCACTGGTCCTTGCAGAAGGTTTGAGCTCCTATGGAGGAAGAGGGGCATACTCAGATTAGGGCATTTGGGGGATGATTTAATTTTAGGACTACTTACAAATTTCTGGGCAGGAAAAGTGGGCCACAAGAGAAAGATCTGTCGCCACCCTTAGATCTGCAGGGAAGGGGAGGAGAGATTTTTGGAATCAAGGACCTGGGACAATAGCTCTTCAGAGAAAGCTGCTTTTGGAAAGCCAATGGCCATTGGGTAGAGGATATGTGAGGTATGATAAAAAACTATGGTGAATAGTTAAATTTAAAATAAAATAATGTATTGTAGTAAAAGACACATTGCCATGAATTCCTCTCAAGATACTCCCCTCACTACAAACACACTCATCCCATGGTTCGTGCCACTTTCTGAAGCAGTTCTGGATGTCCTCTTTCTTGAGTGTCTTTTCCTAGGTGCCTTGATGTCCTGAATCAATTCCAAATGTTTATTGCACTTTCTGTCAAATAAAAGTGTGATGGTTTATCTTTATTCACCTTATTCACTGGATCAGCACCACGTGACTTCTAGATCTTTCCCAATGTCAAAATGACCATGAAAGGGAAACATATTTTTTTTTTTTGAGACAGGGTCTCACTGGTCTAGAACTCACAGTGATCCTCCTGCTTCAGCCTCCCGAGTGCTGGGATTATAGGTGTGTGCCACCACACCTGGCTAAAGGGAAACATTTTGAAGGTTACAGCCATATGGAGCTATCTTGGCACAGTCCCCTATAGGCTCCCTAGAAATTAGATCTCTGGCATGGGAAAGCGCTTCCATGCTGATAAACTTCCATTCTGTTCCCTGGATTGGGCCTACTAGGGCACAGCTCTGCTCCCATGCATCTGGTGGCTTTGGGTGGTCCTCAAAGTACTTCTGGTTCTAGGATGTTCTTCAGAGTTCCTGTGAGATGGGGCAAAGTGGCATTTTCTCCTTCTCATCAGCCAGTCTCAGGAATACCCTGACACCACCCCCAGGAGGGGCCATGATACTGGGCAGGGTGGTTGTCTTTGGCCAAGGGCAGGGTGTGCAGAGGGAACCCTGGCTGCTCACATCCAACAATGTGGGGCTCAGCGCCTCAGCCAGGGAGGAGGGAACCTGGGTGGGATGTTCTGATCCACTTCTTATTAGTGTAAATGATATCAGAAAAACAGGCAAGCAACCCTTTGTACCATAATCTAGACAGCCAGGGAGGAGGAGTTTTATTTGCACACTTTGCCTATTATTTTTCCCATGTGCACATTTTGTAGAATGGAAATCTTATCATGCAGACTCACCTCGTCTGCCAAGCAAGCCACTTCCTGGTCACCATCAGTCATTGCCACTCCTGTTCGGTGCTAATACGCTTTCCAGAGACCCTTGAACACTCGCTTCCACCCCAGTTAGGTCCCAGAGGCACAAAAGTGGGAGACTGGAGGGTGGGAGGAGGGAGGAGACCATGTACCCCAGCTCTGGCTCAGGTGTGTCCCCAGCTCCTCCCAAGGCCACTGTGTGTCCTGCTCTTCCCATTCCAGCCCCCGACCCCCAAGGGCTGCACTGCCAAGAACTGCTCAAGATGGCAGCATCTGTCTGCAGCTGTTGCTTCCTGAGGTCGCCCACCACTCCTTACTTAGCAGCCAGGAGACGTTTTTGCTGATGGGAAGGGAATCAAAGGGTGGAGGAGAGAAGAGGGAGAGGAGGAGAAGGGAAATAGAAAGGATTAAGATGTAGTGTGGGTTCACTCTGTATCACAAACATGTACCCAGCAGGACAGCTGGGAGATGTAATTGTTGAAATCCCATTTGTTGTATTCAGAATCTTCCATCTAAAATACGCAGAATGGTTTTAACCAATCATTGAACTTTGGAAACGAGATTGTTTCCAGTTTTCTCTTCCTAGGACCACCAAGCCATGACCATCCTTGTTACCAAATCTCTGTACATGTCTGTGGTAGCTTTTAGAGTCAAATTCCCAGAGGCAGGGAAAGCTCTTGGTCATTTGTTCTAAAACTGTTTTACAGGCTCGTGGCTAATCTTTTCTTGGTCACTAATTAAGGCCCTCTCTCGGACCTGCTGTGCCTGGGTCTCTGATTTGCAGCAGTGTCTTCGTTGACGGTGCCTCGTAATGTGTATGGGGCCTCAGTGCCTGGCTGTGTACAACCTGAACACCTGTTCCCAGCCATTCCTGCTGACGTGGATACATGAAACCTGGTAAGAACTGGCCTTGCCCATGAGAGACAGCAGGAGAAATCACAAGTGCTGATCTGATGCGGCGGCTGCTGCTGCTGCAGTGCTGGCTGCCACACTCTTGTGTGCAATTCCTTCTTTGCCACTTCTGATGTCCAGATCCTGACAGTGGATCTCTGCTCCCTGCTCCTCCTCTTCTGAGACTCTTCCCTGCTGTAGCCTGACCTTGCTTACAGATGCCAGCTTACAGATGCTTGCTTACAGACCCTGCTTCTTTCTCCAGGTTGGGGATGATTCTCCCCAAGACAGTCAATCCCCTACTTTTACCCCAGGGCAGGTATATTTAAAATTAGCCCTAGTGGGGGGTCATGGATATAAAACACTGAGCATCTTTAATGCACACAGTGTGATGGGTTTTGACATGCACACACATACCCAGGAAGCCCTCACCATAACTCAGGCGACACACCCCCCGTGGCCTCTGAACTCTTCTTCCAGGCCTTCCCACATTCTGGAGAGAACACAACTTGAGATCTACATTTTTAACAGTTTTTAAGGGCACAGCATAACTTCACTCCAGCTCTGTGCTGGGCAAACCTCTTAGAATGTCCTCATCTTGCATACCAGAGCTTGGCACCTATCAAGAAGCAAGTCTCCTTTTCCTCCTTTTTCCTGTCTCTGAAACTGCCATCCTAGACTTTGCATTTATGACTTAGACTATGTTAGATGCTTCATGTAAGTGCAGTGATGCAGCCCTGTTCTTTCATGAGTGGCTTATTTCATTCAGTCTTCAAGATTCATTCATATGGTTGCATATGAATGGCTGGATTTTCTTCTTTGTAAAGGTTGACTAATATTCCATTTTACCCAATTACCCAATGATGAACATTTAGGTTACTTCCACATCTTGGCTATTGTGAACAATGCGGATGTGTCTTCAAGATCATCATATCAACTCTTTTGAATGAATACCCAGAGGACGGATTGCTGGATTAAGTGTTGTATTTTTAAGTTTTCAAGGGGTTCCAGGTCCAGTATGTGAAAAACTTTTAAAGTCTGTATCTTAGGATGTTTTGATGCTTTGAAACCCTGGAGAAGACGAATGGAAGGCTTGGCCCTCCCAGGACTAGTCAGTTTTTTATAGATAACAAGGGCTGTCCTGACAGCAGAACTTTCCCGTTGCTGTGGTGTGGATGTAGAATGTCCCCAAGGTCCGTGTGTTACAGGCTTGGTGGTGCCATTGGGCCTTTGAGAGATGGGGTCAAAGGAGAAGTGTTTAGGTTGTTGGGGGTGTGTCTTCCAAGGGGATTGGGGGATTCTGGCTCCTCTCCTTTCTTTCTGCTTCCTGGCTATAAGATAAGTAGTTTTGCTCTACTGTGTACTTCTGCTATGATGTGCTGTTTTGGTCCCAAAATAGTGGTGCCAATCAGTCCAAAATTGAGAGCCAGAACAGGATTCACCTTTTATAAGTTAATTATCTCAGGTATTCTGTTATAGCAATGGAAAGCTAACACCTCTGCAACCTACCTAGCCTGAGCCCACATCCTAACCATCTTCTCAAGAACTCTCACATACCATGCCAGACTCCCCCTGCTCTAAACTACGCTGGCCAGGTACAAGATAACAAAAACCACCTCAACAGGGCCAACTGAAGTTGTTCTCGTGTGCATGTGCGAAGCTGTTTGTCCCATCCTGGCTCACCTTTATGGTAGAAAATACAATAAAAGCTTAGGTCAAGACTCTTCCCTTGCACCTGCTCCTACTGACTCCTGACGGAATTAGGCATCTCCCATATACCCCTGTGTGGTGTGGTGATCCCCCTTCTGTCAGAAGATGTAGTTTATAAACAATGTTCCTTCAATGGTATTAACACCCTGAGTCATCGCTCAGTCACCCCATACATTAAGGTCCACAAGCACATGTGTTACAACACATGGTGTCCCATTCTTAAGGCCAAAATGCTATTTTCCAGAGTGGCTGGATGGTCTGCACTCACTGTTGGATAGGATTAGAGTTTCATTACACTCGGGGCAGCACCTGTTTTTTATTTACCTTCTGCACATGTGGAATAGACCCTCCAATCAGGTTGCCAGGCTTAGCAAATACTACTATAGGACTCCTAGTTACACATTAATTTCAGTATGTAACAGATTTCCAGTATAAATCTGTGTGTGATGGTTAGTCTTAATTGCAATTTGGTTGGATTGAGAGATGTCTGGGAGGTTGGTAAAGTATGTTTCTGGGTGTGTCTGTAGGGTGTTTCCAGAAATGATTGGTGTACTGGCCAGCAATTTGAGGGGGAAAACCCACTTGATTGTGGGTGGTTTCAGGTTGGATAGAATGAAACGAGGAAGATGGAGGAAGTCAGCTTGCCCCTGTGACCTCAGTTCTGCTTGACTAGGGGTGTCTTTTGCTACTGCTACTGATGGTGGATATCAGACCAGCTTTTCAGCCTTTCAGTATGGACTCACACCAGCAGCCTTCAGGGACCTTCCCAGCTTTTGTCCTCTGACTGTCACGGTGGCCTTGGTCCCTCTTGTTTGGAGGCTTCCAGCTTCATGGAAGCTACTGGATCCTCTGACTCTTGGGGTACAGATGAGCACTGGGATCCTGTAAGCCTCTGACCCTAAAGTCTATCTCATAAACCCTGTCTATAATTGTATGTGTTTGTGTATGTATGGGAGTAAATGTAGGCATGTGTTTCACGTCATATTGCTAACACCGAGCGCTCTGTGCTGTCCCTATTTGCTGTCATAAGAATTTATAAAGACAATCACTGGATTAAAGTAACCTACCAATCAATCTTAGCTTTCCCTCCTTCCCTCCCTTCTTCTTTCCCTTTTCTCTTTCATTTCCATTCTTCTCTTTCTGTCTGTTCCTTAACTTTCTCATTGTGCCTCTGGGAGTTGAGATGAAGTCTTCACAGCGTCCTAAGCCACAGTGACTCTTAAATGCATCTAACCCGGGATGCTATTAAGGTATGGGGATTGAAAAGACATTTTTTTTTTTTTTTTTGATTTTTTTTTTTTTTTTTTTGGCACCGGGGGTTGAACTCAGGTCCTTGCACTTGCAAGGCAGGCCACCGAACCCCTGAGCTAAATCCCCGGCCCTGAAAAGACATATTTTTAAAGGTGATCTTTTTGGAAACATTTTTATTGAGCTATATATATTCACATGCCTTAAGGCTATACATTTAGAACACACAATCGAATGGTTTTTAGTATGCACATAGAATTATATATCACCAAAATCTAAGTTTAGAACATTTTACCACCCCCAAAGAAATGTTAAACCCATACCATACCTGCTCCACACACTCCTCTTCCACCCAAAACCAAGGAACCATGTCTACAGATTTATCTGCTTTTGGGATTTGGTATAAAAGGAATTATCATATGTGATCTTTTGTGATTGGCTTCTTTCACTTAGCATAATATTTTGAATATTATTCATGCAGTTACATAGTTCATTTCAGTACTTTATTCTTTTATTGTCAAACAATATTCCACTGTAAAGATGGGGCTACTATTTAAATGCACTTATCATTTGATGCAGTTTGGATTGGTTTTGGCTATGATGAACAAGGCTGTTATGTACATTTGCATGCACATTTTGTGTGGATAAATATTTTCATTTCTCTTGGGTATGATCTGAAGGGTAGAATTTCTGGGTAAGACGGAAACTTCATGTTTAACAATTTGATGAGCTTTCAACATATTTTTGCAAAGCAATTCATCACTTTACACCCCCTTCAGTATAAGGGTTCTGACTTTACACATCCTCACCAGCATGTGTCTTCTGTCTTTTGGGGTTTCACCTAATGAAGATGAAGTGGTGTTTCAATGTGGCTGTGATTGGCATTCCCTGATGACTAGGACATCTCTTCAAATGGTTATTGACCATCTCTATATTTTCTTTAGAAAAGTATCTATTCCTATTCTTTGCCAGTTTTCAAAGTTAGATTTTCAATGATTGTTTTAAAAAAGAATTTTCACTGATTAAGTGGTTTCTTTTTTTCTGGGGAGTGGAGTTGCTGGCTCTTCAAGTTGTTCCACAATTTGGCCTCCAACAGCAAATTTGAGCTATTAAATGTCTTTCCACTTGCCTGCACTGGCTTGTGTAAGAGCTGCATATCCACATCCTGACCCAGTGGAAAGTATCTGCTATCTTTATTTGCGACTCACTCCGCTGAGTCCCAGGAACTAACATATTAGGGATGCTGCATTTTGTTAAGCCTTGTGGCCTGCAGCAGAAAATGCATAAGACAGTGCAGTTCTTTCTCTATGAATATTCAGCTCCACAATTTGTGCATTTTTATTAACAGATGCCTTGAGACCCATAGTCCTGTAACATATTGAAGTCGGTTTAGTTCTCAGGTTTTCGGTATTTGCCATGATTGTCATGTGTTATTTGGAAGTGCTACTTACTCCTCCACCAAGACAAGAAAGTTTTGTGAAGGTAGAAAAATTTCTGAAGCTCTTGGGATAAGAAAAACTGAATAAACTGGGAGAAAGAATGCCTTCCTGGCTTAGGAATATGATTTTTGTTTATTATAATGCGGGTTGTAATACATCTTCAGTTGGCTCTTGAGCAGATTTATCTGGACAACTTGATAAAAACCTGGTTCCTGGGTATAATTCTCAAAGTCTTTAAGCTAACACCATGAGCTCAGGCATCTGCATTTTTCACAAGAGCCTTAGAAAATCTTGGTATCAAACTACATATATTCTTTGATAGCAATTTTCAGAGCTCTTATGATGGAAAATGATGTCTAGTGATGAGTTCTCTCCCTACTGGACTGCTTCTTTTCCCTGAAAATTGCATCAGACAGTAAAGCTGATGCAACACATTAGAGTTTAAAATGAAAATTAATAATTCTGTTCAATAATCCAATTCATCAATTCCTAATGGAATAAATATTTTAATAAGTATTGATGGCTTTTGTTGTGTTGGTTGAAACTTTAGAATACTATACCCTTGTTCATTAACTAATACCTGTATTGATACGATTTTGTTGGATCAATGCAGCTGGGAATGCTCCTCATGTGGTAACTCAACCTTATGCTAAAGGCTTCCAAGCCACAGGAAAAATTATCTGAAAGAAGGAAATCACTCAAGGGTGTATAATTAAGGAGAGAGTTTTGAATTATATGCATTGATTTTAAAAACTTGGCTTCTGTTAGAGTAAAAATCAGTCTTAAGTATTTTTGAAAAAGGATTACGAAGGATTTGCATTTGTTTAATGTGAGCAAAAATTCTACACATTGCCTGAAATGTCACCATTATAGACTTAATTCTTTAATTTAAACTGCAATCTCTGGTGTGTCTGTCACAATAAAAGTGCTGTTCAGTATCAGTCTGATATTTTAGAAGTATTGCGACGGAGTGAAAAGCTTACAGTGGTTAAAATAGAAAGATCAGCTGTTATTAACTTTGTAATCTTGGCCAAGTCCTCTGACCTTGCCCCCTGAGCTGAGTGTGGACCTGAGAATTGAGCAGGATGGAGAAGCATCAGGCAATCTTTCTTCTTAGCCATTTCTCCCCATACCCCAAACAAAGTAGATTAGTGAATCTAGAAGTGGCAAACTTCCTAGGAATGGAGATGCCTAGTTACTTTTGCAGAGCTGGCCCTTGATGGGACAGGCATTGGATAGGTCAGTGTGGGACAACGGAGTCAAGAGCACTTGGAGACAGACCAGTGTGCAGCAGTTTAGCAGGGGTGCTGTCTACAGAGACACCCATGGAAGGGAGAAGACAGGGTGGACAGAGGCCACCGGCATGGATACAGCCTCTGTAGAGTCTTAGGAAACTCCCAGGAGCTCTAGGGTGAGGAGTATGTTCAGGGTGGTCCCATGGCCCCCCATGAACTGTGAGTTTCCTACTCTCTTCAGTGGTGTGGGGTGAAGGGGCCATCATCATCATCTTCATTTGCAGGTAATTTGCAGAGAGGGTGGAGGCTAAGGGAAGTCAGTCAGAGCACTGTGGGGATGGCTTCTTCAGTCTCAGGCAGACTCTGATGGCCACTATAGCATGCATCATGCTATGCTGTGCTCATTGCCATTTGCTAAGCCATGTATTATTGGGAAAATGGGTATCTGGGAGAGATTATTAATGAGGCAAACCTTTTAGAGTTTTCAACGATATAAACAGTGTGCTGCAGCACATGTGCCATAGGTTCACCACCACTGGGTTAGGTGCTTCAGAAAAACACCTGGAAGAATCTTATAGGTGTAAGGTAGGAAGCTACCTGAATGGCTTAAGTCCAAATTCTTACCACACCTAATTGCATTACTGCCCTGGCTGGCACTGCAGCGCTGTCCAAGCTTGCCCAGTGTTTTGCGTCCTTGAACCACTGCTGGTGGCTGCGGTGCTTCATTACCATTCTGCTGCTTGTGTGCATTTTTGTGATGCAGTTAGAACCATGTAAGCCCCAGAACAAATGAGCCATTTTGTATATCTTAAGCTGTGTAATTCAATTGAATATGAGCCTGTAGAAAAATTGAGTTTAAAAAACAAATATGTAGGCAGTTGGGCTGAGCACCCAGTCAGGTAATGAGTTGCTGGCCTGCCGGTCCCTTCCCCTCTGACACAGTCCCTGTGGGGAACTGCGAAGGAGCAGACACATCTGTCGTCTCACCCATCCTACCCCTGCCTGATGTCAGGAAGGACTTGGACAGAGAAGTTCAGGTAAGTGAGCACTGTAAACACAGCTCTAACAGGAGGAAAGAAGAACATGTGACAGGGAAATTATTTTTCTTATTTTTAAAATTTTTTTCTTAGTCTGTATTTGCAGAATATAACAGCTTCATTCACCGTGGGGTCGGTACGTGTACACAACACATCTTAATTCTTTATATATCCTGTTTCCCCTCCCTCTCTCCATCTCTAGATCCCCTTCCCATTTGCAAAAGGCCTCTCTCCCTGTCTCTTATCTATCTTTTTATTTTTCTCTTTAATTTATTTGTACTGTGGGTTTCTCATATAAAAGAAACCATGCAATATTGAAGCTTGTGCATCTGATTTATTTCTCTTAACATTATGGTCTCATGGTGCATCCATTTTCCTACAAATGATTCGAGTTTTTTTCATGGCCCAGTAGTACTCCATTGTGTATAAATACCATATTTTCTTAATCCATCCATTTACTAGATTTAGCTCTTAGGATAATGAAATTATTTTGTCCTCCTATTTTCCTATTATATAGATTCAGCCAGAAGTAAAAAAAAATTCATGAACACACATGTAGCTTTGATTCTTTGATTTCTGCATTTAAATTAGAATGCTTTTAATTTCACTCCAGGTTGTTCCCTGAGCCCCAGGTCATGTGAGTCTGGCAGGGGAGGTGTGTGGCAGGGGCTGGAGGGGACGGTCTGAGTCTGGAAGGGGACTTCTGGCTCCAACCCCTTATTGAGCACAGAGAAGGGCCTCTATCTCTAGGTGCACCAACCCTGTTGGGCTAGAGTCACTCCAGCTTCTCAATGTCTCTCTCTGCCCTCCTGGGCTGCACTGAGGCTGTCTGAAGTCACTTATGGTGAGGGTGCCTGCTGCCACTGTTCCCTTTCTGAAATGGGGGCAAATGCTCCACACTGGTGCTCTGAGCTGGCCTCATAGCTGCCACCTCCTACTCTGGATCTCTTACCCACTGCCCTTCCTGCTTCCTCAATGAGGTAGCCTAATAAGAAGCTGGATTTTTAATTTACTGAGATGTGCATACCTCTTCAGTTTGTAGATGTGGAGGGCATTATATGGTGAGTGCCAATGTGTCCCCATGAAGAGCTTGAAAATGGCCTTTTTGTAATCCTGGTCTCTTTTGGTAGCCTTTCCACCTCACATCTCTGGGGGCAGAGGTAGAGCGTTTCTGCTTATGATCCTCATTTCTGCAGATGAGAATACTGAAATGGAACAAATTAAGCAACAGGAATGTCCCAAGAGTAGAGGAATGGTTAACACATGGCATATCTATGTAATGGAATATTTTAAAGCCATTAACTAAGTTGCCAAACAAATCCTTAATGACTATAATGACTTAGGCAGATGCTCATGATATGACATTAAGCAATAAGCAAAAGGGACTATGGTGGTGTTTCAGGATTTAGTATTCATGGTCTCAGCTCTTCACAAGTAGCCCCAACGGTCTGGCACATGCTATGATATCACAGAGTAAGAGCAGAATTGTCAACCCCTGAGACTCTCCCATAGGTCTGGAGTATACTCAGGCAGAGGGGGAGCTGGCCAGCTGCTGTGTCCACACATTACTGTGGGCGCACATTTTCAAACATTTATTGGTGGCTGTCAGTGATGGATTCTATGTTTTTAAAATGTGATCCCCAGTAAACATCAGCAGCTTATGTTTATGTTTATGTTTCTCTTTATGGAAATAAAGAGAAATGAAACAGTCAAAAAAGTCAGTGGTTCTTAGAAGATTTAAACAAAACCTCAAAAATATAGAATGCCAAGTTCAAGAAAAAAATGCTTAGTGACTTAATAGTGTGATGTGATGAGACTGCCATGCTTTCTGTACATAAACAGCCACCAACAATTTGAGAAATCCATGTGGGCAGCTACTCTTTACCAAAGTCCTAAATGTTAATGGAAAGACCGCTTGATTTCTTATGTCTATTTGGTCAGAGTGTTATTTGTGGATTTTGGGGCTGGTGAATTGTATTTAATCAGGAGAGTTGATTTTAATGTTCATGAGCAATTTGGTAGTGTTTAATCTCTCTGTGTAAAATGCATGTACAGCACAAAGATAAAGGAAAGAAAGTGAAGGGGGAAGAAAGAGAAAAAGAAGAAAGAAATTCACTAATGGTGAATTGAAAGAGAATTTTGCCTCTAGTCTAGGTGAAACATCAGGTGTTGGACTAACTTTATCCTGTTTTCTATGAGGCTGGGAGTAGGACCTGAGATTACTGCTTTCAAACACGAGAAATGCAGCTTGTAATCTGGGAAAAAAAGAAAAGCCACAGAGAGCTCTTAGGTCTTCTTGCTTCACAACTAGAGATAGATCTTGATCTGTGATGGAGGGAAAGGACAAACCCAGTTGTGCTGCTGGGCAGAGGGGCAGAGGTCCGAATGTAGGGCCACAGAGATTTGTGGGGTTTTCAAGGTGAGATTCTGGAGAGAAAGGAATCTATGTAGAAAAAGGGCTCAAATATCTGCAAAGGTTCACTATCTGGGCTCTAAGCTGCCCTTTTTCTGGGTGTAACTCCAGTTCGTCAAGTACTGAGCAGCTCTGAGAGCCCTGGGTGCCTCACAGAGTCCTGACCTTTGTCATGGTTCTGATTAGCCAGAGCACAAGGATGACACTGAGCTCTTGGGCATTTTTTTGTCACCTTCATGGCCAGGATAGAACTTCAGTAGCCATAGAGTCAAGGCTGCTGCAGACCATGGTTTCTCAACCTTCACACAAGGTGCACTTTGGTTCTACTGGAGAAGAGTCTGTTCCATACACTACAGGGGATTTAGCAGCATCCTGGCCTTTGTGTCCCATATGGGAGTAGCTGCCTCTGTGTGCAGGAAAAAACTGCCTCCAGTTGAGCACAAAACTTTCAAAATAAATTCCAAAAGGACTGGTCTGCAAGTAAATTAAGTGCCTAAGAAAGCAAACCTTGATATTCTGGAAAGACAGACAATGAAAGCTACAGGGCAAACAAGGCTGGATTCATCATGTGCAGCATACAAATGTTGCTCAGTGTGTGTGGCCTGCATGAATTCCCAGTGCCAAAGAAAGCTCTCCAGTGCCACTGGCTGTGGCTGTCATTGGCAGACTGCCCCCAGTGTGCAGATCTCTCTTGGGTAACCTCAGGGAATAGTGGGCTTGTCACTTCCTTTCATGGCAGCTACAGCCAACAGTCCCTGGTCACTGCAGATAAGAATCTCAATCTGTGGCCCCAAAGTGGGAAATCTCTGACGAGCCAATGTAGAGCTGGTGGTGGCATCAGCTGGTACTGTTTCTGGGACATCTGGGATACGGTTGCCAGACATCTCCTTTTCATTCCTACTTTATTTCCTTTTCTTTCTGTGGGGGCTGATTCCAAGGTGCTCCCTAATAAATGTCCTTCAAGGAAACTCCATCTCAGAGTCAGGTTTCAGGGGAATTCAATCTGCAATCCAATAAAGAAATCACTAGGGATAAGAAACAGAAGCCTATTACCCATAATTAGAAGAAGAACCAGGAACAGAGAAAAAGAGGATGAAGATAAGTTAGGTAAAACTCTTGAAGATATTGGCATAGGAAAAGACTTTATGAACAAATCCTCAGTAGCACGGCAATTAGCCCAAAGAATCAACAATTGGGATCTCATCTTTTAAAAAAACCTTCTGCACTGCCAGAAATCACAAGCAGAGCTAAGAGACAACCCACAATGTGAGAAAAATTTTTTGCCAGCTGTTCCTCAAACCAAGGTCTACTATCTAGAATATATAAAGAACTCAAAAAATCAGCCCCCCCAAATATAAAGACCCAATTCAAAAATAGGCATCTGAAATGAACAGACATTTCTCAGACAAAGAAGTAAAAGCTGCAAGTAAATATATGAAAAAATGTTCCACATTACTGGTCATTCAAGAGATACAGATGAAAACAACACTGGGATTCCACTTCACCCCACAAAGAATGGCTGCTACCAAGAAATCACTCAATAACAAATGTTGGTGGGGTTGTGGGGAGAAAGGAACCCTTCTCCATTGTTGGTGGGAGTGAAGACTGGTGCATCCACTATGGAAATCAATATGGAGATACCTCAAAGAGCTGGGACTAGAGGTTTCATTTGACCCAGCCATCCCTCTGCTGGGTTTCTCTCCAAAAGAATCATACCATATAGCAGCAGTTTGTGATAGGTGAAATTTAGAAACAGCCCAATTGCCCATCAACTGGAGACTGGATAAAGAAGATGTGTGTGTGTGTGTGTGTGTGTGTGTGTGTGTGTGTGTGTGCGCGTTTAAAAATAAAATGGAATACTAACCAGCTATAAAGAATGAGACATTTATAGCTAAGTGGATGCACATTGAGGCCATGAGTGAAATTAGTAAGTTACACATGTGTAAGTACTGAATAGTTTCTCTGGTGTGAAAAAGTAAAAGTGTAAATAAGGTTTAAAATGCATGTTGCATAATAGGAAGAAGTCTAAAAGAGTAGAGGAAATGGGAGGGACAGGGGAAAGGTAAAAAGGGAAAAGAAAAAAATGTGTGAAAAGGAAAAACATGGAAACAATGCCTTTGTAAACAGGGAAGGGTGGAGGGGCAAAAGGGAGGGCTGGGGAATGGGGAAAAATAAGAACATGGTAAGTCACGTACAGGTGCAAGACCCCAGTGATGAATGTAACTGTGTTGTATACCTAATATGTACCAATAAATTTAATAAAAATAAAGAAAAGAGAGAAAGAGGATGGCTAACTGTGATGAAAGGAAATGGACTTGAAAAAAGTTGATAGAAATATGTTCAAGATTGAAAGCAAAGCAGGAGTGGAGTGAGGAAAAACCTCATGCAGGAAAGGGAAATGAAAAATGAATGAAATGGAGATGATAAACTGAAAGACACTACGTATAAAATTAAAAAGTCACCAGATAGCTTTAATAACAGATTAGACACCACAGACAAAATACATGCTTGGTGAAGAAGGAAATTGGGCAATCAAAACTTCAAAATGAGGCTCAGGGAAAATACTGACTGGAGAAGAATGCAGCAGAGTCTCCATGTCCTTGAGACTCACCAAGCATTGGACCCTTTTCTTAGCAGCTGGTGATGCAGGATACCAGACCTGGTCTGTTTTTGTAGAAGAGCATTACAGTCTGGGTGGAAAATGTCTGTCAAAAGTCTTACGTGTTTGGAAGGTGGCTGAATCATGGGAGTGCCATACACATCAGTGGATTATGTGAACTGATGAGTTCATAGCTGACTTGTGTTGGAAGTTGGGGCCTGACTGGAGGTGGTCACTGAGGGCATGACTTGGAAAAGTGTATTTTTGCCTTCGCTGCTCCATCCTCTCTGTGCTTCCTGGATGCCACGGATTGAGCAGTTTCCCCTACACCCTCTTTCCATTCCCCTGCACTGTGCCGCGGAGCCAACCAACCACAGACTGAATCCTCTGAAACATGAGGCAAATAAACCTTTCTTCCTTTAAGTGGTAAGTGGTGTTAATTTGTCCAAGCATTGGGAAAGTAGTGAATACAAAGAGATATCTTGATATGCCTCAGACTGCTTGACATGAAGAGATTCACCATGTGGCAAGCTGGTAAGACCCAACAACTGTCAAGAAGACATCTCGCTGGGACTTCTAGACATAACATGTAACATGGAACACCTCGTGTCTTGTATTCTGGGGGGTGACTTGGAAGCAGCCCTGGAATTAACATCTTAGAATCCTAGATTTCTTTTCTTTTCCTTCTTTCTTTCTCTCATTGAGTTTATTGGTACATTTTAGGTATACAGTACAATTGCATCCATCATTGGGATCTTGTGTCTTTACATGACAGGTCTTGGTTCTCATTTTGTCCCCATACCCCTGCCCTCCCTTCACCCCCTCCTTCCTTCATTATTTACAAAAACTTTATTTCCATTTTTTCATTTTCTCATATTTCTTTTCTTTTCCCTTATTTCCTTTCTCCTACCCTTCCAAATTCCCCTACACCTTTAGCCCTTTTCTTTCTATTTCACATTGTCAATTATAGCATTTGGATCTTATTTATACTTTTATTTTTTCACGCCAGGGAAATTATTTGGTATTTACACATGTGTGACTTACTTATTTCAATCTGTCAAAGATTAAAACTAGACCCTTATCTTTCACCATACACTAAACTAAAATCCAAGTGGATTAAAGATCTAAATATTAAAAAAGAGTCAGTAAAATTGCTGGAAGATAAGTTAGGCAGAACTCTTGAAGACACTGGCATAGGAAAAGACTTTATAAATAAATTTTCTTTTCTTTTTTTTCAGGCAAAAGCACAACTTTATTTTCACTTCTAAAAAATTTAAGTGAACAAGAGCAAAGGAGACAGTGAAGCTCAACTTTTTACTTTAATAAAATCAGAATACACATAGTAAACGCAGTATTAGCATCTAAACTAATACAATTAGCAATTACTAAAGCTACAATGACTTGAGGTTTGATCTCTACATTCAGCAAGTTTAACTCCATTCTTACCATGATTTTTGAAACTTTAACTGAAAAATTGCTTGCTGATAAAACTTTCTCAAATGCAATTGCTGAATGTACAAGTCACTGATTATGTCATTACAACAAAGATAACCACATATTTGTGGATTGAAATGTGCCAGACATTCACTGAACACACATCTGGACACTTCAGTGTTTTGAAGTGTTTCATTAATATCTTAAGACAAGTGTATCAAAACCTAGGCATGATTTAGTTTCAAGTAGCTAATTTTGTTTTTACTAACATCAGAAAGTTATGGCTACACTGCTAATGCTTGGTCTGCTTAATTTGACTTAAGAGTTTAATATAAGAACATTAAAAGCTCATGCTACCCTGAAGTATATAATTTCAGGCATACATTGACACTCAACATTCAAGTGCCAGTGTTTTTGTACTAACTTTTGGTCAAGTTTCTTTAAACTTTCAAAGGATCACTATTAGGCTTAGAAAAATAAATATTTGTCAAGATGTTCAATAAATATTACATAAAACTAGCAGCAAAAAGTATCTAGAAATCTGTTGTGCACAAATAGTTTTCTTCCCATCATTCCCATGGTCCCAAATAAATTTTAGAATCTGGTCCCATCCCCTTCCTAGACAAGCTGTGTCTGACAGTCTCCAAGAGACAAAATAAGATTGGAAGTTTTAAGGACATGCACACAAGATATATAATATATATAATAATATATTATATATATGTATTTCTCTGAATGTGTAATAAAAGAAATACTTTGTAAAAAGTTATGGGCAAAATGTACAAGGGCCTAAACCTAGACTAAGTGAAATAGCACCATAACAAATGACCTCAATACTGTCAAGTACACCTACTTAATAGAAATTTTAGAGCAAGGCACCATACACTTGAAAATCTGCTGCACTTTGGGAAATTTTGACCATCTTCCTATGCCACTGTAAAGATCAAGCATTTGGAGCACCGCATTCTGGACACAAAGTTAGCCCAGAATTCAAAGTGGCAGAGGCATTTTAGTGGTGGACAATGCTCGCCTTTGGCCAGATTTAGCATAAACAGACTGTAACTACAATGGAAACCTATGGAACTAAAACTGACTGCACTGCACTGTAGAGCAGAATCAACACCTGGTGCAGTTGTGTAAATATTTCCAACCTGTGTGATCTCAAAGATTTCAGTTTGTTACTCATCTGAAGCCATTTTTACAAAGTTTGTAGTAAGCCAGTTTAACATATCAACTCAGCTTGAACAGAGTAATGTGAATGGGCATTTAAAATAAAGCCTGCTGTGTAATTTTTCCTGTTTATTCCCTCTTGACCACAAAACATCAACACTAGCCTGCATTATTAGACCAAAAATCATCCAGGGCCCTGATGAGGGCTGGTCATTGCTGTGATTAGCCATTTTACCATTTCAATTTCATTTATGGCAGACATTTAAAAAGTCTAAGTAGATGAATCCTCCTAAAAACCTATTTCAAGTTATCAGACCTTTAAACTTTCCCTGTAATAATATGCCCACATATGGCTAGCTCATAATTAATGATCTGCCTAAACTTTGAAAGACAAATTGTAGTATTTATTCTCATTAACTTTGAAATCAGTGCTTGGAATGTATGCATGTATTCATACATCACCTCATCTTGACTGGAATGCCTTATTTGAAGATGATTAGGTTCTAAATACCTGTCCAGGACAGAGTGAGCAAATCAGGACTTTAACTTAATACAGTTTGCCACATTATAAACTAATTCCATTAATATACTTCAAGACGCTTGTTGTTTGTTTTCCCCCAACCTGCAAGTATCAAAAAAGCTTAATACAGTCAACTGCATATGTTTTTTTTCTTATAATATTTATGGATGAATCAATGATTGCTTTCCAATTGTATCACACCTGTGTGCTAAGGTTTGCTTTTAGCCCATGTTCAGTAAATTTATTTAGTCAAAACAATTGATATCTTTTTTTCCTCATTGAGTTTATTGGTACCTTTTAGGTATACAGTAAAGTTACATTCTTTATTGGGATCTTGTAACTTTACATGACAGGTCTTGGTTCTCATTTTTTCCCCTTGTCCCTGGCCTCCCTCCACCCACTCCTCCCCTCCCCATTTATACTTTATTTCCATTTTTCCTTTTCTCATATTTTTTGCTTTCCCCTTACTACCTTTCCCCTACCCTTCCCACTTTCCCTACACCTTTAGAGCCCTTTTCTTCCTATTTCACATTGTCAATTAACTCATTAGGATCTTATATATTATTATAGTTTATTAACACCAGAGAAACTATTTGGTGTTTACACGTGTAACTTATTTACCTCACTTAGGAGTATATCCTCAATATGTATCCACTTTCCTATGAATGAATCTAATTTCTCATTCTTTATGGCTGAGTAGTATTCCACTTTATAGAAAAACCACATCTTCTTTATCCATTTTCCAACTGATGGGCGAATGGGCTGTTTCCAAGTTTTAGCTATTACAAACTGTGCCGCTATAAACATTTGTGTGCATATATCACTCTGGTATGATTCTTTTAATTCTTTTGGAAAGATACCCAGCAGAGGGATGGCTCGGTCAAATGGAACCTCTAGTCCCAGGTCTTTGAGGTATCTCCATATTGATTTCCACAGTGATTGCACCAGTCTGCACTCCCACCAACAATGGAGAAAGGTTCCTTTCTCCCCACAACCCTGCCAACATTTGCTATTGTTTGATTTCTTGGTAGCAGCCATTCTTTGTGGGGTGAGGTGGAATCTCAGTGTTGTTTTCATCTGCAACTCTCGAATGACCAGTGATGTGGAACATTTTCTCATATATTTGCTTGCTGCTTATACTTCTTTGTCTGAGGAATGTCTGTTCATTTCAGATGCCCATTTTTGAATTGGGTCTTCATGTTTGGGGGGGGTTATTGTTTTGAGTTCTTTATATATTCTAGATAATAGTCCTTTGAGGAGCAGCTGGTAAAATTTTTTTCCTACATTGTAGGTTGTCTCTTAGTTCTGTTGATAGTTTCTTTTGCAGTGCAGAAGCTTTTTAATAAGATGAGATCCCAATTGTTGATTCTTTCTGCTAGTTCCCATGCTACTGAGGATGTGTTCATGAAGTCTTTTCCTGTACCAATGTCTTCAAAGGTTCTGCCTAACTTATTTTCCAGCAAATTTAGTGTTTCTGTTTTAATATTTAGATCTTTAATCCACTTGGATTTTAATTTAGTGCATGGTGACAGATAAGGGTCTAGTTTTAATCTTTGGCAGATTGAGATCCAATTTTTCCAACACCATTTATTAAAGAGGCTATCTTTCCTCCTGTGGGGATGGTCAGCTCCTGTGTCAAAGATGAGGTAGCTGAGTACATCTGGAGTTGTTTTTGTGTCTTCCAGTCTGTTCCACTAATCCTCAGGTCTGTTTCTTTGCCAGTACCATGCTGTTTTTATCACAGTGGCTTTGTAGTGCAGTTTCAAATTGGGGGTTATTATACCTGCTGCCACATGTCTATTGCCTATGATGGCTTTTGCTATTCTAGGTCTCTTATGGTTCCAAATGAATTTTTGGATTCTTTTTCTAGTTCTGTGAAATATAATGTTGATATTTCAATTGGCATTGCATTGAATCTGTATAGCAGTTTTTGTAGTATGGCCATTTTCACTATGTTGAATCTTCCTACCCAGGAACAGGGGATATCTTTCCATTTTCTTATATGCTCTTTGATCTCTTTTTTCAGTGTGCTGTAGTTTTCAGTGTAGAGGTCTTTTGCTTCTTTTGTTGGATTGATTCCTAGATACTTCATTTTTTTGAATGCTATTGTGAAAGGAATTGTTTCCCTAGTTTCTCTCTCAGTGAGTCTGTTATTTGTGTACAAGAGGCTATTGATTTTTGGGTGTTGACCTTGTATCTGCTACTTTGCTGAAAGTGTCAATTAAGTGTAGAAGTCTTTTGGTGGAGTTTTTTGGGTCTTCAGTGTAGAGTATCATATCATCAGCAAATAATGATAATTTGACTTCTTCCTTTCCTATCTTTATTGCTTTAATTCTTTCTTTTGTGTTATTGCTGTGGCTAATGTTTCCAGAACTATATCAAAGAGGAGTGGTGATAGTAGGAGTCCTTGTCTTGTTCCTGATTTTAACTTGAAAATTTTCAGTTTTTGGCTATTTAATATAATGTTGGCTGTTGGTTTTTCATAGATAGCCTTTATTAAATTGAGATATAGACCATCTATTCCAATTTTCCACAGGCTTTTTAAAAATCATGAATGGGTGTTGAATTTTGTTAAATTTTTCTTCATCTATTGAGTGGATCATATGGTTTTTGTCCTTGACTTTGTTAATATAGTGTATTACATTTATTGACTTATGTATGTTGAACCACTCTTGTAACCCTAGAATAAATCCTACTTGGTCAGGATGTATGATCTTCTTGATGATCTTCTATATTATGTTTGCTGGTATTTTTTTTAAGGATTTTTGCATCTATATTCATTAAGGAGATTGGCCTGTAGTTCTCTTTTTTAGTTGCAGCTTTCCCTGGTTTGGGAATCAAAGTGATATTTGCTTCCAGGAATGAATTTAGAAGTATTGCTTCCCTTTCAATTTCATTGAAAAGTTTGAAGAGTAATGGCAGTAGTTCTTCTCTAAATGTCTTGTAAAATTCAGCAGTGAATCCATCAGGACCTGGGCTTTTCTTTGTTGGTAAATTTATAATTACATTTTCAATTTCACTGACTGTAATTGGGGTGTTTAAAATGTTTTTATCTTTGTTAAACTTTGGTAATTCGTAAGTATCTAAAAATATGTCCATTTCTTCTGTGTTTTCCATTTTATTAGAGTACAGGTTCTCAAAGTAGGTATTAATGATCCTCTGAGTTCTGTTGGATCTGTTGTGACTTCACGTTTTTCATTCTTAATTGCATGGATCTGAGCCTTTTCTTTCCTTTTTTTGATAAGGGTAGCTAAGGGTTTATCAATTTTATTTAGTCTTCCAAAAAACCAACTATTTGATTCATTTGTTTTTTGTATTACTTTCTTAGTTTCCATTGCACTGATTTCTGCTCGAATCTTTATAATTTCCTCTCTTGTTCGAGCTTTGGGTTTTTCTTGCTCTTGTTTTTCTAGGAGTCTAAGATTTATCATTAGGTTGTTTATTTGAGCTTGCTCTGTTTTCCTAGTGTGGGCATTAAGTGCTATGAATTTTCCACATAGAACTGCTTTCATTGTGTCCCATCGATTCCTGTATGTTTTATTGGCACTTTCATTTATTGTTTAATTTCTTGTTTAATTTCCTTTGTGATCCATTGATTGTTCAGGAGAGTGTTGTTCAATTTACATGTGTTTGTGAAGTTCCTATGGTTTCTCATGCTATTTATCTCCAGCTTGCTTGCACTATTATCTGATAATATACAGGGGATAACTTCAATTCTTTTGCATTTATTCAGACATGTTCTGTGAGCTGGTACGAGGTCTATCTTGGAGGATAACCAATGTGCAGCTGAAAAGAATGTGTATTCTGATTTTGTGGGGTGGAACACTCTATAGATGTCTGGTAAGTCCATGCATTCAAAAGCTTGGCTCATTTGTAGTATTTTGTTTTTGAGCTTTTGCCTAGATGATCTGTCTATTTGTGATAGTGGGGTATTTAGATCCCACACTACAATTGTGTTAGTGTTTATTTGGTTTTTCATGTTACTTAATATTTGTTTTATATAGTTTGGGACATTAATATTTGGTGCATATATGTTTATGATTGTCATCTCTTCCTCTTGAATTGTTCCCTTTGCAAGGATGTAGTGGGCTTCTTTGTCTCTCTTAATCAGTTCTGGTTTGAAATTTACTTTGTCTGCTAATAAGATTGTTACCCCTGCTTTTTTCTGGGCTCCTGTCATGTGGAGAATTGTTTTCCATCCTTTCACTTTCAGTCTATGGGCTTCCTTTTGCACTAGGTGTGTTTCTTGTATACAACATATTGTTGGATTTTGCTTCTTAATCCATTCTGCCAGTCTATTTCTCTTGATTGGTGAATTGAGGCCATTAACATTGATGGTTATAACTGATATGTTCTGACTTATTATTGTCATGTTATTGTCCTTTTGTTGACTCTTTTTACTTTTTCTCCCCTCTCCTTTTAGTTTCTTGCCTTGCCTGTTTGATTTGGTCTATTGTGGCTCATGATATTGTAACCTTCATTGTCTTTTTCTAGGATACTGTTTAGAATTCCTTGTAGGATACTGTTTAGAATTTCCTGGTTTGGTATATATGAAGTTTCTCAGGTGTTCTTTGTCATGGAAGTATCTTATTTTCCCATCCATTTTGAAAGAGAGTTTTACAGGATACAGCAGTCTAAGTTGGAGGTTGTTCTCTTTTAGTACTTGAAATATCTCACTCCAGGGTCTCCTTGCTCTAAGGGTTTGTGTTGAAAAGTCTGCTGTGATTCTGATGGGCTTTCCTTTGCATGTGATTTGTTTCTTTTCTCTAACTGCTTGTAGTATTTTGTTCTTCTGTTGGGTTTCTAGGATCTTGATTATTATATGTCTAGGTGTAGATTTTTTTTTGATCATGGCTAGTTGGAGTCCTATATGCCTCACTTATCTGTATGTGAAATTCTTCCCCTTTGTTTGGGAAGTTTTCTGTCATTAATTCTGTGAACAGCTTTTTTAAGTCATTTGTATTTTCTCCTTACATTTCATGGATTCCTATCAGTGTTATGCTATTCTTTGCATCATCTAGGAGTTGTTAGATCGATTTCTCATGATCTCTTACTGTTTTAAGAGACCTCTCTTTTTGCAATCACTGACTGCAATCCTATCTTCTATATCTGAGATTCTATCTTTGCATCCATTTGTTCTGTTATGAATACTTTCAACATAATTTTTAATCTCCTGGATATCTGTTTGAATCTGTTTTATGGATTCCATTTCTTTCCTATGTTGGATGCTTATTTTTTTCAATTCTTTCTTATGCTGGGCCTTCATGGCTTCTATCATGGTCCTGAGCTCATCTATGTTTTTGTCAGTTTCTGCTGTAAAGTCTCGAATCATGACTTTCATTTTGCTCACCATCTCTATGGTTGTCTGGGAAATTATTTCTGTTTTGAATTTTTCCAGTGCCTGATTGATCTGTTTTGTTACTTCGTATGCTGTGAGTTCAGGGTGTCCTGGTGGTTCACTATCAGCCTTTTCATCCTCATTTGCCCTACTGTTTGCCATTGGTTAACTGGAAATCTGTCTTTGTGTCTTGCTTAAGTGTTTTCTCATTTTTATTTTTGTTGTTGCATTGCCCTTGGTTTAATTTCTGGGTTATTATTTAAATCTTCCTGATATAGTTGCTCTTCAGCTTTTGAGTCTCCAACATTCTCATTTTCATAATATTAGAGAAAACAGTTCATTAAATCAATCACAATCCTTTATTCCAATTGATACAATCAGCAACAGTATAGGATCAAGCACAGTTTGCAAATTGACCACTTGTGGAAGTCATTAATATATCACCTTTAAACCATGTGAATTAAATTAAAATGAAGTAGCAGCCCAAAATATGTTTGTGGTGAATAAACTTTTCAATATAGCATCTTTACCATTTAGGATGGGGCTTAGACAGAGTTAGGACGAGAGGAGTGGATAAGGAAAAGAATTGGTGAAGGTTTCAAGTGAAGCCAGAGGACATAGAATGACCATACAATCTTTAGGAAACTATGAAATTTAAAAGGGATAGACTCAGTGCAAAAATAAGGAAAAGAATATATACCCTTAACAGTAATAGGGGCTCACTTTCCCTTGAAACTATTGACCCATGACTGAGGTAAAATGACAGAAGAAAAGAATATGAAGAAAAAAGAAAAAGTGATAAAAGAAGAAATCTGAGTTAGGGTGGGAGCAGTAACAACAAGGGAGATGAGGGATAATATGATGGAGCAAGAGACGGAGTTGGAGAAAGAGGACAGAAAAAAGAAAGAATTTGTAGAGTGGAATGATGAAAAGAAAGAAAAAGATGAATTTGAAGGGCCTCTTTCAGACTATATCTCTGCTGTCATAAGATACAACGTGTGCAGCCATGTGCAGAACCAAGTCCCTTGATCTCAGCTAGCTGATGGAAGACTCCCATGACGCAGACTGACCTCAGGTTGCACGGCCCAGATTGAGTTCCCCCACCTCCTTTGGGGTTGAACTCCACACAGTTCTACTACAGGTTTCCCCCGCCCTTTTTAAAAAAGAGGTTCAAAGTTGGGAGCTCAGAAAAATACCCTTTATTACCACCTATGCCTCTGCAGAGTGGGTCCAAGGACTGGCACAATCAGGAGGTGTGAGAGCAGTGGGGGTATGTTTCAGGGGTGCACTTGAGGCTCCCTTCCCTGCTGGAGCTGGTGGCGGTGTAGGTAGGGGAGGGCGTGGCTACCCAGTCCCACCAATTCAGCCCAAGCAGGCCTGAGGGAGAGCAGACTGTGGAGTGGCCTTCCCAAATCTCACCTTCCTTGCTGTAGCTGGAGGCATGCCACAATTGATATCTGGAGCATTACTGAGCCAACAGGACATCAAAATAAAAAGTTGTCTAAAGTTAAAGGCACAGCACATTAACAAACAAATGATCCCCAATAACAAAATTATAAATGCAGTTTGGGATGGGGGTAGGTGGGAGGGAAGTTAATCCAAACTACAGCAATGAAGTCTTCAAACCGCCTTCTGAACAGGGCTACTGTTTATTCCTTTCATTTCTTCTTGTGACCTTGAGCTCCCTTAAAAAATTTCAGTGGAGAATCACAGCTGGTCATGTGCTGCAATTTCTTGAATCTACACAAGGTGTAGTCTGGCTAAATTACATGTGGTTTCCACATTAGCTTGTTTGTCAGGGTGACCGACTGCAAAGCAGGCTTAGTCACCCCACCAGTCAACCCTTTAGGGGTTGTAATTTCTTCCATATCCATCACTGTTGTAAAAGCCTCCATAACCGCCTCCACCAAATCCTCTGCTGCTGCCATGGTCACCCCCACCACTGTGACTGCTGCTTGTGTGGCTGCTGGTGAAGCTGGAACTGCCGGTGCCACTACTTTGTCACTAATCTCTGGCACCAAACCCTCCACCAAATCTACTCTTAGAACATCCGTGACTGCTACCCTTGTAGTGGGCATTTGAAAGCCATGTTTTCTAACAAAGATGGCGCCTCTTGTTTTGCTTCAACAAGAAGATCCAACAAATCCTTAGTAATATTTATGTTCATTTCATTGAAGAATGAGGCGGCAAGGCCAAGGTTTCCTACACTTCCTTTTCAGCCATTGTGATGGACATATTCTTCAATAGAACTTGGTGGAACAAAATTGATAATGTTTCATATTTGAAATATCTAGTCCTCTTGCTGCTACTGCAGTTGCCACTAGAATTGGGCATTTTCCTGAGGGGAACTGATGGAGGGCTTCTTCCCTATCTCTTTGAAAATCATCTCCATGAATACTGGTATAAGCATATCCCTCATGGTATAAGAAATTACCCAGAGAATCTGTACCCTTTTTGTTTCCACAAACACTAAGGTTAGTGAATCCTTACCTGATGCATTTAGGAGGTCAAGAAGAAATGACTATCTAGTTCTTCCACCCAAACTTCTTTCTGTATGATGTTCTCAGAAGTAGAGCCAACCCTTCCCACAGCCAGAAAGATATATTCACCTAAGAAATCACGAGCCATCTTCTGTATTTCCTTAGGAAAAATAGCACTAAACATCATAGTGTGGCAGACACATTTTGGAGGTATAGTATCTTGTTCAACAATTCTATGTATCTGAGGTTCAAATCCCATATCCAACATCTGATCAGCTTCATCTGACACCAAGTATTTGCATAAGTCTATCCCAATCTTTTCTCTTTCCATAATATCCATGAGACATCCTGGAGTAGCTACTAGCAAGTGGTATCCACATTCTAAATCTCGAATCTGCAGACCCAAATTGGCACCACCATAAGCCACACAAAGATGAACTCTAGATTGGTATGAGAATTTTGTGGCTTCTTCATAGATCTGCACTGCCAACTCTAGTTGGTGCCAAAACCAAGGAGATTGGGTATTGTTTGTGGCACCCATATCTTCCATTTTCCTTCATGGCCCTCAAGGATTTGCCTGGACCATCGGAATAAATCTGACTCAAGATGGGCAACAGAAATGCTGCAGTTTTTTCAGACCCTGTTTGGGCACAAGCCATCAAGTCTCTTTTCTCTTTGATAATAGGAATAGCATGCTTCCACAAGGGAGTTGGGCAGGTATAACAAGTAAGCTCAGTGTTACCCATAACAATGCCTCCCATCTCAACATCACTGAAACTTTCAATATGTGGAGGACAGTGGTTGCTTATTGTCTCAACTGGAATGTCATTTTATCTCTCGAAGTTAATCCCAGTGTTGCCTCCAGAAAATAGTTCCTGTTCCAGGTGTTCACTTGTTGGGAGTGGTTTTGACCAGTCATCATCATCTGATTTGTTACACCAGCAACTGTTTGCACCACGTTCAAATTGCCAAAGCAATTTGACTCCTGTCTCCATGGCTACCACCGCCATCATAGTCACCCCATCCATGATCATCAAATCTTTCCTTTGATTCACTGAAGAAGCTAGACTTCCCTCTTGAATCATTTCAAGATCCAAAACTGCTGTAGGTATCCTTATCTTGACTAAAATCCCACCCTGAACTGTCTTTGTGGTAGTATTCTTTAGTAGCTTCTCTGGTCCTTAAGTGAAGAGGAATATAACATCCTTTGCTGGCTGTACTTCCTCCAGTTTGATTATCTGAAGAGTTCAGGTCTAGGCCAGCAAACTGCCAGTCCAGCCCAAGCACATTTTCTATAGCCACATGACTCATTCTTGAAGATTACCAAGAACTCCGAGCTTTCTTCTGCTGAGCGAATACGCCTGGTTCACTGAAAGGGCCCTGTCATGGGAGACCTGCAGCTCTACTAGATTTCTTTTCTTGTGTTCAAGATACCTGTATATTTCCTTTTCATTTGAACTGTTGTCCTGGAAACCTTTGAAGCAAACAGAGTGAAACAAACTACTATTTAGCTTTGAGCAACAGAGTCTGTCTTCCCCATGGCTGAACATGAGTCTGGACTGCTTGTAGACCTTGAATCACTGCAGGAGAAATGTCCTTGGGAAACGTCGTGAGGGGAATCACACTTGTGCTACATTTATGGGCTCCTCTTCTCTGCAGTGATTCTGTGGTAATAAATGTGTTTAAAAACCTATAGTGTGTTGCTTTGAATTTTTATCTATAGCATAAATATTTTCACATTTCAAATGAAATTTTTACAAAAACCCTCATGCTAGAGTATCACATAAAACACTTATGCATTTGAAGAAATGGGATGCTGCTGCTTTGTTTTAAAACATTGGTGTAGAATGAAAATGTATTATTTATATCAACTCTTTCCATTGCCTTGAAACTGAAAACCTTTTCTGTGGCCAAGTCTGAATAAATATGCACTTTGAAGACTGCAATGTCTTCATTTAGCTTGAAGTGAAGCATGGGAATTTCCTCTTATCCTTCAGTGTTTCACCTTCTCTTCTGCACCATCCTCCAGTCTTTTCACTTGATCTTTATAATCTTTTAATTTTCAGGTGTAGGAGTGGATTTCTTACTGTCCAGAGTTTTTTTTGTATTTTATAGATAGTCTTGTGGTAGGGGCCTGGGCTGGGCTCAGAGATAGCCCATGGGTGTGAACTGGTAGATGCCATATGTCAAATTGTCCAAAGATAGAGCTCAATAGTTGTAGAAAAAGCCAGGCAATGCAATCAGGCATTATGGATCTGGGAACACTGGACATGAGAGGTCACACAGCAAAGTCAACCACAGACTAATAGATAAAATGAAAGAGTCCAGGCCAAGACACTGGGAGAAGGAGAGGCCAGATATTTGCCAGTGCCTGGAGAAAGCAGTGTAAGGGGATTATTGGGATTGTTGTGAAAGTCATCACACCCATCACTAGTAAGAGTATATAGAAAACGAGTGCTTGTCGCTACTATTGAAAGCAAAAAGAGTTGCGCACAGGTGGTTAGGCCTCATAGTATGAAGTATAACTTATGGTTAAAAACCATAAACTTATAGTAAATATGAGTCTTAGATCACAAAATTAAAAAAAAAATCTGAACTGAATTAGTTCAGGCCAGCATTCTAGCAGTCATTGTAGTTTTTGGCTTCCTGGTCTCCTATCTGCAGGATCACATCCCATGTCTGGAGATAAGCATTGATTACATTTGTTTTTCCCCCATCATCTATCCAGGTACTGGCTCAGGATCCAGTCCTTACCTCACCCACATTGTCCTTCCTTGCTAGTCTTCTGCTCCCTGTAGACCCCAACAGAACATGGGGCTCTGCTGTCCTCACATTCCAACACTTCTGGGGCTCTGACGATCCTGCTTTAGGTACCACTCTCAGATGGGAGTCTTGGCCTACATTTCCTACACTATCCTGGGTATAGCAAAGTGCAACTCATGTGATGATATACATTGATATAAAACATACATGAGTGCAAGAGAGACAGAAAGAGTGCTTTTAAGGAATTGCTTCTTTTTTAAAGATAATGTCATTGATAAAATGTATTATTCATGAGTAATTAAGCAACTGGTTGGAGCAATTGCTGCTGGTGGAAAATCTGAAATCTACAGAGCAGGTCAGCGGTGGGAAACTCACATGGGAGGTGATGCTGCAATCTTGAATATGAAATACACAGGACAACACAGCAGGCTGGAAACTCAGGCAGGACTTGTGCATCCCAGTCTGTAGACAGAACTACTTCTTCCTGGGAATCCTCAGTCCTCGCTCCTGCAGCTATCAGATAAATGGACAAGATGGACTGTCTTACTTTCTTGTTGTTGGGACAAATACCTGACACCTACAAGTTAAAGGAGGAAAGGTTTATTGTGGCTCATAGATTGTAGAGGTTTCAGTCCATAGTGGGCTGGCTCCAAGGCAGCGATGCATGGCAGAGTGGCCTGTGCAAGAGAAATAATCCATGGTGTGTCAGGTAGGAGGAAGCAAGCCTTCCTTCTTTCCCTCTTTATTCTATCCAGGCTATAAGCCTATTGTTTGGTGTCATTTACACCCAGAGTGGGTCTTCCTTCTTCAGTAAGTCCATCAAACATGCCCAGATCTATGCTAATCAGTGGACTAGTCAAGTATCATATTCCCATGACCCATCACCTTCCAAAAGACTTCCTATGAATGAATGAGGCTTGGAGGAGGACATCTAGATAGAAGTCTTAATACCCATCCTACAGTGGAGGATCAGCTCTTATACCTAAAATCCAGAGTGGAAATGTTATCACACCTACTAAACACTGTCACAGCAGCATTCAGACCAGGGTTTGATCAAACAGCTGCATGCTATATAGCCTGGCCGGAACACAGACCCTCACCATTGTTCTGGCTTCTGGTGTTGTGGTTTCTTCTGTCCAGAGACGCTTCCAGGTGCAAACTCCAGGGCAGTTCTGAGTCTGCTCTGTGCCCCTCAGCTCTTTGGCTGGAGGATCAAAGTTACCACTGTCCATGCCCTCACTCCCTTCTCCCCTGGCCATGGTCAGGGCTGCAAGTTTTGCTCTTAATTAGGATTTTTTTCCTGCCAAATCAATTTTCTATGCAGAGTCCTCTTAGCTCCTCTGAGTCTTTGGCTTATGATACTCAAAATCTAAGACTTTATTGTTTTTCTTCTTTTTATAGTTTTTCACTTCAGGGGCAATGACCACTGCAAAATGGCCTATGTGGTGAGTGGAAAAGGGTCATGAAAAGTAGTCTTCATCCTCAGGGGGTGTACTCCTAGACCTTCATGGGAGACTGAAGTTGTGAACAGTACTGAATCCTACAATCCAATGCCTTTCCCACTTCAACTAGGCACTTAGCACAAACTGTGCTGTGACTTTTATGGATTTCGTGTTCCTTCTTCACAGTTTCATGGATAGAAGATTAATTCTTACTATAGATTTTAGTAACCTCAGTGTATGATCTTTGTTCTTTCCCTATGAAATTAAGAACTTTCATCTTATCACTTAAAGAAAGCTGTGAGGTTTATCTGGGATACGTCAACTTGAATGGAGTAAGAAGTGCTTGTTGGCTTAGTGGAGTACAGTTCTGGGTGTGTCTGTGGATGATTGACACATAAATCAGCAAACTGAGGAGGGAAGACTTATCCTGGAAGTGGGTGGCACCAACCAATAGGCTTGTAGCCTGGATGGAATAGAGAGGGAAATAAGAAGGAAGTCTTCCCATTTCTTCAGAGGAGTTCCAGTCTTCACCATTGCCTGAGGACATTCATCTCCAGTTCCTTCAGGCTTCCAGTGCAGATCCTTTGACTCTGAAGTGGACTCACACCAGACTCTGTGGTGAGTTACAGGCTTTTAGCTTTGAACTGGATCCCCTGGCTTGATAATGTGCAGAGGCCATTTTGTATCCTCCCCACCCTGATTTGGCAGGAGGCCATTGTAAGCCCACCTTGCACTCCATCTTCATTATATCCTTGGGCTGTGAGTAATTTGTTCTGTGAGTGTTCTGCAAGATGAGCAATCATTCATAATAAATCTTAACTTGATAAACAAGTGATGTCTTGTGTACAAGTAGAACATGATCCTGAATGTCACATGATCACACTTGAGCCAATGGTTCTTTTCCTTCTCTCCCTGTGGGTTGTGGGTGAACATCTGCCAACAGCAAGAGGTAATGGACAAGATCTCTGCAGAGGAGGAGAAAAATGTGAAGAAGACCCTCACTTCAAGTGAAATTAGGGAGATATGTAAAATGTAGGAAATAATACAATGTTTTGCAGAAAACTACCACCCAAATAAGGCTATAGCAGTGTGAGTGATGAATCTGTTTAACAACAATGCAGTGTCACATTTCTGTAAAATCCTCAACAGGAGACAAAAGTAAGGGTCACTGGATGGGTTCCTTGTTAGAGTTTCATGAACAAAAAATGATTCCATTGAGCCAATAGACAGCAGTGATTCCGTTAGTGATAGTGAAAGTTGTCTACACATTAACCCTCCTTTCTCTGTCTCCCTCCCACCAGCCATGAAAGTTTTCAAAGGTAAGTGCAGGTTAATTTGTTTATTTTTCTTTATATTCTGTGTTGTCTTTATTATTTTGTATTATATTACAATATTTAATCATTTTTATATGAATATTTTTGGGTTGTGGAATGAAGTTTGCATTATTTCTTAAAGGGAAATTTGCTTGGATATGCAACCACTATTTTACTAGTTATATAAATCGGTTCTTCTAGTGAACTCTGATACAGCAGCACTTTATTGTTTCTGTTTGGCATAGTCGAGTCAGCAGCATAATGACTCTTGTGCTTTGGGAACATTATTAAGTGGGTCACCTGTACATGAACACTAAGACAGCTAATCAGATTAAAGAAAGGACTGCTGCATGACTAAGGGAGGGCAGTACTTCCTTCCTGGACACATGGAAGGAAAAGGTGACTCAGATCATGGATGGGACATGGTAGGACAGTGTCAGATCCTGTCCCAAGTCAGAGCAGTGTGTAACTTAAATCTTATGGGTTCTTTATTTCTGGAATTATCCATTTAGTATTTTTAGACCATGGTTGACTGCAGGTAACTGAAACCATGTAAGGGGGAAATATAAAAAGGGTTATTTAGCCTGTCTAAATCATGACAGGCCTGCAAAGAATGTTTACTCCTCATCCTCTGGCCCCAACTGGGTGGGCCCCCTAAAGCTCCCCAGTTGCATTCTTCAAGAAAACTATCACTCCCCAAACCCAGGAAGGGACAGTGGCAGAGCTTCCTCTGGGCTGAGAAAGCCTACAGTTTGTCCACACACTGAGGGCTAAGTTGCTTTCTTTTATTTGAAAGAATCAGGTGGTAGGAGCTGGTTCTGCATGAGCCTCTGGCATGGTCTGTCCTTCCAACCCACGTCAGTCTCTATGGCTGCATCTCCAGCAAGGAGGGGACCTGAGCCTGAGCTCATAGGACAGGAGAGAACACTTTTCATTTGCCTCCTACTTGCTGCCTGAGACCCCCGTGAGTCCCAGGAAGTGAACCTGAGCTTCCATCACTAGTGGTGTGAACAAACAGCCTAATGTCTGATTTTTCTAACAGGTCACCCAGACAGCACCTTCAGTGTCCTCCTGACTCAGCAGGAGCCTTGGGAACACCAAAAGGGCATTTCAGGCACATGGCACCCAAGTTTTTCCAGGAATGATACAGATCTGTACTTCTTCAGTAAATGAAGCTTATAGACATCCAATGAAAGAATGGTTGATAAACAATTTTTCAAGTTCTAAAATGTGATGTAATTCAAATGAATTTACTGATGAATTCCACTGGTCTCTAAAATGAAACATTCCACAGGTCATATGACACCAAGTGCACCGAGCACATTTTCCCTCTTATAAGACCAGTGAATCTGTAGTGGCCTCACAAAAAGTTGCTATGAGGGAAAACCATGGCCAGGGTGCAGATAAAGCTGTGGTACTGAGATCACCATGTGTCCCTCCTCCATGGTGGCTTGGAAACTCTTCCCAGCATTGCCTGCAGTGGGTGAGCTTCAGGCAACAGACTGAGAGTAGATTTGACATGGGTCACTTGCAGGCCTGGCCAGGGCAATGCTTCCTGTCTGTTTACCTTCCCAGGTGAACCAGGAAACCATGGATGAAAAGTGGAAGTGAGACAGAATGGAAGTGGTCTCGATTCCTAAATGATGACTTGGACAATTGCTGCTTCATGATCAGCAATTCACTTTGGACTTGTCCATGAGAGAAGCCACCGTGGAGGTTTCATGGAGAACCAGTTGTAGCAGCAAGCATTCTTTTACTGACACAGGTGCATCTAGAGTCAGGGTGAAATGTGGTTCCTTCCCAGCTCTGGGGATGTCAGAGCTTTGAAGCCCTTCATGCAGGGGATGTCCCTTTGGCAGACCCTGGATTGTGGGTGCAGGATAACCTCTGATTGGCAGCCTTCCCTGCTACTCTGGCCTGGGTTTACCCATCTCTGCACCTCTTCTCATCTACTGGTCTCATCTGGGGTAACTCAGCACACTCCCCAGATTGCATTAGAAAGAGAAATCCTGAAGAAATGAAATTCATCTCTGGCCAGTGGGCAGAGTTTGCAAAATCCTCCTAGAATGAAATTGTCTGATATTGCTTCTCTAGGCCATGAGCAAATGACTAGAAGGGAGAGATTTGATTTCCTTTTAAAATATGACCTGAGCTCCCCGCTCCTCACAGGTATTGCTGAAGGGCAAGGAACTGAGATTCAGTTGTCATTCTGTTGGGATGCTCCCTTTCCTAATGGTCTCCATTTCTTTTGCATCCAGGACACAGGATCTTCCTATTGTCACCCAATGGCATTGGGTGCCTCCTTGAAGCTCTCCCAGTGTAAGCCCCTGATGATGCATCCACCACTGCTTGCGACATCCAGGCCTGGGATCCTTCTCTCTGCTTCCGGGCCCTTGTGTATGCTCTGCTATGTCAAGTGACCCAGTGATGATAGCGAATAGGGAAACATGTGGCCATCCTCTGGTGCCGCTTGCCTCTCTCCACAGCCTCAGTGAAGGTAAAGACCAAATGCACCATGTACTGGTAACAGTTCTCATCCTGGATCCTGGGGTCTAGGGCAGCTTGTGTCTAGGTGAGATTCTGAAGCCCTTTGAGAAAGATCTGCACTTGGTTTGCTGTGTGCCCTGGGTGCTCCTGTTCTGATTTCTGCTTTAAATTTACTTTGGTTTCATGTCCCATGGGAACCAGGACATCTGACATGAAGGATGCTTTGGAGCAGGGCATGGAAGAAGCCTACATTCTATGTTTAGGGTGAGGATTTGAAGTGAAACAAGGTAGGCTTGCACCCTGGTCCTGCCACTAACTTGGCTGTGTGTTGCCAGGCAGCTCCTGGACTCTGGACCTCTTCCTACTTCCCAGCCTGCGGGTGGCTTCTCAGGGATTGTTGGTCTGTGGTCTAACAGGTCTTGGGACCCCACTTGGTACCATGTGCTTAGGGGCTGCTGAACCTGTAGGCTCACCCCATTCCTGCTTTCTACCTCATTATGCTCCTTACCTCTGTGCGTTGTAGCGTGAGATAGGTGACCTCAATATGGTTACTGTTGTGTTCAAAATTTTCTCTAGCAGTTAAAACCATGTCAGATACAAATCTTTATCTTTTAAATTTAAAATTAAAAGAGATTACAACCACCATTTCCCTTAGTTTTCTTTTGTTTTCAACATTCCACTGTTCAAAAATGGGACGAGACCGAGCTCGGCTTCCCTGGTTTGAGCTCAGGCAGCATGTTCCAGGGGTAGTGGCCGGGAGGAAGGCTCACTGCTGCTCTACCCCACCACAGTAATCTGAGTTGCAGAAAAGCTGCTCACACAACAGAGCTGCCTAAACTTGCTTTCCCTGGGAAGCCATGGTGCGGGAATGGTGCCACACAAAGCTAAGTTCTCCAGTTTGGGTGACAACAGCATCTTTCAAGCATGCTCTGCGCAGGTCCCTGCTGAGCTTGCAGAGCCCACACGGTGGCGCGGGAGCCGCAGTGATGACAGATGAGTGTGGGACAGAGAGGGAGGGGACGGCTGAGAAAAGCAAATTTCCAGAGCCCCGCAGAACACCACTCAGGCTGGCCCTTCCCGTGTGTCTTGCCCATGTCTTACAAGTTTGTGCTTTAGTGTCCTCCTGGATCTGCCTGTGCCTTTTCCTTCTGTGAAAGCGAGCTCTCCCCTGTTTCCCTAATAAAGGCAGGGCGAGGGTTTACATTTTCCATGTCTTCATTTAGTCCCTGGCACTCCAGGGTGCATTGGGTTTTATGTTTCAGCTCTTACCTACTAGAAGGATTAGGGAGTACCCGTGAGCTAACCACATGTTCAACAGAGGACTTGGATCTAGAATACAAAGTTTATTTAAAATTTTCTCCCCACTAAGTTTATTGGTACAATTTATGTGTACAATACAGTTACACTCATTATTGGGATCTTGTGCCTTTACCTGACTTATCTTGGTTCTAATTATTTTACCTTTCCCCTGCCCTCCCTTCAACACCTCCTTCCTTCCCTATTTACAAAGACTTTGTTTCCATGTTTTTCCTTTTCTCATATTTTTTTCTTTTCCCTTCTCACCTTTTCCCTACCCTTCCCATTTCCCCTACTCCTTTAGCCCTTTTCTTCCTATTACACAGTATCAATCATACATAATAATTATACTCATTGTGGGGAGTTGTTATGTATACATAAAACATATTAATTCTTTTTATGTTCCCTTCCTCCCATTCCCCTCCTTATATCTCTTGATCACCTTCCTATTTGCAAAAGATCTTTCTCCCTATTTCTTGTTATCTATCTTTTATTACTCTCTTTATTTATACCTTGGGTTTTTCATATAAGTGAAAACATGAAATATTTAAGCTTGTGTGTCTGAGTTATTTTACTTAATGTTATAATCTCAAGGTGTATCCGTTTTTGTACAAATGATTCAAATTTATTCTTTTTATAGCAGAGTAGTACTCCATTGTCTGTAAATACCATATTTTCTATATCCATTCGTCTGTTGAAGGACATATAGGCCACTTCTAAGATTTAGCTGCTATGAATTGTGCTGCTATACACATGACTATGCATCTATCCCTGAATTTGATGTCTTTTAACTATTTTGGAAGTGTATCTAGAATATGTAGAAGACTCCCAGAACTAAAAATCTACAATCCTATTAGAAAATGAACAAAACATGGACTGATATCTTACCCCATGGAAGGATATTCAACTTCATTAGTCACAAGGGAAAGCAAACTAAAACCACAAAGATATTGCTAACATTTCCATTAGAATGGTTACAATAAAAGTTAGTGAGGGCTGCTGATTTGGCTTAGTGGTTCCACTGCCTGCCTGCCTTGATAGTGCATAGGGCCTGAGTTTGATCCCCTGTACCAAAAAAAAAAAACAAACAAACAAACAAACAAACAAACAAAAACAGTGATAATGCCAATTGGTGGCTAAGGATGCCAACTCAATTTCTCATGCCCTGCTGGGACGAATATAAGTGGGTATAGCTGCTCTGAAAAATGGCATGGTGGTTTGTGTTATAGCTAGAAGTGGTTTTGCCTCACAAACTACCGATAGTACTCTTGAGCATTTATTCTAGAGAAACAAAAATACATTTTTATGTAGAAACTTGTATGGAATGTTAATAGTGGTTTCATTCACAATAGCCCCAAACTAAAAAATACCAAATGTTCTTTAATGGATATAAGTTAAGCAGACTGGTACAACCACACCGCAGGGTGTTATTCAGTAGTAAATGGGAACAAACTATTGTTACATGCAATAACTTGATGACTTTCCAGGGAATTGTGCTCAGTGAAAAAAAACCAAACTCAAAAGGATATATATCGCACAATTTAAAAAATATAATTACAAATATTGAAAAGAATTACAAGCATTAAGACAAGATGGTGTATAGATCAGTGGCCAGGGATGGGGAGGGCACAGATGTGGCTGTAACAAGGTGGCATGTCGGAGACACAGGCAAAAATCCTGATTGTGGCGGTGACTGGAGCGACACATGATAGGCTGTCTCAGAGCTGCACAAACTTACAGAGAAGAGCTCATTTGTAACCAGTGGAACTGAGATAGGTGCTGGGAGTCACGCCACGGTCCATTTCCTGACTTTGATACAGCAGCATTATCAACAGGGACACTGCGTGAAGTTCATGGGACCTCTTTGTCCATTTATTTGCAACTTCTTACAAACCTCTTTTAAAAGCTATGCATGTTCAAGGTATAGAACATAATGCTCTGATATAGGTGGTGAAAGAAGTACAGCAGTCAAGCAAATTAGTGTACCCATCGCTTCACAGTTACCGTGTGTGTGTGAGTGTGTGTGTGTAACACCTAAAATCCTCTCTCAGCAAACTTCCAGGATATGCTACAGTATCATTCACCATAGTCCTCACGCTGTACATGAGATGTCTTGACTTATTCCTCCTACCTAACTGCAACTGTGTCCACTTGGACCTGTGAATCTTTTTTTTTTTTTTTTGTGTGTGTGTGTCCAAGTAGAAAATTTAAAAAAAATACTAGATTCTGAAGTGCAATGGAGACAAGAAAAGGAAATTTGAGAAAAGGTTCACTTACAGATTATGGAATAATGGGAAGCACACTGGGCTATAAAGTCCTCTTTTGTCCTTGCCAACTGGGCAACCCTGGCTAGTGAGATTGGATCTATGAGTGCTGAGAGCCTGATGATACGAAGGGGACTGTAAGCACTGCTCTACTTCCAAAGGTTATTCTAAGATTCAATGAGGTGTAGATAAAGCAACTTTCATAGTGTTCAGAACAAATTAAGTGTTCAATAAATGTTAGTTCTCTCTATGGTTGACAGCAATCCACTGAATATTTCAAAACAGCCAGAGGAAAGGATTTTAAGGGTTCCCAAAACAAAGCATACATATCTGCGGCGAGGAGGACATCAGTTTCCCTGATTTGATCACTACATATTATATGCACATATTGAGATGTCACATTGCACCCCGTACATAGGTATAATTACCATCTTTCAATTAAAATATATAAAAAGTTAGTTCTTCCTGTAATTTTAGTCATAGTCACTACATTAATGTAAACTTGTACGTATGGGGTAGAAAGTACTGGCTATCTTTATAGAGGAGTTGGTTGTGTTTTTAACTTTTGGTATTTGACAGACTATTTGAGAAACCCTCAGTCAAGTGTCATCCGTCCCTAGAAGCTGTTGGCCAGGCCTGATGTGTGTGTGTGTGTGTGTGTGTGTGTGTGTGTGTGTGTACATACACTTGGATACAGGAAAAAATATTTACTAGTTAGAACTTTACCTTATGAGTAGTTAGACCACAGACAGCTTTCAACTTCTTGTCACTGTTTCAGCCACCACCCATCAAGGATTCTTCCAGGTCACCAAGTGACCACTACAACAGAACTTATTCATTTATCCACAGTGACCATAAACACATTTCTGGAACACTCTCAGTTGAGCAATAACTTTTAATACTGTATCATTTTGGCATCATCTTGATAATTTTTGAGAAATGGATAATTTTTAAAAGATTGATATTATGGTTTTCACTGTGTATCAACATTGGCTAGTGTTTCAGTCCTTTTTCTTTGCTTTGTTTTGCTTTTGGTACTGAAGATTGAACTCAGGATCTTGCTCTTGAAAGGCAGGCGCAGTACCACCAAGCTAAATCCTCAGCCCTCAGTTCTTTGTCTTTTTTTTGTTTTTGGTACCGGGGATTGAACTCGGGTCCTTGCACTTGCAAGGCAGGCCACCGAACCACTGAGCTAAATCCCCGGCCCCCTCAGTTCTTTTTCTATTGCTATAGCAAAATGCCAGAGGCTGGAAATTTTATTTTTTATTTTTATTAAAAATTTAAAAATGTATTAATAGTACATGTTTGCAGTACCTAATGATTACATTCATCGGGGGAGTTGGTGCATGTACATAATACATCTTAATTCTTTTTATTTCCCTTTCTCTTCATTTCTCTCTCTCTTTCCTCCCTCCATCTCTAGATCCCCTTCCCACATGCAGAAGGTCTTTCACATTGATTCATAGTTCCCACCTTTCATTTTGCTCTTTAAATTATACTTTGGGGTTCTCGTATAGAAGAAATCATGTGATATTTAAGCTCATGTGGCTGATGTATTCTACTTAATATTATGGTTTAGTAGGAATTCTATCAAGAGGCTTATCTGACTCATGATTCTGGTGACTGGATAGTCCAAACAGCATGGTGTCATCCTGGCCAGGACATCTGGCTGCATTATAATGTGGTAGAAAAATGGAAAGGAATCTGACCACAGAATAGGGAGAGGGCAGTCACATGGAGTGATGGGAAGCAAAAGAGGTGTCAATCTTGCTCTTTTTTTTTTTTTTTTTGGTACTAGGGATCGAACTCAGGACCTTGTATTTGCCAGGTAGGCACAGAGCCACTAAGCTAAATCCCTGGCCCTTGCTCTTTTTATAATAATCTGCTCTTGTGGGAGCTAACTGGAGTTCTGAGAGAGCTGCATTTGTCCCTTCTAAGGCAAGATTCTCAGTGATCCAAACACCTCACACCAGGACACACCTCTTAAAGGTTATGCTGCCTTCCAATCTTACCAGGCCAAGAGCCAAGCTTCCAGCACACAATCCTGTGGGGGTGACACTCAAACCAGATCCATATCATGGCAGCTGGCTACCTTGTCAAACACCTCAGTCTGTTGTAAAACAGATTCTGAATGTAGATACCCAGGTACCTAACTTCAGTTCTCTCGGTCTTTCATGGGATCTTGAGATGACATCCGTGCTATGATGTCCTAACTCAAGTTTTATTGGTTCTATCTTTCCAGCTATCCAACCAAATAATGGATCAGGGGATTGGATGATGGTTTCTTTAACATTTAGCTTTCCTGCTTCATTGACTTACTGCATAGCTTCCCTTACATTCCTTAAATGCTTATATTCTCTTTTGGATTTGTCTTTGTAATTATGATCTATAGCCTTAGAGAAGCTTCCATCAATCTACAGTGCAACCATCCTTTCTCATGAAGAGGAGAGGGATGGCAGCTTGGACCCATTACAACATTCTCCCTGACCAAACATGCTGATGTGGACACAGTGTTTATTCCACCATGGTGACCCCTGCTCTCAGTTTTGTGGAAAGACAAACAGGACCCAGGACATCCTTGGGAGCTTGATTATTGCAATTCCCTTCCCCTAAGACATTTGTAGCTACCCATAGCTGTCTGTTTTTCTATTTCCAACTCTGTGGCCTAGTAGGCATCCCACACTTAGCCTGTTGCTTTTGAATCCAACCTCCTCTTGGACACTGAGCTATTAAACTTCTTTCTTTCCTGCTGGTAACCTTTACTGGTTGTAAAAGATATTGAAATTCATAGATTTCCATCAAAGGCAATGGATTTACTTTTCTCTGTTCCTGAGGCCTCTCCAATTTTCTTCCCTTCATTTCCATATCTCCATGCTTATTTGCATGGTAATTTTTACTTTTCTCCAGCTCACCCCAGTTTGCGCCTCTGACAGTCTGCAGAGACAAGTGCACGTTTCTGTGCAGTGGGTTGTGCAATGGGTTGAATTTGCAGGATATATTCTCAGGGAGAGAGCAAAGCTCCATTCAGATAGAGAGCACTACCCGCTAATTAATTATTCACATAATGTGAAAAATAAATGGAGCTTGTTAACATTGACGCTATTAGCAAGTTAACTTATTTTAAAACCGTTTTATTGATGATTAAGTAATAATTGCATTATTAAGGAGTCTGGAATTTTTGTGCATATTGACTGGTTCTTAATTGACTAATTTCTAAGGGGGGGCATGAAGGCAGGAGTTGTTGATTTTTTTGGAAGACTTGTAAAAGAGTTGCTTTTAACATTTTATAACTAAACTTATAAGAAGTAGGTTCTAAAAGATTATTGGGCCTGTGAGTTGATTCCCTTAACATAAATAATTAAAGCAGTCTTAATTAAGTATTCTAACTGAGGTTCTGGTCGTTTTCTTTTCATGTAGTTTATTATACAGGATAGCAAAGCTAAGAACCATTTCTTTTAGTCCAGTGTCTCCTATCTATCAGACAGCTTTTAAAGTTATACTTGAACTGGAGAATTCCTAGCTTAAATTGATGTTGGGGTTGAATTAACTGCTTCTATTCTTTATCAACTAAAGGAATCAGGGCATGTACTGAGCTCAGATCTGAATCACCAATATTGATTTCTTAAAACATAAAAAATTGATAAACTAAAAATATCAAAGAAAGATGTTTTTCCCAAATACTCAGATAGCAAAAGTTAACTTGTGGAGTACATATAACTCCTTTTCTCTTTTGCTGTCTTTATGTGACTTGTGCCAGACAACACCTTGTTTAAGCTCCCAGTATCTTTTGGAAGTTATTGTATTCGTATGTGGAAGATGGGGAAACCGAGGGCAAGAATATTTAAGTAAACTTCTAAGAGGTTACTGTTCAGGGTTTCTTAGTTTGGGAAACACCTGTGGGAATCACTTGGCATTTGGCATATAGATTAGGCTGAATTTTATGCTTTGGCCTGTGTGTCTCCCAAAGGCCTATGTGTTACAGTTGTGGTAGCTGGCCTGTAGCACTGTTGGGAGACAGTAGAACACTTAGGAGATAGGGTCTAGTGGGCAGAAGCTAGGTCACTGGGTACCTTTGAAGGGGATATTGGGACCCTAGTGTCTTTCTCTTTCTCTCTTTCTCTTTTTTTTTTTTTTTTTTTTTTTTTTTTTT
>NW_022900928.1:87003338-87036139 GCF_012274545.1 Fukomys damarensis | reverse complement strand
TTTGGTACAAGGGATTGAACTCAGGTCCTTGCACTTGCAAGGCAGGCCACTGAACTGCTGAGCTAAATCCCTGGCCCTCTCTTTCTCTTTTTTGCTCTGGGTCACTATGAGGTGAGCAGCTTCCCCCACCACACACTCTCACCATGACAGGCTGCCTCACCAGAGCCCAAGAAAGATCCTGAACTGAAGCATCCAAATCTATGAACCAAAATCAAACTTTCCTCCTTCTAAAGTCAACTGGTGTGGGGTAATTTGTTATAGCAATGTAAAGCTGACTAACACACTTCTCAATATTTGGAGATGGGACACCTATCTTGTCATTTAAAAAAAAACTGGATCCCTAGTTTGTTCATTTAAGCACCAGTGTTGATCACTAGTCAACAGCATAATTACTCCCTGACTCACAGGATTCTGCTCTGGGCAAGGACTGTCATGCTTAGGTGGGTCAGCTGGAAACTGAGGTAAAAGGAGAACATTTCCTATCTGAAAAATCCAGGTCTCAGAGTATTGGGGTACATTTTTGTCTTCAGTGGTCTCCTATTACAGCCATTTATGCCCCACACACTTTCTAATTAGCCTTGGTTGTAGTGGTAGCTCTTTTGGATATCAAGGCCCTTATTCCTTTATACTCTTATTTTTATGAGGGTATTTACTGCCAAAAATTAGTCCTAATCCTGTCAAGAAAAGAGAAACCACTCAGAATGAAATTCCATGGAGGGAGCTGGCAAAAGACCAGCAAGGTTAAAGAGGCCAGGTGGGTGACAAAGTAGTTAGGAGTAGCAGGAAGATTAGTCACAAGTAGTGACATCACTATCTCTGTCTGGAGGAAGTAGTTTCCCCAGTCTAGGAGCATTGCCACCTGGAAGGCTTTAGGAGATTGAGGGAGAGGGTCTTTGGTGGGAGCTGTGGGCAGGAAGGAGAGGTGGCCTGGGACTTTCCCTCTCCTCTTGAGCCTTTGTCTTCCACAGGGACCTATCATGGTCAGGGCCAAGAGAGCTTGGGAACTGAGTTCCCAGAATACAGCAGACAGGGACACTGCAGGGAATGGCTTGCACAGGGAGGCAAGGGTGGTGTGCGTGTCCTCCTGGGGACCATCTACCATTTCACTCCCATCCCTCTAGCTTGGAAGAGGAACCACTGTGTAGATGACCAGTTTGATCTGTCACCTGTGGAACCAGATGGGTGGGGCTTTCACTCTTGTCTTAGGCTATCTCAGGACCATGTGATAGTGGGCTATAAGCTATGTGATCACAGGCCCACAAGGCCCTTGTGTAACCTCTTGCAGTCAGAGCCAGGTGGACATTGTTTTCTAGCTCAAAGGAGGGGTGTTGAGACAGCCAGGGGCTCTGTGGCCAGCAAGATAGTGCCCATGTAACCTTGTTCCTGGAACCTGGGTATTTGTCAGGATATGTGGCAGAGGGGAACTGAAGGTGAGGATGGAATTAAAATTGCTAAACAGCTGACTTTAAAACTGAGAGATAATCCTGGATTGTCAGGCTGGTCCAATGTCACCACAGGAGTCTTTAAAAGTGTGAGAGGCAGAAGAGAGCCTGAGGGAAATGTGACTTTAGAACTTCTTATGTGGTAAAGGCAGCCACCCAAAGGAAAGGCTCAGAAGTTCCCTTAATCAACCTAGCTTAAATAGCTTTTATCAGAGATTAACAGACTGTGTATAATAAACATTGGCAAAACTAAATTCCAAATGGACTAGAGATATAAACAGAGTCATGAAACCTATAGTAGCACTTTGATTATGACAGACTGCAAATATGATGGTGCTCCCTGCTGATGTTGTCTCTGTCAAAGGACAGGGAGTCAACCAGACAGTAGCCATGGCAGTTGCCCCTCGGGTGAGGCCTGTTGGTGAGCACAGAGGAGTGGCTCTGCCCACAGTTACCTCCTACACACCTGCCTTGCACCAGAGTGTCGATGGACAGAGGGCCAGGGACCCAAAAAGAGAACTCTGCTATCCAGGGAAGAGTAGATAAAGGTGGTGAATAATCCAGCAACTCACCAGAATCCTCCTGAAGACACAGCACATCCCTTCCTGCCTTTGGTTTCTGTTTTGTGGCTGGATGCTGACTGGATGCTACAGGGTTAGTCTAATTTCTTGACAATTCATCTGTTGATTTAAACCTAACTGTGCTGTAGAGTCTGGGAAGAATGGGAGGAGAGAGGATGGGAGTTGGGGAGAGAGGGAGGCTGGATAATAATTTACAAGGGAGGAGGAGTTCTATACTCTACAGAACAGCGAGGTATTGTAGTTTACAGTAACTTTAAAAATCTTCTGTAAGGAACTAAAAGAGAGGAGTTTGATGGGCCCCAATGTAAATAAATGACAAACCCCTAACTCCCCCTTTTCTGTACTGGGAATTGAACTCAGGACCTTGTGCTGGCCAGGCAGGCACTGCACTGTTGAGCTACATCCCTGGGCCAGAAGGGACAAGCTTTTAAGGAGCTGGAAATACAAATTACCTCGATTTGATCCTTATACATTTTTACATGATCAAATGATCCTACTATACCCTAACCTCTAACAAATTAATAAACTGCTAGGTATTTTCTGGATTTCAACTACAAAAAAAATGGGCTGTTTCTGCATGCCAACCACTGTGCTGAATGCTGAGGGTTGAAGGATAAAGAGAAATAACTGAATTAAATATCTGTTATCCTGCAACTTGGTGACTGAAAGAAGCTGCAGGAGAGGCATCTTTAGTGCCCTGAATGCCACTGTACCTTTTGGTACTGGATTTCTTTGGACACACGTGTGTCCTGATGCCCTGTTAGGAGGGGCACTGCAGATTGCAGCAGTGATTACATGTCAGGTTCCTGATCATGTACCAATTTTGACCAAACATGGTGGTGGCAGCCAAGGAGTTAAATCTGAGCCTTCTGTGAAGTTGAAATTTTCCATCAGGCCCACTGTGAAGCCCTGCTAAGAGGGTACTGCTGCTCTGATGTCTTGAGAGCCAATTTATGCTCCACCTCTGCCACTTTAAAGAGTGTGAGTATCCTAAAATTCTTACATATTTTTGGAAGAAGCCAGACAGTGTCATTGCTGAACATTTCCAGCAGCCTCTGCCTGAGCTTTCAGAGTAGAGTGAACTCTTGAGATAGCACTAACTCCATCAGAATGCCAAGTGGCACTTCTGAGCCAGCCACTGTATCTTGCCCACAACAGGAGTTCCTGATGGGAACCGATTTCAGAAATTGGGTTAGAAGGACCATCATCAGATACCGCTCTGTGTCCTGAGCTGCTGTTCTTTGGGCCAAGCGCAGAATGGCCTCCCACTTAAGCCCCACACTGTCCTCATACAATTTGATAGATCGTTTAGCATTTATCAGCCTCTGAAGCTCCATGCCCAGAAGTGACATTTTCCTGGAATCTAAGTCTTTAAAAGCTTATAGAAGTGCTAGATGGAACGAGTGGGTGATTTATTAGGCTGCTGCCTAAATCAGAATTCCTTTGACTGTGGTGCGAGAGTTGCTTAGTGCCCTGGATGATGATAAATGATGCTCTCACAGGAGCTAGACCTCAGAGAGGGTCTTTAGTGGTTTGGCAAACTGTATGGCTTCTTTGGTGTGGAACAAAGTTCTTAATATCTCTCATTAGTGTGTGGGGAGTGTCATAGATCCTTTGGGAATTTGATAAAAGCTATGGACCTTTTTGATAGACAAATGTTTCTACATATATTAGTCTTTAGTTCCGATTGAAACCATTGGTTCTGAGGCTCCAGGTCAATGATTGCTGATGTAGATTGTACAGCCCATGGACACTGCAGAAACTCGTAGACATCCCAGACCTAGGACAGCTGTCATGCACAGCAGTTCTGCACCCTGACTTTTGTCTTCTGGGGCACACATTCCACCTACATGGGAGAGCTGGCAAAGGCTATACAGGAAGTCAATTTGTGCTTGGGAAAAAGGCTCCACCTTCTCTCCAGGTATAGTATAACTCTCTTTGGAGACCAGTGAACTAGGTGAAGTCTGGCTTTTTTTTTTTCATTTCATGCAAACAATTCCATGTAGTTTGTATTCCCCTAACTACCTAGGTCTTGTCAAATTTACCAACAATCTTAATCTTTCCAAGCCCGATATCTTCATTCTTCATCTTTCAGGATGGCTTAGCAACATGAGAGCAATGGTTGCTCCTTCCTTGAGATTCTTCTCCGTTGTGGCTTGCAGTAGGGGTTCCCACTGTTTCCCTGGCCTCTCTTCCTCAGCCTCCTTTGCTGGCTCCTTTGCAATTTCGTGCATCATAGATGTTGGAGTGTCCTAGAGAGCTTATTTCATCTTGAGCTTCATTTATTCTCCAGATGGCTTCAACCAGTTCCATTGCTTAAACATTCTGGATGCTGGTGTCTCCAACTCTGATCACCACAGTGACTCTGACTCAGACATCTCAAACATCCAACAATGACTTAGGAGAGCTACTGGGGTGACTAAACATCTTGAAATCTTTATGCCCAAATGAAATTCATGATCACAGCAAGGTCACTTATCTGAGGTGAGAGAGGCTAGAAGAGAACTAGTTGGGGTTCAAGTGAAGAGATGAGTGGTTATCAAATGAGTATTTACAGAGCACTCTTCATTTTTAATCTTCTACCTTACTTTGACTAGGAGCTCTCTGAAAACCCAGTTGGAGTTGCATTTCCAAAATCCATCACTTTCAGCTGGCTTTCTCCATTCTGGTGCTCAAGACCTCATCACTTTCGCTTCTCACCTGGGATAATACAATGGCTTCCTGTTTCCTCCGTGACCTCCTCTGGCCACTCTTCCATTAGAGACCACAGTGGCTTTTCATAATCACAACCAAATCACAGTCCATCAGTTACCTTCTAAAGCCAATAAGGGGCCTCTCGTTATTGGAATGGAATAAAAAACAAAACGTCTTACCATGGATTCTCTGATGCTCAGTCAGTTTCTTTCTTACGTGCTTGCAGTCTATACTGTGTTGTAGCTAGATTCAGTGGTCTCCTCTTCCCCCTCCTACCCCTCTTTCCACTTCTCCTTCCTCCCCTACCCCTCCTCTTCCTCTTTCCTCTCTCTGTCCTCCTCTCCTCTCCTCTCTTCTCCTCTCCTTCTCTCCCCGTCTCTTCTGCATTTCTCATCACTATCCCTCTCCTCACCACCTCTTTTTCTTTCTCCTCATTCATCTCGGTCTCTCTCTCGCTCTCTGAACATGTGAGGCTCATCTCTCTCTTTCAGAGAAAGTTTCTACAGAAAACATGGCACAAGTTAATTTTCACAGATCTGCTGCCTTAACTCTCCAATCTGACTGTAAGCTCCTTGAGAGCAGACACGCTTTAATGCTTTCTGTCTGTAGTATGTTCACATCTTCCTCCAAATTCCTCCCTTTCTCTGTGTCTAGAATGGTGACTCAGATTCATTCATTTCACACATCACTGATGGGCTCTAGGTTAAGTAATAGGAGTTTGGTAGAAATTAGTTATTTCTAAGTTAGATTGTTTCTCTCAGTTTAGAAATAGCCAGTGCAAGAGGAGGAAAGGAGAGGGGAGAAACTTGCTGTCGTGAGCGAGATGCGTCGATGCACATTTTCAACACAGGAACAACATCATGCTAATGAATTGGGAAAACTACCACAAGCTAACTTTATTGCTTTGGCTTGGTAATTGACAAAATAGTATCTTCATAGCATGTACGAGTAAATATAATTTCCCAAAGTGCTAAATTCATTCCTAGGCTGTAGATGGGAGAATCAAACTTAATGGAAAATAATGATATTCTTAACTAGATTAGACAACCAAGCAAGGTAAAATTTGTTAGTCTTCCTTCCCCCATAGAAAACTTCTGCTCAGAGTTTAGTCTGGAATACAGAAGGGCAGCAAGTCAAAACATATTAAAGGAGAGGGTATTACTCTTTTTTTGCCATGAACGACTTCTTCTGATTTACACACACACACACACACACACACACACACACACACACACACACATTATTAGGTGTGAGGCTCTGTCTGTGGAGGTGCTATACTCAGAAGTGGAGAATATATCTTCCATCCTTGCTCCAAAGCCTCATCTTAATTTAGGACAAGTCTTTCTCTGTTGGAGCTAAAAGCTTCCTTGCTAATGCAATCTCAATTAGCTACCAAGTAGAAACACTGCAGAGAAGCTTAGCTCATCTAGTTTAGTAAGTAAGCTTAAGCACTGCTGTAAATATTGTTATTAATCATAAAAGAGCAGAGTGACTTGGCTCATCTTTGACGGAACTAGAATATTTCATTCTGGTTAAAAATCATAAAGGGTTTATGGGACTGAACATCATAGGGTTAGTTAAAAGTATAGAAGTGTATTTTTTCCTTTCAGCTCAGATAAAAATAGAGAGAATCAAGGAAGAGAGAACTTAGGGATATATAAGTTTTTTCTTACTCTCTAGAAAGTGAAGAGTGTGCCCAGGTCCTCCCCTGTCCCCTTTTAGTAGAACAAACCTTTTACCATCTTACCCATTTTTTTTCAGTGCTGGAGATTGAACCCAGGGCCTCATACATTCTGGGCAAATGCTCTATATAAGCTACACCCCCGGCCTGACCAACTTAGACATTTTTAAAGGTACAGATCAGTGGTAGTATATCCAATTATAACATCCAACATCTGTCCCCACTGGCATTTCCATAACTCATTTCATCTTGCAGAGCCAAAACTTTGTACTTGGTGAACAGCAATTCCACATTCCCTCCTCCTCACCAGCTGCTGTTAACCAACATACTACTTGTAGTCTCTGTGTTTTGCTTTTCTAAGGACCTCATACCAGTGGAATCATGCAGTGTTTGTCATCTTGCGTCTGGCTTATTTTACTCAGCATAATGTCCTCCCAGTTTCTTCATGTTATAGCCTGTGACAGAACTTCCTATTTGCACTGGAGTAATATTCAATTGTATGGTTGAACCACATTATACTTATCCATTTGTCTTAGTTATTTTCTTATTACCAAGACAAAATATCTGATGCCCAAAGTTAAGGAAGGAAAGGTTTATTATTTCACAGTTTGTAGGGGCTTCACTCCATAATTGGCTGGTTCCAAGGCAGAGTGGCATAGCAGAGGGGCGTCACAGAGGAGAAACAGTTCATGGTGGGCAAAAGGCAGCAAAAGCAAGCAAGGGATGACCACAGCGCTTCTTATCCCCTATATCTTATCCAGGCTGCTCAGGGCAGATAACACTCACATTCTTAATGCTAGTGCTTTTGAGCCTAGCATTGCACCATAAATCAATCCAGCATCACACACTCTAGATGTAGCCACCTATGATTGCACTCATCTGTTAACAGCACTTGGATTGTTTCCACATTTTAAAGTTTTTGAGAAACTACCATATTGTTTTCAACAGTGGCTATACTATTTTATATTCTCACCAGTAGTACTCAGGGTTCCAATTTCTCTCATCCTTGTAACACTTTTTATCTCTTCTCTCTCTCTTTCTCTTTATGCTATAAGTCATTCTAATAGAGGTGAATTGGCATTGTATTATAATTTCAATTTACATTTTCTTGGTTTTTTTTTTTTTTTGTACCGGGGATTGAACTTGGGTCCTTGTGGTTGCAAGGCAGGCCACTGAACCACTGAGCTGAATCACCAGCCCCTACATTTTCTTAATGATTCCAAGCATATTTTCACTTCTTGAACATTTTTTATTTTCTTTGGAGGAATGTCCCTTTAAGTCTTTTGCCCTTTTTGGAATCAGCTCACTTTCTTTCCTTTTCCTTTTGTTGAGTTTTAAGAGTTATATCTATATTCTGGATATTAATTTCTTATCACATATGTGATCTGCAAACATTTTATTTCATTCTATGGGATATCCTTTTACCTACTTTGACACTCTCTTGCAATGAACAGAAATAAAAATTTTTACAAAAATTTTCTTTTTTTTTGCTGTTTGTGTTTTTGGTGTCACATCCAAGAATATCATTGCCAAATCTAATGTTGTGAGACTTTTCCTCTATGCCATCTTCTCAGAGTTTTATAGTGTTAGGTCTTTATGTCTTTGATCATTTGATTTAACTTTTGTGTGTGGTGTTAGGTAGAAGTCCAGCTACATTCTTTTGCATGTGCATATCCAGTTTTCCCAGCATTGTATGATGGTTACTGTTTCTCCAGTGAGTAGTCTGGTAGCCTTGTAAAAAATCATTTAACTATAGATGTGACAGTTTATCCTAGGCTCTTATTCTACTTCATTATTCTGTATATATTTTTTATAGTTGACATGCTTGTTTTCTGTTGTGTATAATTTGTAGCTGTTTTCTCTGTGGCTACCATGAAGGTTGTCCTTATTACCCTAAAGTCATAATGATCTCCTTTGCATTTATAGCAATTTAACATCAATAACATGTAAGCACTATGCTGTATGTAACACAGACACGCTTTCTTTGCTCCTTTATAGTTCCATTCTTACCCCTTTGAATTATTGACATGACAAAATTATATCTCTATATACCAGGAGCCTTAAAATATATGCTAATTATTCTTTTAAATGAATCAGTTTCATAAAATACATAGGAAACAAAATATGGAATTACAAAGAAAAGTTACAATAATACTAGCTTTTAGACTAATAGTTCTTTTTTAAAAAATGCATTAGTATCTGAAATCATGTAGAAAACAGATTTCTGTTACAGCTGTTGTTACAGTGATACCAACTTGTCTGACTATCCCTGCTCTGACATTTGTGGAAGTCAGTTTTCCTCTATGTGTTTTTTTTCAGCTTTAATTGAGCTTGTTGGTACATTTTAGGGATACAGTACAGTTACATTCATTGTTGGGATCTTGTACCTCTACATGACAGGTCTTGGTTCTCATTTTTTCCCCTTGTCCTTGCCCTCCCTTCACCCCCTCCTCCCCTCCCCATCTACAAACACTTTGTTTCCATCTTTTCATTATCTCACATTTTTTTCTTTTTCCTTATTACCCATCCCCTACCCATCCCACCTTCCCTACACCTTTAGCCCCTATCTTCCCATTTCACAATGTCAGTAATCTTATTAGGATCTTATGTATTATTGCAGTTTATTCACACCAGATAAACTAATATCGGTATTTATACATGTGGGACTTATTTATTTCACTTAGGAGTATATCTTCAATATGTATCCATTTTCCTATGAATGAATCTATTTTCTCATTCTTTATGGCTGAGTAGTATTCCATTTTATAGAAATACCACATCTTCTTTATCCAGCTTCCAACTGATGGGCAAATGGGCTGTTTCCAAGTTTTAGCTATTACAAACTGTGCCTCTATAAACATGGGTGCACATACTTCTCTGTGATATGATTCTTTTAGTTCTTTAGGAAAGATAACCAGCAGAGGGATGGCTGGGTCAAATGGAACCTCCAGTCCAAGCTCTTTGAGGTATCTCCATATTGATTTCCACAGTGGTTGAACCAGTCTGCACTCCCACCAACAATGGAGAAGTGTTCCTTTCTCCCCACAACCCCGCCAACATTTGTTGTTGTTTGATTTCTTGATAGCAGCCATTCTCTGTGGGGTGAGGTGAAATCTCAGTGTTTTCATCTGCATCTCTCAAATGACCAGTGATGTGGAGCATTTTTTCATATATTTTCTTGCTGTTTTTACTGCTTTGTCTGAGAAATGTCTGTTCATTTCAGATGCCCATTTTTGAATCGGGTCCTTATATTTGGGGGGGGCTGATAATTTTGAATTATTTGTATATTCTAGATAATAGTCCTTTGTCTGAGGAGCAGCTGGTAAAATTTTTTCCTACATTGTAGGTTGTCTCTTAGTTCTGCTGATGGTTTCTTTTGCAGTGCAGAAGCTTTTTAATAAGATGAGATCCCAGTTGTTGATTCTTTCTGCTAGTTCCTGTGCTACTGAGGATTTGTTCATAAAGTCTTTTCCTATGCCAATGTCTTCCAGAGGTCTGCCTAACTTATCTTCCAGCAAGTTTAGTGTTTCTGTTTTAATATTTTGATCTTTAATCCACTTGGATTTTAATTTAGTGCATGGTGAAATATAAGGGTCCAGTTTTAATCTGTGGCAGGTTGAAATCCAGTTTTTCCAACACCATTTATTAAAGAGACTATCTTTCCTCCAGTGGGGATGGCCAGCTCCTCTGTCAAAGATGAGGTAGCTGAGTACATCTCGATTTGTTTTTGTGTCTTCCAATCTGTTCCATTGATCCTCAGGCCTGTTTCTTTGCCAGTACCATGCTGTTTTTATCACAATGGCTTTGTAGTATAGTTTCAAATTGGGATTTGTTATACCCGCTGCCATGTGTCTGTTGCCTAGGATGGCTTTTGATATTCTAGGTCTCTTATAGTTCCAAATGAATTTTTGGATTCTTTTTCCTAGTTCTGTGAAATATAGTGCTGGAATTTCAATTGGCATTGCATTGAATTTGTATAGTAGTTTTGGTAGTATGGCCATTTTCACTATGTTGATTCTTCCTACCCAGGAGCAGGGGACATCTTTCCATTTTTTAAATTCCTCTTCAATTTCTTTTTTCAGGTGCTATAGTTTTCAGTGTAGCGATCTTTTGCTTCTTTTGTTAGATCAATTCCTAGATACTTCACTTTTTTGGATGCTATTGTGAAGGGAATTGTTTCCCCAATTTCTCTCTCAGTGAGTCTGTTATTTGTGTACAAGAAGGCTATTGATTTTTGGGTGTTCACCTTGTATCCAGCTACTCTACTGAATCTGTCAATTAAGTCTAGAAGCCTTTTGGTGGAGTTTTTTGGATCTTCAATGTAGAGTATCATATCATCAGCAAATAATGACAGTTTAACTTCTTCCTTTCCTATCTTTATTGCTTTTATTTCTTTCTCTTGTCTAATTGCTATGGCTAATGTTTCCAGAACTATATCGAAGAGGAGTGGTGATAGTGGGCATCCTTGTCTTGTTCCTGATTTTAACGTGAAGGTTTTCAGTTTTTGGCCATTTAATATGATGTTGCCTGTTGGTTTCTCATAGATAGCCTTTATTAAGTTGAGATATAGACCATCTCTTCTGATTGTTTACAGGGTCTTTATCATGAATGTATGTTGAATTTTGTCAAATGCTTTTTCTGCATCTATTGAGAGGATCATATGGTTTTTGTCCTTGACTTTGTTAATATAATGTATTACATTTATTGACTTACATATATTGAACCACCCTTGCACCCCTGGAATAAATCCGACTTGGTCAGGATGTATGATCTTCTTCATAATCCTCTGTATTCTGTTTGCTATTATCTTATTAAGGATTTCTGCATCTATATTCATTAAGGAGATTGGCCTGTAGTTCTCCTTTTTAGTTTCATCTTTCCCTGGTTTGGAAATCAATGTGATACTTGCTTCCAGGAATGAATTTGGAAGTATAGCTTCCCTTTCAATTTCATTGAAAAGTTTGAAGAGTAATGACAGTAGTTCTTCTCTAAATGTCTTGTAAAATTCAGCAGTGACTCCATCAGGGCCAGGGCTTTTTTTTGGTTGGTAAATTTTTAATTATATTTTCAATTTCACTGACTGTAATTGGGGTGTTTAAAATTTTTTTATCTTCCCTGTTCAACTTTGGTAATTCATAAGTGTCTAGAGATCTGTCCATTTCTTCTGTGTTTTCCATTTTATTAGAGTACAGGTTCTCAAAGTAGGTATTAATGATCATCTGGATTTCTTTTGGATCTGTTGTGACTTCGCCTTTTTCATTTCTGATTGCATGGATCCGAGCCTTTCCTTTTTTTGATAAGATTAGCTAAGGGTTTGTCAATTTGATTTATTCTTTCAAAAAACCAGCTCTTTGTTTTAGTTATTTTTTGTATCATTTTCTTTGTTTCCATTGCATTGATTTCTGCTCAAATCTTTATAATTTCCTCTCTTCTTCAAGCTTTGGGTTTTTCTTGCTCTTCTTTTTCTAGTCATCTAAGATTGATCATTAGGTTGTTTATTTGAGCTCACTCTGTTTTCCTAGTGTGGGAATTTAGTGTTATGAATTTTCCCCATAGAACTGCTTTCATTGTGTCCCATAGATTCCTGTATGTTTTACTGGCATTTTCATTTATTTGTAAAAACTGTCTAATTTCTTGTTTAATTTTCCCCATAATCCATTGATTGTTCAGGAGAGTGTTTTTCAGTTTCCATGGCTTGTAAAGTTCCTAAAGTTTCTTGTGCTATTGATCTCCAGCTTGATTGCACTATGATTTGATAATGTACAGGGGATGACTTCAATTCTTTTGCATTTATTCAGACCTGTTCTGTGAGCCAATATGTGGTCTATCTTGGAGAATGATCCATGTGCAGCTGAAAAGAATGTATATTCTGATTTTGTGGGATGGAATACTCTGTAGACATCTATTAAGTCTATATGTTCCAAAGCTTGGTTCAGCTCTATTATTTCATTGTTGATTTTCTGTGTAGATGATCTCTCTATTTGTGATAGTGGGGTATTTAAATCCCCCACTAAAATTGTATTAGTGTTTATTTGGTTTTTCATGTTACTTAATATTTGTTTTATATAGTTGGGGGCATTTATATTTGGTGCACATATGTTTATGATTGTCATCCCTTCCTCTTGAATTGTTCCCTTTGCAAGGATGTAATGGCCTTCCTTGTCTCTCTTAATGAGTTTTGGTTTGAAATTTACTTTGTCTGCAAATAAGATTGCTACCCGTGCTTTTTTCTGAGCTCCTGTCATGTGGAGAATTGTTTTCCATCCTTTCACTTTCAGTCTATGGGCTTCCTTTTGCACTAGATGTGTTTCTTGTATACAACACATTGTTGGATTTTGTTTCTTAATCCATTCTGCCAGTCTATTTCTCTTGATTGGTGAATTGAGGCCATTAACATTGATGGTTATAACTGATATGTTCTGACTTATTATTGTCATGTTATTGTCCTTTTGTTGACTCTTTTTACTTTTTCTCCCCTCTCCTTTTAGTTTCTTGCCTTGCCTATTTGATTTGGTCTTTTGGGCCTCATGATATTGTGACCTTCATTGTCCTTTTCTAGGATGTTGTTTAGAATTCCTTATAGTGCTGCTTTGGTGTTCATGAAGTTTCTCAGGAGTTCTTTCTTATGGAAGTATCTTATTTCCCCGTCTATTTTGAGAGTTTTGCAGGATACATCAGTCTAGGTTGGAGGCTGTTTTCTTTTAGGACTTGAAATACCTCACTCCAGGCTCTCCTTGACCTAAGGGTTTGTGTTGAAAAGTCTGCTGTGATTCAGATGGGCTTTCCTTTGCATGTGATTTGTTTCTTTTCTCTAACTGCTTGTAGTATTTTGTTCTTCTGTTGGGTTTCTGGGATATTGATTATTATATGTCTAGGTGTAGATTTTTTTTTGATCGTGGCTAGTTGGAGTTCTATATGCCTCACTTATCTGTATGTCTAATTCTTCCCTTCTCTTTGGGAAGTTTTCTGTCATTAATTCTGTGAAGAACTTTTTAAAGTCATTTGTGTTTTCTCCTGCTATTTCATTGATTCCTATCAATCTTATGTTATTCTTCTTTGCATTGTCTAGAAGTTTTTGGATCGATTTCTCATGATCCCTTACTGTTTTTGAGAGACCTCTCTTTTCACGGTCACTGACTGCAATCCTATGTTCTATATCTGAAATTTTATCTTCACAATCTTTTATTCTGTTGTGTACACTTTCAATAGAGTTTTTAATCTCCTGGATATCTGTTTTAATCTGTTTTATGGATTCCATTTCTTTCCTCTTTGGGGCATTCATTGTTTCCATTTCTTTGTTATGCTGAGTCTTCATGGCTTCTATCGTGGTCCTGAACTCATCTATTTTTTTGTCAGTTTCTGTTCTAGAGTTTCGAATCATGACTTTCATTTTGCTCACCATCTCAGTGGTTAACTGGGAAATTATTTCTGATTTGAATTTTTCTAGAGCCTGATTGAAGTGTTTTGTTACCTCCTGTGCTATGGGTCCAGGGTGTCCTGCTGGTTCACTCTCAGACTTTTCATCCTCATTTGTCCTACTGTTTGCCATTGGTGAACTGGAAATTTGTCTTTGTGTCTTGCTTAAGTGTTTTCTCATTTTTATTTTTGTGGTTGGGTTTCCTTGGTTTAATTTCTGGGTTATTGCTTAAATCTTCCTGATATAGTTGCATTTTAGCTTTTGAGTCTCTAATGACTCATAGACATCCTCATTTTCATAATGTCAGAGGAAACAACTCATTAAATCAATCACAATCCTTTATCGCAATTGACACATTCAGCAGCCCAATAGGATCAAGCACAGCTTGCAAATTGAGCACTTGTGGTAGTCATTAATCTATCACCTTTAAACCATGTGAATTAAATTAATATCAAGAAGCAGCCCAAAATATGTTTGCAGTGAATATGCTTTTCAATATAGCATTTTTACCATTTAGGATGGGGGCTTAGGCTGAGTTAGGATGATAAGAGTACATAAGTGAACGAATTGGAGAAGGTTTCAAGTGAAGCCAGAGTATGTGGAATGACTATACTGTCTTTATGAAACTATTAACTTCAAAGGGGATAGACAGAGTGCAGGAATAAGGACAAGAATATGTCCCCTTAACAGTGACAGGGACTCACCTTCCCTTGAAGCTATGCATCCATGAGTGAGGTAAAATGATAGGAGAAAAGAACATAAAGAAAAAAAGAAAAAATAATAAAAGAAGAAGTCTGAGTTAGGGCAGGAGCAGGAATAAAAAGGGAGATGAGGGATAATATGGTGGAGCAAGAGACTGAGTTGGAGAGAGAGTACAGAAAAAAGAAAGAAATTGTAGGGTGGAATGAGGAAAAGAAAAGAAAAAAAAGAATTTGAAGGGCCTCTTTCATACTATGTCTTTGCTGTCATATTATACCATGTGTACAGCCATATGCAGAACCAAATCCCCTGATCTCAGTTAGCCCATGGCAGGTCCCTGCAACACAGACTGACCTCAGTCTACGAGGCCTAAACTGAGTTTCCCAGCCCATAGGGTTGAACTCCACTCAGTTCTATTACAGGATTCCTCTGCCCTTTCTTTAAAGATGTTCAAAGTTGGGAGCTCAGAAAAATACCCTTCATGACCACCTTTGCCTCTGCAGAGTGGGTCCAAGGATTGGCCGAATCAGGAGGTTTGAGAATGAGGGGGAGGGGAGCAGGTCATGGGGGTATTTTAAGGGCTTCCGTGTGGCTACCTTCCTTACTGGATCTGGTGGCATGCAGTCGGGGAGGTCGCAGACCCCCCGGGTGGGCCCAAGCAGGCGGCTGGAGAGATCTCCTCTGGGGGCCTTCTTTCCTTACTCCTCTATGTGGTTTTGTGTCACTTCTCTGTGTCCTTTCATTTCACCTGCAAACTTTTTTGTACATTTCTATAGGGTAGGTCTGGTGGTTCTGCAATCCCTCAAATTTATTTATCTGGAAATATCCAAAATATTTCCCTCGCTTGTGGAGGACTGCTTTTTATCCTCCAATGTTTCTGCCAAGAAATCTGCTATTTACCTTTTTGAAGTTTACTTGTATGTGACAAGTACATCTTTCTTGTCATTTTTGGAATTGTCCCTTTTCAAAAGTTTGATTCTTTTGGGTTTGTCTTACTTGAAGTTTGTTGAGCTTTTTATATTCTTGTCTTTCTTCAGATTTGGGGAGTTTATTAGACAGTGTTTCTTCAAAAATTCTCTCTTCTCTCTTTTAATTCTCTTTCTGTCTCTCTGGTGTACTTCCTCCTTAGTGGCATCCCAGATACCCCATTGACTTCTCCCGCTCTTCTTCCATGTGCATTCTTTTTGTTTTTATACTTGATAATTTCCATTGTTTTATCTTCAAGCTCACTAGTTCTTTCTTTTTCTTGCTCAAATCTGCTTTAGAATACCTTTAGTAATTTGAAAATGTTAATTATTGTCCTTTTAAGATGCAAGATTTCTTTTTTTTGTAAAATTTCTTTTTAAGTTTAATACCTCTTTATTGATATTTCTACTCTGTTCATACATTATTTGCTTTGTTTTCTCTTAGTCTTCCTTTACTTTTGCAAGCATCTTTAAGACAGTCATTTTAAAGTCTTTACCTGTTTGGGGAGCTTCTTTTGACTTAGTGTTTTCACTTGAATGTGACATATGGTCCAGTTTGCTGTATGCCTTGTGATTTTTGTTGTTGTTGTTGTTGGAACCTGGACATTTGAATCTAATAATGTAGGAACTCTGGAAAGCAGATTCTCCTTTTTCCTTGGTGTTTGCTGCTTTTGTTATTTTATTACTATTATGATTTTTGATGACTGTAGGCTGTCCCTGTACTTAAGACATGAAGTTTTTGTTGGTCTTTTATGAGCTACACCTTTCTCAGATCAGTCAAGAACACTTTCAGATTTTCCTTATTGTGATTGCTTTTAAATATCCTAATATTTAATGTCAGGTCCCAGAGGGAAAAAGTGGAAAAATAACAAGAGGAAAAAGAGGCCACTGGTTGTTTAAATCTGCTGGAAGTCACTTCAGCTGGGGGTTGGGCTGGTGCAACAACAACGGCTGCTGCCTCTGGCTGCACCCCTGTAATCACGAGCAGTGGCATGGTTAGAACACAGTGATATGTGGATGACAGGGGGCTTTTTGCCCTTTCTGGTTCCTGCAAGTTGAGCCCAAGTTGTTCTAGTAACACAGGCATAGCTTCTGGCCAAGGGGGTGGGAGTGCAGGCTGTTAGTGGCTACTATGATAAGAGCTGAAATTGACCAAAATTAACAGAAATCCAAGTCTTCTCCTGGAAGTTGTGAGCTTTCAGTAAACTCCAGTTATAAGATTTTATATCTGTCTCTGCTGGTGCCATTATTGCACATGTGGGAGACAGATTCCTGGCGCTTTCTCCTTCACTACCTTCCCCTCAGGGGCCTTTGGCCAGAAGATGCCGGACCTTGCAGGGCTGCTGCACAGCTAAAGACTTTGTACCGGATGCTGATACAAGGACATGAAGCACCAGGGATTTCCGGAGCCTAGCAGAACTGTTCACTGAAATGCACGGTCATGTCAAAGATCTTGCTAGGAGTGCTGAATTTCCAAATATGTGGCAAAGAATGGCTTTACCTTTAAACACTCTAGGAATTTTTTAAAGATAAGAAGCAACTCAATCTAAATCAATCTTATTAGTTTAGGGTTTTTTGACCAAAAAATGCTCTCATTTTATTTAAAACCTTGATTGGTTCAGAATAGAAAACTTGACCTCAATGCGCAAGGATGTATAACCTTGAAAGATGCTCTTGATAAAGGATGTTCATGTGGCTCATGGCTGTTCCAACAAGGACATCCAACCACTGATACAAGCTATTGTAGGATAAACAAATGAGTCCACTCAAGGCATTGCCCTCTCAGGGAAGCTGCCTTACAACTACATAGCTTGATAGATCAGCAGGTCACTAGACCAAGTATTTTATTTAAGCCACAGTAAAAACTGGGTTGAATTAGGTGATTAACAGTTCAATTTGAGGACAAGATAGATGAGTATCTATTTCTACAGAGGTTGTATTTTCCTCATTAAGTCCCTTTAGACCTCTTGATTATTAAATTACTTTGGTGAAGTTTTTAGGTCAGAGCAATAGAACTGAGTGACAGGATCTAGTTTCTAGTCCCATGACTAATACTTTATTTATTGTTATTCCTATAACAAAATAATAGTACTTATTGTTTATAACAGTATAAAGTACACTTCTCATAGGTAAAGGTATTTTTAAAATTTGAATTCAATTTAACTCAAACATTCATTCTATTTCAGGCTCTGTTGTGTCTGATTGCAGGCAATGACTTTTCATGAAGTCTTAGAATCTGTAAATGGATAAGGTCCTAATTATTTCATGGCATTTTAGGATGAATTGTGTGTTAAAGTGCCTTGTAAATTTTAACCCTTGTGGGAAGAGGCCATCATTATTGTCATTGTTCTATGTGTGCTCAGAACAACCAGGGAAAATGTCTATTCTACCTGAAGATTGTAGGTTGATCCAAATGTCACACCAGGTCTGCTGTATTTCTTGTTGGCACAGAAAACACGACGACAGTGACTCAGGTATTAAAAAACAAAATTGTCCTCGCTGATGCTTGTGAATTATTTGTTTTCCCCTCTTCTCTGTTTGCACACAGGATGTACCACTCCTACTTTTCCCCAACATATTATGGTTCCCGTGTCTGAGCAGATCATCTAAGTTTGGGGAACTTTCAATTTGCAAGCTAAGTTGCCATGGATTTGCTTTCCTCCAATACCCATCTTCTACCTCAGTAATTCTGCAGAAAGAACATCAATAATGAACATATTATGGGGAATGCTTGACAACCTGTTGTCAATTTGAAGCCTTCACAAACTGGGTGCCACCACTTGGCCAGCCCTCAAGTCCTGATTTGGTGCATTCCCATCCTGCCTTCAGAGAGCCCTGTTATTACCAGCACTGGGCCTCTGAGGTGACTGAAGAGTGTCAACTGCAATAGCCCTCCTGCCTGGCTATCTGGCTTCCTTCTCTGCCCCCAGCAATCCACACCTGCTGAGCCAGCCTTCTGTGCCGCTGGCTGCATCAATAGGAAGTGTTCTCTCCACTGGACCTGCTCACAGTAGGGGCTGATGTTCTATTCCTACTTCATCACAAGGGTCTGGCTCCCCAAGTCCATTTCTCACTTTCCACCAAAACTTTAATTCATGGAGTGTTTCCTGCCCACAGTGCTGAGGGTCTCTTGTGATGTGATTGGTGAGCATTAATATTGTTGATGATTTAAGAAGCAAATTCTGGGCTACTGCAAGCAATGGATAAGTAAATTAGTTCATGGAAGTGACTTACAGCATTGCCTGGTGCATGAGCTGCTCTCTACATGTAGTTGCAACCTGTGTGTATTTGTAACTGGAAACATCTCTCATTGATACCTCCCGACACCACACCCATGTGGAGGAACACAACTGCCCCTCTGAAGCTCTTCACACCACAGTGGTCTTTGGAATAGGATTTTTTCCCCTATGATCCCCATACACTATTATATCTTCAGCAGCACCTTGTGATTGTCATACTACTATTTCTTCAAAGCAATAAATGAATGGAGAAAACCTAGACTATAAACAGCTTTATTTTAGTTCAGGTCAGAGTGCTGCCAAAATGTAAAAACTTCTTTTTTGTGTGGTGCAGGGAATTGAACCCAAGTCCCTTGTACTGAGCTACAACCCCAGCTGTTTTTTATTTTTAAATTTTGAGACAGGGTCTCAGTAATTCTCTAATTTGCTCTGGTTAGGTTCAAACCTGAGATCCTCTTGCTTCAGTCTCCCAGAGTGCTAAGATTACAGACATGTGCCACCATGATCAGCAAAACAATTAATTTTCAGAAGCTTCTTGGATTTTGGAATTATGAATGTGTGATTATGGACCTTTGTTAGTCAGGGTTCTCCAGAGAGTGAGTATCTGTCTGTCTGTCTATCTATCTATCTATCTATCTGTCATTATCTATCATCTATATAACTCTGAGAGAGGGAGAGAGAGTGAAAGAGAGAGAGACAGAGAGAGAGAGAGAGAGAGAGAGAGAGAGAGAAGCAGTGAGAGATTTAGTATAGGAATGGGTTCATATGATAAAGGAGGCCTAGAGCCCCACCATAGGCAATGTAGAAACTGGACAGCCAGGGATTCAGTCTGAGTCTGAAAGCCTAAAGGCATCAACGTCTGGAGTAGAAGTTGAATTCCAAAGTCCAGAAGAGAGTGGGGTTCCTTCCTCCTTGTTCCTAATTCCACTAGGCTCCCCAGAGACTGGAGGACACCTGCACACCTTGGTTCCACTTTCCCCAGTTTGCTGATGTACATACTAATCTCTTCTGGTGCCACCTTCATAGACGCATCCAGAAATGATGCTTCCCCAGCTAGTTATCCCAGTCAAGTTGGCTCAGGAAGTTGACTATTGTGGCACCTGTGTCATTACCCCCATTTGTAGCTGAGGAGCCTGAAGCACAGAGGCTCAGTACCATGCCAGCAGCCAGATGACAGGGGATGTTGGAGCAGGACTCAGATGCAGCCCCCACTACTGCATGCTCTGCCAGGGTGCGACACTACTGGGGAGGACATCACTGATGTGTGGCTCACCTGGGGCTCATGCCTTCTTTGCTATTTCCCTTAATATGCAATTGATAGGATAACAGGATAGTTATGGGGTGGTGGTGTGTAGAAAGAGAGCAAACTTTGATTTGGCACCTCTGTCTGGGACAGAGACAGCCTCAGCTTTGCCCTAATCATGTGCTTCTTTCCCTCTTTTTCTGACTTCTTCCCATTATTCCTGTCATGTGGCTGAGTCTTGGTGTCCTATTTTCATCTCCATCCTGCCCTAGAAGCCCAGGAGGGTCCTTTCCTATTCCTCTGCATCCTTCTGGACCAGACAGGGTGGGCTGGGAGCAGCCAATGCCTCCAGGATAACTCCAGCCATCAGTGACAAGACATTGTGGATAAGCACTCCAGCAGCCCTTACAACAGTTCCTTCCTGCTGTGACCTCCTTGTTAAGGCAGCCATATTGCCTTTCTTCCCTCCCTGGTCTCCCCTAGCCATTTAATAATCTTTGTAAGCTATGACCTTGGGCTTTAAATGTTGTGTGGCTGGAGCTGTACATCAGAGGCTAACTACTTTCAGATTCAACAAATCCTAAGTTTCAAGAGGAAACATTTTCTTCTTTTCCAGCAATAGAGTATGAACCTTTTTATTTCCCTTACCACTGCAGTAAAACAACCTTCTTGGTGATGCATACTTGTCAGTGGTCCATATAGGACTGTGTTAATCACCTTTCTGTTGCTGGGACAAAATACCAGAGATACACAATTTGAAGGAAAAAAGGTTCATGGTTTCACAGGATTCAGTCCATGGTTGGCTGACTCCAAGGAAGACACATCATGGTGGAAGTGTGTGGTGGAGGAAACCTTCTCATCATACCCCAGCAAGGAAGCAGAAAGAGAGCATTAGATGTGGGGGACAAGGACCGTAATATACTATTTCAGGTTATGTCCTGACCTACATCCTCCAATCAGGCCCCATGTCCTGACAACACATTCAGCTATAAATTCACCAATGGATGAATCCATTAATGAGGTTAGTACCCAGTGATCTGTCTTCCAAAACCCCACCTCCAGAGGTGAGACTTTTGGGGGACATTTTTTATTTCACCTATAACAGGGACAGTTCTACTGAATCTCAGAGGCAAATTTTATTGACAGTTTTTCCTTATTCATCTGTGAAAGGATGCTCACCTGTAGTATCTGACAGTTGTCAGTGTGAGGAGAAACAAAGTCATCACAGCAGTCACAATTCAGGGTGGATTCATTGTAGGCAGGAGGAAGAGAAATAGAGAAAATCTCTGCCTTGGAGGAGAAGTTCCACCCTGGAGGAGAGCTCAACTTCCATGGTAAGCTGAGGAGCTCTGCAAAACCTTGGTTTGGAACCATTTCTAATGTAAGTACTGTGAGACTATGCAGCAGAAGTATTCATCATCATAATATTTCTTTATGGGACTCTGACTACATCATGTTAGACTCTCCCAAAGGAAAACAGACTCTTGGCAATGTAGAAGCCAAGGTGCATGGGGGCCTGATATAGTGTATATGAAGGTGGGGTGGGTGTGGGCATCACAGACAGGAATGAGAGTATGGAGCCCATTTGGTCTTATCGGGCTCATCTTTCATCCCCCGCAGTGTCCCAAGAGTGGCGTGGTCTTCTCTGCTTTCTGGAAGGGAGCAACAAGACACTAGTTTAGATGGAAACAGCTGGGTTCCTAGAAGTGTGGGAACCATGTGGACTTGGCTGCCAACAGCACACCTGCACACCAAAAGACCCTGGTAGCCGTTACACAACTGCAGGAAGAGGAGGTATGTGGGGAGGCTTTCCATGAAGAATTGAAGTTTCATACCTGCTCAGAAGAAACAAGGCTCATTTTCTCACTGTGTCCTCACATGACAGAATGAGAGAGGAAACAGGGTTTGTGGTAACCCCATCATAAGGGCTGGAACCTCATTACTTCATCTAACCCAAGCTACTTCCTAAGAACTCCACCTCCAAATGCCATCATGTTAGGGGTTAGGACTTCAACAAGGATCATAAGGGGATACTACTTGTCCACAGCAACTTCTTCTTTCACCCTTGTTTAAAGGATAAAAGCCATGAAAGTGTGAAGCTCTGTCCTCTGTCCCAGGACCTGTCTTCTCTTGCTCTCCGTTTCCTCCCTTCTCTTCTGTGCGCAGATCCTCTTTCCTGGCAGAAATTCCTCTTCCTGTGCCCTGTATGGCTTTTCCACTGCCTGCTCTCCATTGAGTTTCCCCATCTTCTTCCCCATTTGGCTATTCTGGAGACTGCCCTCATCTGTGACCTTGGTTATCTGGTCCCAGTGGACAGAACCGTAACTTTTCTCTCACTTCCATCTCTTCCTCCCCAGCACTGACTGGATACAGCAGGATGGTGACAGATGTTCTCTGTGGTGTGGCAGAGCTTTCTCCTTCCCTGATTGACTTCTCTTTTCATCACTTCTGAGAGAAGACCTTGTGCCCTGGGCAGGGTGTTTCTCTGAGGTTTTAAGCTTCCCCATGTGGAGACACAATTTATCTGCCCTTTCAGGGTCTGTGAGGAAGATCCTGGGTCTGGCAAGGTGTTTTTGCTTAAGGTGTGTTTGACATTCTTCTTACTCCCACTCACAGAAGCCATTTCCTCTGTCTTGTCGTTATTCCTGTGGCAACATTACATCCCACTGCCCCTACCTAGAAGCACCATGGCCTTATCCTTCAGTGTGGAACCCATACAGTTCCTCATGCATCTGTCCTGAGAGCCAGCACACGTGTCTGAGGCATGGCTTTTGCTGGCCTGCGAGAGCAACTCCCCTGTACTTTTCCCTAGGTGCGAGTTGGTGCTGGGATATGATGTCGCTTCTCCATCTTTCCTTCCATGAAATCATTAACACTTTTCCCTTCTTGTCAGGTCTCTGAGCAACTTCCAGACTCCAGAAGCGACCTGGTGGTTGCTTTCTTTGAATGCAGGGTTTTGCCTTACTTTCCTTCTGCAGATGAGACCCGTATTACAATTTTGTGTAATTACAGATATCATTTGGCTTATGTTTACTAATATCGCTAATATCTCTTTTATATTTTTTCTTTTTAATTGCCTAATTTTTAAGTAATAAATTAAAAAATTTGTTGTATATTCTTCCTTTTAGACTTTTCTCTTAGTGACTACTATGGAGAATATGAAAAATATTGATCAATTATCAAAGTTTACCTTAAATTAGTAATTTTTCCATCTTCTTGATAATACTTGAGCCATTTCATATTTTAACTTCTTTAATTCTTTTTCTATCTTTTTTGTTCTTGATTTCACACATTCTAAAGCTGAGTGGAAATTTAACTATAACTTTTTATGGTTAATATTCATTTAAATTTACCGAAAATATACTCTCCCTTTCCCTTTTTCCTTTTTTTAAAATTTCTCTGTTTTCTTCTCTGTTCATTTTTCTACTGCTTGAAGGACTTTCTTTAGACTTATTTTTTACTTCAGGCTTGCTGCTGATGAAATCTATGTTTATTTTTATTTCACCTTTACTGTCAAAGGCCAGACATGGTGGCACATTCTTATAATTCCAGATCTCAGGAGGCTGAGGCAGGAAGATCACTGAGTTTGAGGCCAATCTGGACTGCATAGTGAGCTCAAGGCCAGCCTGGACTACATAGCAAGACCCTGTCTCAAAAACAAACAAACCTTTACTATCAAAACTATTTTTATTGGAATAGATTTCTAAAATGCCACTTATTTACTTTTAGGCCTTTTAAATGTTTTTGAGTTGTGTCCTTGCTTTCATTGTTCTAAGAAATTTGTTGTCAGTCAGTAATCTTTTTTTTTTTTTTAATTGAGTTTATTGGTACATTTAGGGATACAGTACAGTTACATTCATTGTTGGGATCATGTACCTTTACATGGCAAGTCTTGATTCTCATTTTTCACCCTTTGGCTGTTTGTGAAAACTTTCTCTTTGCCTTCAGTTAACAGTGATTTTACTGTTGTTTATTTTAGAGTTATTTTCTTAGAGTTTATATTGCTAAGGATTCACAGTGACTCTTGATTCTGTGGTACAAGATCTTTGATCAGATTTAGAACGTTTTCAGGTATTACCCTTCAGCTGCTATAATGTCCACTTATTTCTTTTTCCTTTTTATGGCATCAAATTGCATGATTGTTGGTCTCACCCTTGTATCATGTGTGCTTGATATTTTTGCCTGATAGTTTAAACATTTTTTCTCTTCCAAACTTTTGTCTAGTTATTTTACACTGAGCTATCTTCTAATTCCCTATTCTTTTCTTTTGTCATGATCTATCCATGACACAAATGGATTTGTATCTGAATTATTAATTTGAATTACTGCATTTTTACATTTAACAATTATTATTGGGTCCTTTTATGTATCATCCTCATCTGGTAAATTATTCTGTGTTTTCATCTTACCATAAAGTAATTTCTTGAACTTGTTAATCACTTTTATTTTAAAGTTTAAAGATGTCTAACACCTCTAATATCTTGTTTATTTATGGAAACACTGCAGGTCTATATCAGAGCTGCCCAACAGGGACATAAGGTAAGCCACATATACAGTTGAGATTTTCCAGTAGTGCTAGGCCTGGTAGTGTACTCCAGTAACCCAGCACTTGGGAAGCTGAAGCAGGAGAATTGCCACAAGTTCAAGGCCAGCCTGGGCTACATAGTGAGTCCAAGATCAGTCTCAACTGCATAAAGAGACCCTATCTAAAAAAAGAAAAAAAAATGATTTTCCAGTAGACAGCTGGATGCTTTGAGTGAAAGAAAAACTGGTGAAATACATGTTATATAAATATTTTATTAAACTCAGTACATCAAAAATTATGTTATTATCACCATAAATTTATTAATGAGATATTTTCTGTTATTTTATTTTGGCGCCAGCTTTTGAGGTAAGCTATGCCCTTGACGCTCCGGCAGCACACCTCAGGACCGCTTCTCAGCCACTTCAGTCCCTCTCAGCTCATGGCCACCGTGCTGAACAACACAGCTGAGGCAGGCGCATCCATCACCCTGTGAGCAGCAGGACTCGGTGGGTGGCCTCAGTCCGGCGAGGGTGGGGCTGGCCTCCACAGGGGTGATTCTCACAGCTCTGCTTCTGTCCTGTTTGCTCAGCAGGTCCAAACACGAGCCCGAGTGCACAGGAGTCCTTGTCCCTTAGTAGACACTCCAGGGAAACTGCCATTTGCCGGGGCACCTCTTCGCACTTTCACTTTCTCAGGGCATTGACCCTGGGAATCCTGACTGTCTTGGTGTCCTAGACTCACAACATTGCTAAAAATTGTTAGCCTCCACCTCTCCTACCTCTCTCCCTCTTTCTCTGCCTCGCTCCCTGTTTCTCTGTCTCTCTGCCTCTCTGTCTCTGTCTCTCTCCCTCTTTTTCTCTCTCTCTCCCTCTCCCTCTTTCTCTTTTTTTTTTTTTAAATTGAATTTATTGGTACATTCTAGGTACACAGTACAGCTATATTCATTACTGGGATCTTGTACCTTTACATGCCAGGTCTTGGTTCTCATTTTTTCCCCTTTCTGTCTCTTTTTCTGTCTCTATTCCCCCTTCTCTCTTGTTTTACACAGGGTTTTGCTATGTAGTCTAGACTGCCCTTGAACTCATGGTTCTCCTGCCTCAGGTACTCCAGGGCTGGGATTACACATGTGTGTCACCATGCCCAATATTCTCTGTCTTCTGTTTGGCTTTTCAGCTGTCACAAGAAATGCAAATATTGTCACTGAGGTGCTATGTGAGGCTACAGTTTAGCTCAATGGCACTGTGCCTGCTTCATAAGAGCAAGGTCCTGAGTTCAATCCTCAGTACAAACAAAAACCAAAAAAGGAAAAAAAACAGGACCTGGAATTTTGGACTTGTATTAATATGTTGACCTTCTTTGTCCTGGCCATCTTACCAGTTCCCTGAAGCTTTCAGACCATTAGTATTGGCATTTTGTCAATATTTTTCTGTGCATATATATATTTTTTTTAAAGGAAGAACATTTCTTCTTTTGAGCTTTGACTTCAGAGCCTTTTTTTTCTTTTAAAGGATTGGGAATGTAACTCAGTATAAAGGGTATGTGTTCAATCCCTAGTACTGTAAACAAACAGACAAACAAAACTCTTTTGTTAGTATTAGCCAGAATGAGGAAAAAAACTGTGATGCACAGATTTAGTTGTATAGTTGTTAAAAGAGCAAAGACAGAGGAGTAACCCAGAGTTTAACAGAAGCAAGAAGCCTCTGTGATCCTGGGCTCGTGGGGCAACGGTGAGAGAGGTCTTTCCCTGAACTGGCACCCAGGAACCAGAGCATGGAGGAGTAGTCTGGTGGGAAAGAAGCCACAAGAGGAAATGCAAATATTATCACTGAGGTGTTGTGTGAGGCAGAAAAGTGAAGGGAAGATGTCCTAGGCCTTCCTTCCTCCTGTATGAAGTCTATTATGGGCAGTGTTTCTTATTGGCCAGATTTACCAGAAATCCAGAACATGTGTGAATCTGGGAACATGGTTCTCAGCAATTCAGAGCAGAAGAAAGGCCTGAAAGATGAGGATGCATCTGGAAACCTACAATCAAATTACCAGCACAGGGTCAGAAAATTCTGGAGATGATGTCTATCTGTGTGTGACCCCTGCAGGCTGCCATAGGGTCATGGGCAGGGCCTATGGGCAGAATTAGGATATAATACCACTTAGATGGAAAGAAAGCAGAAATATGCAGAGATAATCACAGTTTCCTATATCCTCAGAGCTCACCAGGCAGGTGCTGCGTTGTAAGTATTTCCCACCATGTGGAGAGAAGCTGGAAATATCTGCCCCAATAGCAAGGACTTCATGTGTTCATCTCTCCTGTCTCTTTGGGGTGCATCAGCTAGGCTCCCCCTCCTTGTAGCACCCCTCAGTAGACCCAGATTTGGGGCTGATCTGAGTTTTGTTTCTGCCCTCATCAAGCTCAGATCTGAGTGTTTAATTTTATTTTTACATTAAAGGTTCATAAACAATACTTTCGAAGTACTGCTGAATTTGATTCCCCATTTTGAAGATTCATAAGATAAACCAGCACACCAAAGCTCAGTGTTTCTGACATAAGGAGATTCGTTTTATTCAGTACAACATTTCTACATGAACATAGATTCAGGACAAGTTTTTATCAGGGCACATTATTAATTTTCTCTGGACCATTTTGACCAGGATCATTGGATTAGGTGATTTCCCCTTCCCTTGAGTCCTTACCCTTGCTCAACTTATTTCAAAATCAGGCTACAAATCATTTCTCTCTCATCTATCTCTGCTTTTAGACATAAATCTTCAGATGGGCAGTCAGATTGCCCCAGTTTCTGCTACTCTACCTGTCCTGACTGCTTGCCAATACACCAGTCTCGAAGATCACCCCTATGTCTTTGTCCAAACTATAAATCTCCCTGGAATCTCTTTCCATCATTCCTACTTAATTTTTTTTTGCCTATGTTCATCACTTTTATTATTTATTTATTTAAGTAATTAAATTGAGCTTGTGCTGATAGTTAGCATTAAATTGTCCATCTGATGGTGTGATACACACTAATACTGCATAATGTTTGAACCAGGTTAAACATCCTGAGGTCTTCAAGCATCTAGCATTTCTTTTGTGGTGAACACACTTAAAAACCCTTCCTTCGGGCTTTTTATTTTGAGACAGGGTCTCACTATGTAGTTGAGACTGATCTGGAACTCACTATGTAGCCCAGGCTGGTCTTGAACTCACAGCGATCCTCCTGCCTCAGCCTCCTGAGTACTGAAATTACAGTCATGCACCACCACACCCAGCCCTTCTGGCTTATTTGTTACCTAAATTTTAAGGTGTAAATTAAAACCTTTTAACCCATGAAGGCTTTCCTAATTTCTCCCATTATTTTCCTGACAGTATTGGCTAACACTTGGGTGCATTTGCTCTGCACCAAAATCTCTCACTGAATCCCACCCCATGTGTGACTTTTCTGCATCCTTGTGCTCTGTTCAGGGGGTGCATGACCAACTCTCAGACCACGACTTCCCATCCTTCTCCCATGTGAGATGCACATGTTCACCTTGGCCTGGGCAACTTAGCCACTTAGTGAGACCTTGTCTCAAAATAATAAACGTAAAAATAAAGAAGGGCTTCCCATACATCTCACTGTGAAGGCCTTGGGTTCAGTCCCCAGCTACACACACACACACACACACACACACACACACACACACACACACACCCCGCCACCACCACCACCACCACCATCAGAGCAGTAAAGGTTGTCCCAATTGTGAAAACACAAAAAAGTTGTGTTTGTAGACCATAGCACTGATGACGAGGAGACTTATGATAATGTGACATACATAATGAAGACATAATGTCTTCTAAAGGTATGAGGCCAGAGATTTTAACTCAGTGGTTTGGCCACCTGCCTTGCAAGTGCAAGGTCCTGAGTTTGATCGTGCGCCCCCTCTAAAAGGTCTGAGGCTTCTGAGAGAAAAAGAAAAACTATAAGGGAGAGGCATTTGAGGAGATTGGGTGGCAAAAATAAAAGTGAAAGGAAAATATAGGTTCTTAGAAGATAGAATAATATCAAAGCCAGAAGGTGCCTCCCATGAACCAAACCTCATCTGCTAAGGGACCTGGACTGTGCCACATGGACTGGGCACAGGGCTGTGAGTGAGGGGCTGTGTGACTCACCACAGGGACACAGAGTGCACGGGGTGGAGCGAACACAAACAGGAAGAGTACGAGTTAACACATCCGAGCTGAGAAACACTTTCCCTAAAGACAACCACGAGATAGAGTACCAGAGAGCATCCGGAGGGAGATCAACCACGCAGCAGGCTGGCATCCAGAACTGCTGAGATCTGAAAATTAAAAACAAAAACGGAAAGAAGAAGCAGCAAGAAATGAAAAGGGTGTTGATCAAACTCAGGCAGGAAAGGAGAAAAAATATTCCACAGCAAATGACTCAGATATGACTCTAATGAAAAGCCGAATAAGATGAGTGAAGAAAAAATAATTCACAAATGAAAATAAGATAATGAAGAAATAAAAAAGATCAAAGAAAAAATGGTTGACTATGGAATCAATGAGACGCAACATACATTTCCCTGATGTTATTGATGCTGAAAACCAAACAAAAAAGCATAACTGGAGGTTTGGGGATTTGGCCCATTGGCAGAGCACACACCTAGCATGTGCAAGGCACCAGCTTTGATCCCCCCAAAACGGTTTTTAAATTTTAATCCAAGACTTGCCAAAATTAAAATAAGATTCAAATTTACATAATAAAAACCCTACAGAGAATCTGGGGAAATGAAGAAGAAATAACTATCTTTAAAATATATCCTAGTAGAATCGTTAGACTTCAAAAACAAAGAACTCTCAAGGGTTTCAGGCCAAAAAAAAATATTAAGTATCATATAAGATCAAAGGAATAACTGAAATTAGAATTCTCAAAAGCAAACTAAAAAACAAAGCAGAAATGAAGCACATTTTAAAGTGAAAGAAAGTACGAAAAGGAATTTTTATTTTTAGTCAAATGGCTAAGCGCCAAGATTATGGAAAGCAGCTTCAGACATATGACAGTGTAGGCAGCTGTGTCTACAACCTCCTCCTGGCAGAGAATGGACTTCATTTAAACAATAGACTAGAAAAACTAGAAAAAAGAGCAACAATGCGCTCTTAGTTATTGTCTTCATTGCTAGGATAGAATAGCTGCCACACACACCTCAAGGAAGGCGAAGTTTATTTTGGCTCACTGTTTGTAGAGGTTTCAGTCCACAGTCAGCTGGCTCCAAAGCAGGGCAGTGTGGCAGACGCAGTCTGTGGCATGGTAACAGGATGCAGAGAAAGCCCAGGGAGGTGGGAGGGAGATAAACCTTTCCAGGACACACCCAGTGACCACCTTCTTCAACCGGGCTTCACTTGTCAACATCACATTAGCTAAAAGCTCATCAGTGGACTAATCCAGTGATGTGTATCATGCCCTCATGATTCAAACACCTCCCAAAGCCCCACCTATGAGTGCATGAGGCTTGCAAGGGGGGCACCAAAATACAAACCATCATGTGCACAGTGGTATCTCCCACTGTGTATATGGGAGCTGTATCCATGGGACTTGAAGGCAGAAGCAAGGAAGAAACCCTGAGATACAAAGTTACACATTGTGAAAATACTCTAACATGAAAATGAAAGGAAAAGAAAAGGAGCAAATGTAAGTAGAATAAATTTATTGACTTTTAGAAAGTAGGTGGGAGTTGAAATATATTATTAAAAACTGAATCTCATATCTCAGGTGGTAAAAAATTAAATAAGAAAACAGAGCCTAGGTTACCAAAGAGGACATAGGTCAAAGGCAAACACTATAATGAAAATACAGAATTCCAAAGTACAAACGTTTTAAAAATAAGAGAAAAATATACATGTCTTGTAGAGAAAGGAAGATAGCAAAAATAACAAAAAAGCCCTAAATATTTTATAAAATATTACAGTCGTACTAATATGCACTATATCATACACATAATTATTCATGGAGTGTTAAATACAAAGATTTGTTGTAGTTTGCTACATACTGCAAGACCTATTATTTAACAAGAAAATTATACAGCAAGTTTTAAAAAGAGATGGAGAAAAGAATACACTCAAGGAAAGTGAAAGTAGTGAGAAAAGAGATTGCAGTCCTAATATTGAGATGGAGTTGAAATCTAAGACAAACAAGAACACATTAAAATGTTAAGACCATAATTCATGATGGAGCTACAACAGTGATATAAATTAGCACAATGGCCACCTTTATGAAGCGGAACACATAGGAAATGCAAGGAGACACAGAGAAACATGGAGGAGCATTCAATACCTTATTTTCAACACAGGATAGACCAAGCGGTCAAAGACTGAGGATGTAGAAGATTCAGAAACGCTTACAAGACCAGCCTATGAATATACATTAAATGGAATATTCTGACAATAAAGCATACAATTCTCAAGTTTACATGCGACATTTCCAAAAACTATGTTAGAAAACTTTAATAAACATTAGTAAGTTCCCTAAAGTGAAATCTTATATTCAAATTTGTCTGATGACAATACCATAAAACAACAGATTATTAACAAAATCTTAACGAGAAAAGACTTTTTCATATGGAAAAATTTCTTTAATCCTTGGATGAAAAAGTGAGTGAAAGTTAATATTGCTGAATTTCTAAAATGTAACGATGATGAAAAGTATATATTAAATCTGTGTGGTATATTTGAAGTGGCAATCAGAAGAAAGTTTGGAGAACTAAACACATCAATGAGAATGAGAGTAAATATCATTTAGAAAACTAGAATTAGCAAAAAGGAAGCACATGAAAATAAATAATAGCTCAAAGCAAAGATTAAGACTTCCAGAAAGATGGCAGAGCCGTAAGCAGCAATATATCAACTTCTCCAAGATTCAGAATCCAGACATAAGAAAACAAAACTTGGGGAAGAAAAGGATGGAGGTGCATTCCTGGTACCCAGGAAGGATCTGAAGGGAAAACTGGAGTCCTCAGAGAAAGTGAAGAGACAGACTGCCACACAGAAAATGGAGGGGCGTCCTAAGTGAAATAAACGGGACTTGCATATGTAAACACCAAATTGTCTCTGGTTTGAGAAACTGAAAGTGTAGATGAGGACCAAAATGGATAACAGATAATGTGAAAAAGGAAGCAAAGGTTCAAAGGGGAAGGGGAAGTAGGTAGATGGGGGAAAGGAAAAGAAAAAACATATGAGAAAAGAAAGAAAAAACGGAAGCAAAGCTTTTGTGAATAGGGAGGGGTGGAGGGGTGAAAAGGGGGGCAGGGGAATGGGGAAAAATAAGAACCTAGATATATCATGTAAAGGTACAAGATCCCAATGATGAATGTGGTCATAATGTATACCTAAAATGTACCAATAAAGTTAATTTAAAAAAATAGTGACCATAAAAATTGTTAATAGTGGATCTGTCACTGTTATAAATATTTATGAGGAAAATTGCCAAAAATAATTTGGAAATATTTTTTGTTTAGAAAGGGTGAATTGGAAAATGGGAAGAAAAAAAAAAAAGAAAACAAAAAGAAAGAAAGAAAAAGGAGGAGGCAAACTGCACTTCTCCATTGCTCCCGGCTCGTGGCATGACAGAAGAGGATTGAATCTACATAGACACGGTGAGGGTTGGTGACTCCAGCGGTCTCCAGGCAGAAGTGCACCCGCGGAATGGAGGACAGAATGCTGGGCACTGTGACAGCTGTGAGTGACTCCTGTCCAAGTGACTGGTGTGTCCTTGGAGAAGGTGTTGGGTCAGATGCCATTTCAGGAAGGGGCCAGTTGAACCCAGGACTTGGAGAAGCTATCGGTTGGCTTTATCTCGGGGCTCCCAGTGCTGAAATCACATAGTGACTGTATGAATGACAACTGTGTGAGATATCCAGGGTCCAGGAGCCATGGTCAGTCTGGTAAGAAACATCCAGAGTCTTATAAAGTGAATAACTCAGGCTCCAACCCTACAACCAGAGGCCAGGATCAGCCTAAACTTCCATAGAGTTGAAAACAGCAGAATCAGCACCCTTCCCTAATCCTACTGAAGGCTTGATGGGATCATGCAGCACAGATCTGGGCTCTGTCTGCCTCCTTTTTCTACCAGTGACAGCAGTCGTGCCCTGAATTGGACAGCACCACACAATTGTAGGCCCCAGAATATAGCCACAGGTTTGCGATCACAGAGAAACCATCTCCCCTTTCTCTTTGCTTTTGTTTTTTTCTTGTTCACTTGCTTTTTTTCTTGATTGTATTTGTTTTTTCATGTGTGTGAACATTGTTTTTAGTTTTTTAGGGTTTTTTTTTTTTTTTTTTTTTT
>NW_022900928.1:86994510-87003074 GCF_012274545.1 Fukomys damarensis | reverse complement strand
TTTTTTTTTTTTTTTTGGTACTGGGGATCGAACTCGGGATCTCGTGCTCGTGAGGCAGGCGGCAGAACCACTGAGCTAAATCTCCAACCCTAGTTTTTTAGTTTTGTTTTATTCTTGCTTTGTTTTTTCCTTCTTTTTTTCCCCCCTATCTTCTTCACCAGTCTCCTGAAGCTTTGGTAATCTTCCTTTGTCCTTCTAATCTGTTTCTCTTCTTTTATTTCTCTATTTTTTCTTCTCATCCATTTTAAATTTTCTCCCCTGAAGGTAAAATCACTCTGTTGAGGGAATATTTACTGTATATTATTTTCTAATTTGTTTTAAATTGTTTTATAATTTTAAAATCTTGTATCTATAGTTAAAGGTGGCAAATCAACAATTGTCACAGTCTGTCATTTTTTAGATTGTGCTCGATGTTACTGTTATTACTGATTGTATTACTTTAGCCAAGGTGAAATAATTATTGTGATTAGTTGTTCTTCTTTGTATGATAATACTGAGGTTGTCTGGGGGACATAAATGATACCATAGTCCAGCACCAATGAACTGGGTGCTAGGAACAGGCAGCAGCTTCTCATTCCTAATACATTGAAGAGGCAGGATCTTGGAACATACTCAAAAGCCAGAAGCCAGCCATGCCTAGAAAATATCTCGGAAAAGTAGTCATTTCATAAAGAGGTCTTGATACTAGCTATAAAGCTATCTGCCATGAGCAATTAATGAGCATTAATGCAAAAACAAATTAAAAAATAGAAAATAAGAAAACACTGAAGGAAGATACAACCTCAGACCTTCAGCTCAACCAAGGAAAATCCAGGGGGCATTGAGGGAGAAGAAATTAAAAGCCACACAACTTGCAATCCTCCTGCCTCAGCCTCCCAGAGTACTGGTATTACAGGTGTGTACCACCACATCCAGCTTTGTTTTTAAAAAACCCTGTTAACTATGTTTTAACATGCATAGGCTGCCCACTTCAGGGAGCATCATTCTCCATCCCTATAGCTTGGGGACACTTTGCTGGCTTGATAATTTTCAGAAAATTCCATTGTTTTCTTTTTCTGTGTCTGAGCTTTTTCTGGGCCTCTGGATGACCAGGTTAGCAATTGAAGGCAAATGAGACATTTCTTACCCTTACTTCTTTCTTCTCAGGTCTTGGCATGGCTACTTAATTAGATAAGAACTCATATCATGATTTTCTCATGAATTTTGACTTTGGAAACATGGTTGAATCTCAGGCTAGATTATAAAATGAATGACTATTTTACATAGATTTTATATTTGCCAAATCAAAACCATCTTTAGATTTCTCTCTTCAAAGTTTTCACCTGTCCTTCATCTGCCCACTATCTTCCTGGTGAGCCAATGGCTCTGTCTTCTAAAAAGAATGATAGTGATAATGGAATTCCACCAAGATAAAACTGCATTTGCATCTTCCAGAGCATTTTTGTGCACCTAGCAGCCTTTATACAGTGAAAGTTCATGCACATAAAGCCATACGTAGTCCTATATGCATTCACTCAACAAATATTTGTGTGTTAGATGACATAGATAGACTTGGGATGAGATTAGATTTTGAAATAAAATTAGACAGAAATTTTCAATTTAAGGAAAGAGTTAGCTCTGGGAAGGGAAATTTCAACACAGGGTAAAATATATGAAGATAGGGACAATCAAATATGCTGGGGTCAGAGAGGATGTGCATCAGAACCAGACATGGGCATCCAGCTGGAGAACTTTCTCCCGGGGAACTGGAATTCACTGGCATTTCCATTCATATTCCTGCACTTCCACAATTTCTTGGCCATATATGAACTGATAATATCCTGCCTGGAAATGCTTTCCTGGCCACAATGAGGAGGAAATATGTATCCTTTCTAGGTCTTGTGACTTTTGGCAATGTTACTAGCATCAGCCTTAATTGAAAGTCTACTGAGGTCTATAAACTGAAATCTAAAGTTTCATTAAACAAGATGAGATATGATATCTACTGACCACCCTACAGGAATTCTGATAAAAAAGGTCTGAACATCAAAGCCTTAATAAATTTGGTGGAAGTTTTATGACTTTCTCTCCATAGATCAGTGAAGCCAACTATTTATATTCCCTAGAATTTTTATGTTGAGGCCCAATCTCTAGTGCCGTAGTATTAAGCAGTGGAGCCTTAGAAAATGATGAGATTAGGAAGGTAGAGTCTTCATTCATGGGATTTGTGGCTTTATGAAGCAGATCAGAGGGGGCATATTCACCTCTCTGCATGTGAGGACACACCTAACAGTGACACACACCACACCTTTGAAGCCCAGAATGAGCTCTCCCCCCAAACTGAATTTGCTATTACCTTGATCTTGGATTTCCACACGATAGCACGTGAAAGGTAAGTTTATGCTGTTTATAAATCACCATCTAAGGTATTTTGTTGTGGCTGCCTGAAAGGATAAAGACACTGACCAATCACTTTGGGGTAAGATCTTTATAAGCTATTGCGATGCTGGGTTTTGGAAGCTATTCATAATCTCTGCTAAGTTTCCACAGGAGAAAGAATGCCAAAGAAATAATCAGTCATTGTACCGCTGTTGCTCCTGGCACTCTCATTTGCCATGGATCAGTTCTTCACATCGCATGCTGTTTGAATTGTAGATGACTTTGACAGGCAACAACAGTGGGCCAGTTGGACCTGAATGAAAAGCTGTGTCCACTGCCAAATCAAAGATTTAAAGTTGATGGTGAAATCAGGAGCAGAGCTCTTCAAATCTCATCTGGAACATGCCTGAATTCCAGAAAAGGCCAGGAATTTGTTGCATCTTATGTGGGGCAAAGGCATCAGGTAGGAAATTTAGAAGACATTTTAATTGCCCTTCATACTAAGTGGAGTAACCAGGACCATCGGTTATAGGCCCGCAGTCAGAATGTGGATTCCGGGAAAGCAATCTTTTGTGGTTGAGCTGCCTTTTAAAAATCCACAGTCCAAACATTCTAATCACCTTGAGTTATCTCTCAGAAAAGGCCATTGTAATCCTTCGACACTGTGTTTGTCTGCTGCTGCTTAGGCGAATGACAGATCCAAGTGCCCGCTAGGGGAAATTAACGCTCTCATTTGTCAACAGCCTGCACCGCAAAAGTCTTCCTTCCCTTTCCTGTTGACTGAGTAATGGTTTGGAAGAAGAAAGGTGATAGGTATAATGTTTCTCCTAGAAGGAGAAAACTGACAAAAGGGACTACCCAAATATTTTCCATTTCAATGAGATGTTCTTTCTGCTCAAATTAAATGACTTTGTTAAAATAAGAAGGTATGGTTGCTGTAGATGGTGGAAGCTGGGTACTTAGTGGGGTATAGGATTACCACCCACTCTCTGCTCCAGCAGGCAAGTCTGACCTCATCTGTTTCTTCTTCCAGTTTAGCACAAACACATCTTTCTGCCCTTTGAATAAGCTCTGGCCTCCTGCTGAGGCCAACTTCAGTCCCTTCTCCTCTTGGAGTTGGAGAATCCTTCTCAGAATTTCTACCTTAGCAGTTTGGTATTGCAGTTCCTCTCCCCTGTAGTAGTCTCCCCTGGTCCCATGAAGGTTATCGTGCAACTTGAACTCTATGCAATAGCAATCATGTCATCTATAACTCTGAATACTCTGTACCACAGAGAATTATGTTCAAGACTCAGTACATAAGTGTTTTTTTTTTGAAGACTTCTTATAACATTAATTATGCTAGGTTTAACCTTCTTTTAAAAGCAAGTGATTAAATTAATAAAACAGAACCAAAATATAATTTGGTATGTTCTCTTGTACAAAAACTACACTAGATTCTTCACATTATTTAAACAGGGGAAATAATCAGAAAATATTTAGATTATTATTATTATTTTATCTTTATTAAATTTATTGGTACCTTTTAGGTACACAATACAGTTACAGTCATCATTAGGATCTTGTACCTTTACATGATTTATCTTGGCTCTTATTTTTCCCCATTCCCCAGCCCTTCCTTCAGCCCCTCCACCCTTCCCTGTTTACAAAGACATTGTTTCCATGTTTTCCCTTTTCACACATTTTTCTTTTCCCTTTTTACCCTTCCCCTACCCCTCCTACTTCCTCTACTCCTTTAGACTTTTCTTCCTATTACACAATATCAATTATACATTTTGACCTTTATTTATACTTTCACTTTTTCACACCAGAGAAACTATTCAGTGTTTACCCATGTGTGACTTATTAATTTCACTTCAGAGTATGGCCTCCATGTGCACCCACTTAGCTATAAATGTCTCTAGTTTCTTGTTCTTTATGGCTGACTAGTATGCCATTTTATAAAAAAGCTACATCTTTTTTATCCATTCTCCAGTTAATGGGCAATTGGGCTGTTTCCAAGTTTTAGCTATTACAAACTGTGCCACTATAAACATGGGTGAGCGTATAAACATGGGTGAGTGGTATGATTCTTTTAATTCTTTTGGGAAGATACCCAGCAGAGGAATAGAGGAGTCAAATTGGGCTTCTAGTCCTGGTTGTTTGAGTTGTCTCCATACTGATTTCCACCAGTCGGAACTCCCACCAACAATGAGGAAGGGTTCCTATCTCCCCATAACCCCACCAACATTTGTTACTAGTTAATTTCTTGATAGCAGCCATTCTTACTGGGGTGAGATGAAACCTTTATTTTTGTTTCCATCTGCGTGTGATTATTTGTAGCTTTTACTGCTTTGTCTGAGAAATGTCTGTTTATTTCTGATGCCCATTTTAAAATTGGGTCTTTATATTGGGGGGTCTGATTTTTTTGAGTTTTTAAAATATAGTTTAGACCTTTGTCTGAGGAACAGCTGGTAAAAAATTTTTCCCACATCATGGGTTGTTCTTAGCTCTCCTTGTGATTTCTCTGACAGTGCAGAAGCTTTTTTTTAAAAAAGATGAGATCCCAATTGTTGATTCTTTGTGCTAGTTCCTGTGCTACTGAGGATTTGTTCATAAAGTCTTTTCCTATGCAGATTATCTTCAAGAGTTCTACCTAACATCTTCCAGCAAGTTTAGTGTTTCTATTTTAATGTTTGTATCTTTAATTCACTCCAATTTTAGTTTAGAGAATGGTGAACTATAAGGGTCTAGTTTTAATCTCTGACAAGTTGAAAGCCAGGTTTTCCACCACCACTTATTAAAGAGCCTATCTTTCCCCCATTGAGAGTGTTTGGCTCCTTTGTCAAAGATGAGGTAGCTGAGTATGTCAAGAGTTACTTCTGCATTTTCTAATCTGTTCCACTGATCCTCAGATCTGTTTCTTTGCCATTACCATGCTGTTTTTAATCACAGTGGCTTTGTAGTATAGTTTCAAGTTTGGGATTGTGATACCTGCTGTCATATCTCTGTTGCCTAGAATTGCTTTTGCTATTCTAGGGTTCTTCTTATCCCAAATGAATTTTTGGATTGTTTTCTCTAGTTCTATGAAATATACTGTTGGGATTTCAATAGAGATTTCATTGAATCTGTATAGCAGTTTTGGACATATGCCTATTTTCACTATATTGATTATTTTCTACCCAGGAACAAGGGATCTCTTTCCATTTTCTTATATCCTCTTTAGTCTCTTTTTTCAGAGTGTTGTAGTTCTCAATGTAGAGTTCTTTTATTTCTTTGCTAGATTGATTCCTAGATATTTCATTTTTTTGGATGCTATCATGAAAGGGATTGTTTCCTTAATTTCACTCTCAGTGAGTCTGTTATTTGTGTACAAGAAGGCTATTGAGTTTTGAATATTTACCTTGTATCCAGCTACTTTACTGAATCTGTCAATTAAGTCTAGAAGTCTTTTGGTGGAATTTTTTGGTTCTATGTAGACTATCATATCATCAGCAAATGACAGTTTCACTTCTTCCTTTCCTATCTTTATTGCTTTTATTTCTTTCTTTTGTATAATCTCTGTGGCTAGTGTTTCCAAAACTATATTGAACAGGAGTTGTGATAGTGGACATCCTTGTCTTGTTCCTGATTTTAGCATGAAGGGTTTCTATTTCTGACCATGTGGTATGATATTGGTTGTTGGCTTTTTATAGATCGCCCTTATCAAGTTGAGATAAAAACTATTCCAATTTTCTTCAGGCTTTTTTTTTTTATAATGAATGGGTGTTGAATTTTGTTGAATGCTTTTTCTGCGTCTATCAAGAGGATCATATGTTTTTTTCCTTTAATCTGTTAATATAGTGTATTACATTTATTGATTTGTGTGTGTTGAGCCATTCTTACATCCTTGGAATAAATCTGACTTGGTTAGGGTGTATGATCTTCTTGATGACTCTCTGTATTCGGTTTGCCAGTATCTTATTGAAGATTTTTGCATCTATGTTCATTAGGGACATTGGCCTGTAGTTCTCTTTTTTGGTTGGGTCTTTCCCTGGTTTTAGAATCAAATAAATACTTGCTTCCAGGAAGGAATTTTGAAGCATTGCTTCTCTTTCAATTTCTTTGAAAAGTTTGAAGAGTAGTGGCAATAGTTCTTCTCTAAATGTCTTGTAGAGCTCAGCAGTGAAGCCATCAGGACCTGGGCTTTTATTTTTTGGTAAAATTTAGTTACATTTTCAATTTCACTGATTGTAATTGGGGTATTTTGACTTTTTATATCTTCTTTGTTCAACTTTGGTAATTCATATGTATCTAGAAATCTGTCCATTTCTTCTGTGTTCTCCATTTTATTAGAGTACAGGTTTCCGAAGTAGATATTGATGATACTCTGGTTTTCTGCTGAATCTATTGTGACTTCTCCATTTCATTCCTTTATATTTTTGGTACTGGGGATTGAACTTGGGACTTTGCCCTTGAGAGGCAGACAGCAGAATAACTGAACAAAATTCCCAGCTCCACCATTTTCATTCCTAATTGCATGAATTTGAGCTTTTTCTTTTCTTTTTTTTTGATAAGGTTGGCTAACCTTATCATCTATTCTTTCAAAAAACCAACTCTTTGATTCATTGATATTTTTGTATCATTGTCTTAGTCTCCATTGCATTGATTTCTGCTCTGATCTTTATAATTTCCTTCCTTGTATAAGCTTTTAGTTTCTCTTGCTCTTTTTTTTCTAGGAGCTTAAGATTCACCATTAGGATGTTTGTTTGAGATCACTTTGTTTTCCTAGTGTGGGCATTCACTGCTATAAATTTCTCATGTAAAACTGCTTTATGTATCCCATAGATTCATGAATGTTGTACTGGCATTATCCCTAAATCATAAAAACTGTCTAACTTCTTCTTTAATTTCTGCTGTGGCACATTGTTTGTTCAGGAGAGTGTTATTTGATTTACATGTGTTTGTGAAGTTCTTATGGTTTCTTATGCTATTTATCTCCAGTTTGATTGCACTATGGTCTGACAGTATACATGGGATAACTTCAATTCCTTTGTATTTACTAAACATGTTCTATGAGCTAGCATGTGGTCTATTTTTATGGTTCTATTTTCGTAAATGACCCATATGCAGCTGAAAAGAATGTATATTCTAATTTTGTTGGGTGGAACACTCTGTAGACATCTATTAACCCCATTTGCTCAAAAGCCTGATTCAGTTCTAGTATTTCATTATTGATTTTTAGTCTAGATGATCTGTCTATTTGTGACAATGGGGTATTAAGTTCCTCCACTACAATTGTATTAGTGCTAATTTGGGGTTTCATGTCCCTTAATATTTGTTTTGTATAGTTGGAGGCATTAGTACTGGCAACATAGCTGTTGGTGATTTTATTTCATCAGTTCATCTAAATCATTTCTTGCAGGCTAGCCTTTGTAAAGTTCCATTGCATCATTAACTGAAGACTTAGGAAACAAGTGGCAACAAAAATGATGACAGTTAAGAATGATGGTCCACATAAGTGACAAAATTGCAGGCATCAGAATTTGGAAAACATTTTCACATGAGTGCATTAAGTACATCCATTAGAACACATGAAGATTCATATTAGATCACAACTGTTCATTGGCAAGTGTATACATTGTGTGTTGTGTCTATACTCCCAAATGATCATTTGACAGTCTTGAGTCCATCTGTTTACCTAAGTATAAGTCACGGGTATTTATGAATTCTAATTAAATATACCTATAAATACTAATTCAACAGATCCATTGTGTGTTGCAGCAGACAGACCAAATGCATCCATCTGGCTGGCCATCTTAACTGAGGCTTAGTTTGGGAATAGAATTTACATTAGGAGCATCCTGAAAAATGCTAGAGCTTATTTTCCAGTTAACTGTTATTTTTAGGGAAAAGCAGTAACATTTATTGCCACGATTTGTTCTCCCCCCACTAAAACATCAGCTTTATAAGGCTAAAAACTTTTCTTTCAGTGCTTTTTCTTAGAACATGGTTTAGTACATAAACACTAAATCTTGCCAAATCTTTTTCACTGTCTAAATATTGGATCATTTGTCCACTAGAGAGATTCAAGCTCCTTCTGTTTTAAATTGATATATATCTTACCCTCATCTGCCACAGCATGTGGGGGGTGCTATTACAGACCCAGCGAATAAAGTTAATTGGTTAAAAAAAAAAAAAAAGGCTGTGGATTTAGCTCAGTGGTTCTGTCGCCTGCCTTGCAAATA
>NW_022900928.1:86969883-86994425 GCF_012274545.1 Fukomys damarensis | reverse complement strand
AAAAAAACGGGGCGAATGCTTGGGGGGATTGCTTGCGGGGAAGGTTTTCCTGAGAAGCCCGGCCACACGCTAGCTTGGGCGGGGAGCACCCGGGTGAGCTGTGGTGTGCAGAGGGCCCGCGGGGTCCCAGTGGTGCCCTTGAGCTTGGTAGTGGACCTGATGAAGCAGAAACAGGTGGGGGCCACTTTTGCTAGGTCTTTCAAGCAAGGATATGGCATTGGACGCTTGGTTTAGCAGTCCCTGGAGGCCATCAGTGGTACAAGCATGGGGCCTGGGGTAATTTGGAATTCATTGGTGTGAGCTGGCAGTCCATATATATTTATGATTGTCATCTCTTCCTCTTGGATTGTTCCCTTTACAAGGATGTAGTGACCTTCTTTTTCTCTTAATCAGTTTTGGTTTGATTGGTTAAATCTAGCAGGAGTATCATAGATTTGCTTCTGGCTGCCTAGAACTCATTCTTCTTTCTGAAAGTAAGGCATAATGTTGTACACTTTTTGGGAAGTCACTTCCTCCTCCATTGTGGATCATGTGTCTTGTGTCTGATTGGTCCATTCTTCAGCAAAGGCCAGTTTGATCTTACTCTGCTGATCTTACTGTGATTGGCTCGGGGATGGACAGTCTATGTTAATCCTCTTGCGATGAACTCAGGGCCTTCTCTAGGGTGTGAGTGAGGACTACCCCTTCTTGTACCTTGAGCACTGTGGGAAGTCATCCTGGGACCCTGTAGAGAGCTGGCATTAGAAGGAAGGGAAAGTAGGGAGAACTTCAGGAGAATGTCATTGAACCACTGGGTGCAGGAATACTAGGGAATTTTCAATTTCAAGAATGAGTAAAATGATTTTCATTGTTCAAGCTAATCTAAATGATGTTTCATTATAACATAATGAATAAAAGAGGGGCTTGGTAAGCATCTCCATAAAATCCCAGTGTCTCTGTTAGGGCTTGTGTGTAGATGTCCCCCCAAAGCCTCAAGGGCTCATAAGTAAGAGATTTAGGAGTGGCTAAATCATAGGTGTGTGATGCTGGATTAGGGTGTATGATAACTAAATTGGTTTAGCATAGTTCTGGCTGTGGATAATAGGTATGGGTTGAACCAATCAGGGTTGTAACCTGTATAGAATATGAAGGAACAGAAAGAAGGCAGTCTGTTGCTGCTTGCTGCTGCTGTTTTCTGCCTGCTCTTCCACGGACTGTTTCTCCTCTGCGATGTCCCTCTGCCATACTGCCCTTCCTTGGAGCCAGAAAATTATGGACTGAAACCTCTACAAACTGTGAGCTGAAATAAACCTTTCTTCCTTTAACTTTGACTTTTGCATATTTTGTCCCAGCAATGAGAAAAATAACTAAGACACCCTTTTATTTATGTGGAAATTACTTAGATATTTTCAAACATGCCACATCAGATTTTATGTATTTTCAAACAGAATTACCTGTGCAATTTCTTATTTTTACTAATATCTATTGTTTCTAGATGGAGAATTTTGCAACATTCCTTCAAGTATTTGGGAAAACTCTGGAATAAGGAAAGAAAGCAAATGGCAAAATTCTGTACTCCCGTACCACCTCCCTTTAAGACATTTTCCTTGGAACTTTGGAAAATGGAGAAAAAGTAGTAGCTAGGGGAGCTTGTTCAAATTATTTTTCTATTTTTTCAGATTCTTTGACTCATTACTTAATTACCTTGTAGCTTGACTAACTAGTAGTCCCCTGTCCCTTCTAGCAAAGTTTTCTATTCTTTTTCCACCTGTTCCCAGTCATGATTCATGTGCCAAATGCACCCCCTTGGGCTTTCTCAGTGGGCATGGGAATCTCTCCATTCCTTGCTGTGAGGAATAGGGTAGAAGCTAGTAGCACACCTTCCTTCCACTCTCCATGGTGTAATTATTTCAGTGTATGTTTATCAAAATATCACTTCCTACATCCTAAATGTATACAATGTTAATTTGCCAATTATACCTCAATAAAGCTGGAAAAAAACAAACAAGCAAGCAAACAACAAACAAACAGGGAAGAAGCCCAATGAGCTGGGGTTGCTACCAGTAGCTTTCCCTGGGCTCGCAGCAAAGATGGAATGGGAATACTAGGGGTGCTGGGAGGAGAAAGGAGGGAGTGACTCTCCCTGATTATGGACCCCAGGTCCATCACTCTGACCTGGTGAGTGCTTTTTAGGAAGCTGCTTCCTCAGGCAGGAAGACTCTGCAAGTTTCTGAAGGTGGGAAAGGTAGCTTATCCAAAAGAATGTGGGCCCTAGGCACCTTCTCTGTCTCCTGGGACATTGCCTGCCTTTATCCTCACAGCCTTGCAGCAAGAAACCTGTGCTGATGGTTGATTTTGTTAAAGCCAATTCCAAAGTATCTTTCTGAGTACTTGTGGTCAGTGGGAAACCCACAGTGCCTAACTCCATAGCTGGCACATAGAATAGCTCAGCTGCCATTTTCTCATTAGTTGAAGAGAATATGATAATTTATTAGGTGAAAACCACACTTGGCAGTGTGAAGATAAGATAAATTTACCAAGATTAATATTTTAACATATTTAATTATAATAGGTTTGCACTTGAGAGCAAATATATTTTAATTTGTGGAGGAAGGTCTTATCTGACTAAGGTAAGGGTTGTGGCGATTCTCAGCCTCTGTCAGTTTGAGTGACAAAGCCTCTTAAAGATTCTCTGTCTCTGTCTGTCTGTCTGTCTGTCTTTCCGTCTATCAGTTTCTCTCTGCTTTTTTTTTCTCTTGGGCACCCTGGCTAATGCAATGCACCCAGCATCTCTGCTCAGCTGTCTCCTGTGGGAGTATTGTGTCTTTCTGCATCCCTGTCTTGTGGGCACTGGCTGTGATATCACATAGTGCAGGGCCTCCCCATTGAGTGACACTTACATAGAGAACATGTTTCTTCATTCACTTGTCCTCCTGGAGGGCCCCTCAGTCGTGACAGGGATCTTGATGGGTTATATTCAGCCTTCACTTTGGTGGCTGAAGTACATGTATGAGGGTCCTCTGAGGTTTCCCCAACAGGCTCTGATGGCACACTGTGGCCTCTACCTTTTTTCCTGGTTTTGCCTTCATCATCTTTTCTGTACCTTCATTTTTTCTTTTCTATCAATTTCATCATGCAAAGTTCTCCTTTCTTCTTAATGCCAGGCCCATAACCACCTCTCTCTTCTGTCCCAGGCTTACTGACAGTACTGAGGACTCTAATATTCCATCCATACTTCTCAGCATGGAGCTGTAAAGGCACAGGAAAGACTTAAATCACTACAAATGGATCCCCTGAGAGAGATGAAATTAGCACATATGACTCCATCCATGATTGACATTCAGGAGCAGGATGCCATCTCCTGTTAAGAGTATTAATGAGTAATTTAAAGAAAAAAAAGCAGGATATTAAGGAAGGAGACAGAAGCAGGTGACCCTGGGGTCTCTGGCTGTGGGATGATGAGGGGCACTGTGAGACCTAACAGCATCTCCAAGAGTGTGATGTGTGTCTGGGACAGAGAAGGACAGGGAGAACAGATGGGGATGAACCCCTCAACCTTCTCTGGCTGGCTCAGCCTCTGTGCAACCATCGCTCCCACAGAGGGGTGAGCTCACAGCCCTGATCTCACCTGCATCACACCTTTCCCTGGTTCTCCTCTTGAATGTGGGCCATCATTAAACACTAGAGAAATATCAGTAATGTCAACACCTACGGCTGAATAAAGGGCTGATTGTTCAGTTATGCGGGCCCACTGTTATGCACACGGGATGACTTGTGAAGCCAAAACAAAAGTCATTGGCTCTTGACTTTAAGATGAGTGACAAACATCCCTGAGCGGATGACCATCTACCCTCTCAACAAAGCTTGATTATGTTAAGTATTTTCGAAATGCAAGGATTCAGCTGCAGGGACTCTGCAGCCCTCAGAAGTGATAGGCATTTTATTGGTCTTTTAGATTTAATTTGCAAGTGGAAAGTAATTGTGAGGGGATGAATATGAATTCACTCTCATCACCACATGCAGAGCACAACACTGCTTTTGGACTAATGGGCCCAGAGCTTATCTGTGCGTTATGGGACATGACAGTCCACACTCAGCTTGTCCTTCAAGGGCTGCTGTCAGGACAGAAAACATCAACAGGATTCTGACCATCAGGGAGAAGATGAGCTGGAAGGGAGGCCACTGCTTGGTCAACGCAGGGGACATTCAAACACTTCCACAGTTCTGGGGGCTTGCTTATTTCCAACTTCAAGTGTTTTCCCTGCCCTAGGAGTCCTGTCTTCTTCCCCAGCGCCAGGTCCAGGCCATCCTCTGTCAAAGTCCCACAGCCATGAGCCACCAGGAGCACAGCAGAAGTGAGCAGGTTGGGCTTAAGTCTAAAGTGAGCCAGGGCCCCTGTGTTGGGATGGCAGTCGGGTCATTAGGTGACACATAGTGGGGAGAAAAGCCACTGTCCCCCACCTGAGGGCTTATGTGGGCTGGATGCCTTCCTTCTCCTGTTGGTTTGTTTGGAAGCGGAGACCCATATGCAAGCTCTCATAGAGCTCTCCCAGGGAAAGCAACGGCAAATGGACAAAGGGAGAAGGTGGTATTAACTTGGCCTGCATGAGGAAAGGGGAAAGTAAGACAGAAGAACAGGCCCAGAGCATGCTTGGGGTGTGCATAGGTGTGTGTTCACATGTGCCTGTGTGTGCATGGGTGTGCACCTGTACCTATGAATGTGTACACATGCAATGTGCACATAAGTGTGCTGTGCTTATGTGTGCATCTCTGTGAGTATGCATGTATGTGTGTGCACCTATATGTGTGCATGTGCAAGTGTGTGCTGTGCATGTGTGTATGTATGCCTATGTGCCTGTGGGTATGTGCACCTGTACCTGTGTTGTGCCCATATGTGTACATGCACGTGTGGTCTGTCTGTATGAGTGTGTAGATGTGCCTGTGAGTGTGTGCACACACATGTGCTGTGCCTGTGTGTAAATATGCTTTGGGGAAGCCAATTGAGGTCAGTTACCAGGACTAGCAAGGGACCAGCCCTAGGCCATGAAGTGACCACATAGAGACAGAATGTGTGAGAGTAGATTGTGGTGGCTCTGCATGCTGAGAAAAGAGTTTGGATGGCGCTGAGGATCAGGATGATGTGCATCCAGATTTACCCTGGACAGGTTAGATGCTTGGATAACTAGTATTGGGGTCCAAGGCTTGGCTCATTCAGGCTAATTATTCTTATCTTCCAGTCTCTTTCTGCCTATAAGCCTGAGGCTGGTGTAACTTTCCACCCTGCCTTTATTTAGTTTCTGATATTGGCAGAAAATGTCTTCTGTGTCTCTTTCCCAAACTACCTGTTGAAGATCCATAGCCCTAAGTTCGCATGCTGTGGCTATGTCTAGCTGTTCCCCCCAAAACTCATGCCATCTTTTGGGGAGGTGGCTGAATCTGGAATGTATGATGCTGGGATTAAGGGTGTGTGGTTACTAAATCACTACATGTGAGTGACTAGTTTGGCACTGCCCTAATCCTGGTAGTACGGGTGGGAAAAAAGGGGCAGAGAGATTCTGTTAAGGTTCCTTGTTTCTTTTGCTATCTTCTACCACTGTGAACAGTTGCCTCTCTGCCACCCTGCCTTGGAGCTAGCTAACTCTGAACTGAAACCTCAGTGAACTGTAAGCCAAATAAACCTTTCCACCTTTAACTGTAGGTATTGGATAGTTTGTCTCAGCATCAGAGAAAAGTAACTAACACTTAGCAGAAGTTTGAAACGTTTGTTTTTCAAAGCAACTAAACTGGTCATATTAGCTCATTGCTATAATATCAGCAATTCAGGAGGCTGAGTGAGGAGGACTGCAAGTTCAAAGCCAGCCTGGCCAACTTGGTGACACCCTGTCTCAAAATAAAATAAAAAGGGCCAGAGAGGTAGCTCCATGGTAGAATGCTGACATAGTATGGGCAAAGCCCTGGGTCCAATACCCAGTAAGATAAACAACAAAAAGTGACTATATGAGGTAATGAATATGATAATTAATTAAATTGTAGCAATCATCTCACAGTATGTATGTACATCAAAAAAGAGTTTAAAATAAGTCTTTACAAAAACAAAACTACCCAGGAATGAATGTTTCCTATGACTTAATTATTCAGTATCCTTACTTGTGGCTCCAAAGAGCTTGGGCCTCTCCTCCTCCTAGCCTGTACCCAAGGTGACTTTCATAGAGAGAGAAAGAGGACACACAGCAAGAGATCCAGGGAGGGCTCTGAGGTCACTTCCCAGGACTCCTGTTCCCAGGGAGCTGAGGGAGTTTGTTGTTTTACATCTAATATGCAAATACCTCTGCCTTGATCAGCTTGAAGGGAAGCTTTGAAAACATCAAAACAGAGCTCCATCTGAAATGTACTTGAAGCCCTGTCTCCAAAAATGTCCGTGTTTAAGTCTTGAATATCTAAGCATTTCAATCCCAACTGTTTTCCCTCCTTCCCCATTCTGCATAACAATGAGTAAATTCTGGCTTCTAATTTCTTTTTCACACAGCAATAGACAATATGCGATGCCCCTATCTCTGCCACAATCCTAGGACAGTCTCTTAGAATGCTGTATTTTGTAGTGTGGGTCATTTAATGTGGCCTTTGTGATCATGAATGTACAAGGTTGCCATGGTTCTGGGAGCCTTGAAATGGAATCTGCTAGGTTTAGATCTAAAACATCTTCTCAAAGTCTCTAGTGTGCTGCAGGTGCTGGAACAGGGTGTGCTCTACTTATTAGTGGATTCACCCATTGATAAGTTCAGGAGCTTCCTGTGCTATCAGGAGGCAGGGTCTGGTTGGAGGTGCTCCCTGGGGAGTGGCCTGGAAGGTAGAATTCTTGTCCCCAACTCCTCCCTCCTGTCTCTACTCCCTGGATTCCATGGACTGAGCAGCTGTCCTCCACCAGGCCCTTCCACTACCCTGTTTCTGGAGCCATCTGACTTTGCACTGAACTCATTAGACACTGTGAAGCAAAAATAAAGATCTTTTCTTTTAAATTGTGAGTGTCAGCTATTGTGTTCCAGGACAGAGAAAGTGACTAAGACAGTTTCAAAGGGACTCTTAAAGGCAATCCAAGTGAGAGAACCTGAGAGGCAGATCAATAATGTAGTTATCTTGGATTTTTCTTTTTTTCCCATACAGTGTACTATAAGAAGAAAAGAAAATATGGCAGTGTGTGCATTGAGGCTTGATTCAAAATAGAAAATTCAAGCTGGCATTCTACGCCTGCCAAGTTCTGACCACATGTCTGCCAGCATTGGCCCCTGTTGCTTTCTCATCCAATACTGCTCTGTACCTGGATGGCCTCTGTCTTCTGGGTTTGCAGTGTTTCCTGTATGCTCTTGTCCACTCTGAGCCTTGCCTTCAGCCCCTCCCTTACCCCCTTTTCCCATGAGCCCTTGCATCTTCTCCTTTCTGGAGTGATGGGCACATCCCTGGGCACCCAGTCCACATGCCTGTGCTACTTGTTCAATGGTGGTCAGCAGCCTGCAGAGTGACATGTGAGTACAACTGCTGTCCTTCATACAAATATCCGCTGAGTCACTGGACAAACTTGCAGGAGAAATATCGCCTTTGAGGAACAGGGCACTTGGTTTATCTCCAGGTCCACTGGCTGCCAGTAGTTTTGGCCTATGAGACACACAGTTCAGAGAAAGCACTTGGAGCAGTGCAGTCTTCCTGTCCACTCCCCAAGCCCATGTTTCTAATGCTTTCTTAGCTGAAGGTCACCCACATGACCCTTTATCAGAAGACCTGATTCCTCTGCTCATCAGGGACTCAGATGTGGACTTGGCCCAGGAATGCTTTGCTCTTACTCCCTCGGCCACCAGGATTTTTTCCTGCAAGATCTTTTAGTGAGTTTTGTAATGTTTCCCACCTACAATTATGAAAAATACAAAGCCAAGCACAATCCTGTAACTTGATCCCCTCGACTTCCTGGAAAACTATCCGGCCCTATATTAATGTGCTGTTTCTGCTTTATGTTAGAGATTTCCTGCCTGTTACCTAGGCCTGGGCTGGTCGGCAGATGAGGGATAGCTGCTGAGTGTTGAGCTGGTTTATTCAGGGGAATTTGTGGTAGCACTGATTTTAAGGGGGCAATGCCAATTGTTTTCAAGGAGGTTGCTGGAGGAGGGACACCACACGCCACAGAGGCAAGTTGAACAGTCAGTTGCGCTGAGTAGTTGTACTCCCATGTCCTTGAAATCTCAGTTTGGGTGGACCATGCTGGGAGGTCAAGGGTGGCGTCCTCTAAATGAATCTTATTTCATATTTCCTAGAACTCACTATCCACTGTCTAAAAGCTGAATCACAGCCACCTTGTGCTTTATAGATATTTGAACAAAACTGTAAAAGGTAAGTATATATATTTTTTAATAAAACTGGCATCCTCCACAATGGCTCCAATGACCCAGGGGCTCAGCCTCATGGCTTCCCCTGAGGTTGTTTTCCTTCATCATAGACTTCCCTGTGACTACGGATTCTCTTCGCTTTAGCATTCCTAAATTAAGATGCACCCGGACCCCTGGTTCCTCCAGCACAGGCCCAGACATTTCAGTGAGTGCCTTTCATTCTCTCTAAAACATTTTAAATGAGTTTTTTTTTTGAGGATTATACAAATTCAAGAAACAGATCGAGATTCTCTATTCACTTTTAGATTGCTGACTTCAAACTCACTCATGAAAAGATGAAACCATTCCTTAAAAGGCTTCCCACTGGGAGATTTTGTTCAATTTACATCGCAATTCAACAAAAGTGCTACAAATATGCCTGGCTTGCAACTGAAAATGGTAAAAATATGCAAAGTCATCTCTCCATCTTCTGAGTCACCTGACCCCTTCAGGAAGCCCTGGGTGTGCCTTTTCTGCTTTGATCTCTCCCTGGGCTGCTTCAGGAGACCAGGCTCACCCAGTCCTGTCCTCGGCCTGGCTCACAATGGCCTTCGGCATCCTTTTGCAAAGGCCACCACATCCTCGGAGATGTTCCCACGCTGTATGTTATGCTGAGCTGTATCCTAGCTCAATTCTTTTTTCTTTCTTTTTCTTTAACAGAAACAAATAAGACGTTAATTTATTTCAAGGAGGAAAACCGAAAATAAGTCTAAGGCACTTGTTTTAGACCAGCATCAGCTATATGATAGAAAACAAAATCACACTCGATCTTTTCTGCTGTCCTCTTTCTGAAATGTTGGGGTCCACTCTTCAATCCATTCTGTATTGTCCACTCAGCACCGGTTAAGTGAGTTCTGTGCTCTCACAGTAACAGTTGTGGCTGTGCAGATACAATCTACCCTAAACTGTCACATGTCACAATGGGAACCGCCTTGAGAGCTTCCCAGTGTCCTTGCAGCCCACACAGACTCACCCGTGAGAGAAGTTTCCTAAGCCTCCTACTTCCGTCCTAGGGGCCGTGTGGCCTCTGATGGGTCTGTGCATGGCTGCAGTGTGTCACTGGGTCTGCTTGTGGGTGGCTGCTTCTCATCTGTTTTTCATCCAGTTCTGTTCAAAATAAGGTGCCTTCATTTCCCTGATGAGCCAAGCCTCTTCTACAGGCTTCTGAAGCTCCTATCATCATTCCTTCCTCAGGTTGTCAGATGCTAGGTGTTCATTTTCTGCAGTGTTGTTTTAGTCTGCCAAAAACAGGCTCTTCCAAAAGACGTTAGCCCATGGACCCCACGCGACAGGCAGCCCTGTTCTACGTTGCCACTGTTATATCTTCCAGGGTAATCACTCTTTGAAGGGTATGAAACTCAAATGAGGGTGGGAAAGGAAATGTCTTGCAGACTTCTGTCAAGTTGCTGCATTTCGGTGTTTTCTACTCTGTTACTGAAATCACATTTCAGCACACAATTAGCTTTTTGTTTTGTTTTGTTTTTGAGACAGGGTCTCACTATGTAGTTGAGACTGACCTGGAACTCACTATGTACCCCAGGCTGGTCTTGAACTCACAGTGATCCTCCTGCCTCAGCCTCCTGAGTGCTGGGATTATAGGTGTGTGCCACCACACCCAGCTCACACAATTAGCTTTTGATGTCAAATAGTAACAGTGATGCTAATATTAAACTTGCTGCATAGCCACCACTCCCAGCCTGCATATTCTATGGCTTCTTAGCCATTCTGGAGCTCTGTATGGGTTGTAACAGCATCCTTAGGAGGAAGGCATTGATGAGGTGGACAAAGTTTGAAGGTGAGGGAACCAGGGGTTCAATGTCAATAAGACAATGTGTGACACTTGCTTCATCATTCCGACATGCTTGAAGATCCTCCCTCAGGAAAGTGAGCAAAACTACACCTTTGATCTCTTTTCCCCAACTGCTATCTTTTTTATTTTCTCTGTGTCTACATTTTCACCATGAGTTCTCTGAAATGCTGACATAGACAATTCAGGAAATACAGTTTAAATATTGTTGACAAATGTTGTTTCCTCATGTGTAGATACCCAGGTATCTCTAGAACAAGCTCTATCCTGGTAATACTCACCAGTATGTACTCTTACAAGTCAAGTTTATTGAAGTATGTAGTGTATACACAGTGAAATGCCCTGTGAGTTGTGTACAGTTCTATGAATACTGAACAGTGTGTACAATTTGTAATCACCAGTGCAATCCAGTTATAAAATATTTTCATCACCCCAGAGTTCCCTTGTGTCTCTTGATAGTCAGTATCCCACTTCACCTTCTGACTTTGATAAATGTTAATCTGATTTCATCTCTCAGAGCCTGCCTTTCCAAAAATGCAATGATTATTATGGATAGATTTTTGTGAGAATATATATTTTCATTTCTCTCATCAGATCCTTAATAATGGGTCTATTGGAATGTGCAGTAAGTATGTGTAAAATAACCAAAATGGTTGGGTTCCATAAAAATTTTTAAATTAAAAAAATTTTACTAGTACATTGTATGGAGTACGCAATGGTTACATTCATCATGCAGAGTTGGTACACGTACATAGTACATCTTAATTATTTTTTTCTCTTCCTCCCCTTGCCCCTCCCTCATCTCTTGTTCTCCTTATTATTTGAACATTTTCTCCCTACTTCCCAATATCTATCATCCATTTTGGTCCTTATGTGTGCTTTTGGTTTCTCATATAAGAAAAACAATGCAATATTTAAACATGTGTCTGAATTATTTCACTTAAAAGTATGGTCTTAAGGTGCATCCATTTGTCTAACAATGTCTGAAGTTTATCCTTCTCCATAAAAAATCTTGAGTATGTGATTAATATCTAAAGTAGTAAAAATTCATTTTGCAAAATTATTATTTTTCTAGGTTGAACCCAGGGCTATACACTGAGTGATATACCCAGCCTTCTTCTTGTTGTTATCATCATCAGTATTATTAATTTTGAGGAAGGGTCTCACTAAGTTTCTAAGTTGCCCAGGCTGGGCTTGAACTTGTCATCCTTTTGCCTTAGCCTCTCAGAGTGGTGGGATTATAAGTGTGTGCCACTATGCCCAGCTAGTTTTGCAAAATTTTTGACCATTGTTTCTTCAACTAGTTATTCTGTCCCATTATTTTTCTGCCCTTTTCTGGATCTCTGATTATGGTGATGTTAGAGCCCTTGAGCTTGTGATGCAATACAGTTTTATTTTTGTGTATTGGCAATTCCCTTTCCCCCTCATCTTCATTGAAGTATAACTGACAGATAAAAATTTTATGAATTGGTAGTGTACAAAATGATATGTAATAAAATAATTGTCACAGTCAAGCCCACTAACATAGACATCACTTCACAAGTGTGTCTGCTGTGGGAATACTTAAGGACTAGTCTCTTGGCAGCAAATTTTAAGCATGCAACAGACTATTATTAACTGTACTTATTATACCATACATCAATATCATTTTAATATATGTAAAAGTTATGTGGATGATTTCTTTCAAGTTCAAAGACCTTTGGACCAGGATAGAAAGATACTTCTAAATATTACAGTGCAAAATACAATCTAATGATAAGCCTAGACGAAAATTCCTGACTTCTTTGAATAAACAATCAGGCAACTGCTTTCTATAAGTAATGAGTTTCTGAACATTAGTTTCTGTGCAATAATTTCAAAAAATGAGAAATAAATTACCAATCAATGCACAAAATTACAGCACAAACACTAGTGAACTCTACATAATTTTCTAATCTCTAACTAAAACACCATAAAATATTTATATATAAGGAAGAAATATATTAGAATGGAAAATATTTCTACCATTTAATATTTAACTGATAAAGTTAACATAGTTGTTTTCAAAACAGCTGGTTATATAAGTTTTCATAGTGTCAGCAAAATCTAAAACATATATACCCTTTTCAAAGCATCAGTATGTGATTCTGATCTAACCATTGTATTTGGAATGAAACTCGAGTGTCTTCAAAAATGTTCTGATGAAAATCTTGGATTGAGCTTTGGCTACTATTCATCAATCCTTCTTATGTCATTGTGTGCCCCGAGCCGTTGCATTAAGAGTTACAGTTGAGCAGATGACAGCTATTCCCACCTATGGTAGGAATCCCATCGTGTGAGGACAGTGGAGGTCTCAGTGCTTGCCAGGGATGCCAACCCACTGCATGGTATGAGGATGTCAGGGTCACTGAGAGGGTCGTGTGACTCCCATGGACATTGGATGTAAGAGCATTGAACCACACAGAGCAGACTCAGAGCCAGAGCAATTTTAACAGTGAGTGTTGGGTCCCCCATCCTGTGGGCAGTGGGGCCCACACAACTGGAAGTGGTGTGCACACCCAGCTAGGGTACAAGAGGAAGTTCCTGCTGGAACCAGCTGGAATCAAGGCTGACCAAAAAGGCAGAGCAAGGATGTACACAGCAGTCCTGGAACAGGGACAGATATTTCTCAACAAGGGATTGTAGCCCACGGTGAGGGCTTGTTATGGCTCATGTCTAGATGTCCCCTGAAGCCTCATGCAGTTGTAGGTGGGGCTTTTTCTGACGTAGCTAAATCTACTGGCATGTGTGAGGCTGTGATTAAGGGCATGTGATTGGTTTGGCACCGCCCTAATCCCAGTAGACTGGATGAGATTAAAAGGAGCTGAAAGATGCTGTTAAGGTCTCTTGCTACTTTTTTTTTTTTAATTTTATTGAGTTTATTGGTATATTTTAGGGATACAGTACAGTTACCTTCATTGTTGGGATCATGTAGCTTTACATGGCAAGTCTTGATTCTCCTTTTTTCCCCTTACCTCTGCCCTCCCTTCACCCCCTCCTCCCCTCCCCATCTACAAACACTTTATTTTCATCTTTTCATTCTCTCACATGTTTTTCTTTTCCCTTTTTGTTCTTCCCCTACGTATCACACCTTCCCTACACCTTTAGCTCCTTTCTTCAAATTTCTAAATGTCAGTAATCTTATTAGAATCTTATGAATTGTTGCAGAATATTCACACCAGGGAAACTATTTGGTATTTACACATGTGTGACTTATTTATTTCACTTAGGAGTATATCTTCAATATGTATCCATTTTTCCTATGAATGAATCTATTCTCCCACTCTTTATGGCTGAGTAATATTCCATTTTATAGAAAAACCACAACTTCTTTATCCAGTTTCCAACGGATGGGCAATTAGGCTGTTTCCAAGATTTAGCTATTACAAACTGTGCCGCTATAAACATGGGTGCACATACTTCTCTGTGATATGATTCTTTTAATTCTCTTGGAAAGATATCAAGCAGAGGGTTGGCTGGGTCAAATGGAACCTCCAGTCCAAGCTCTTTGAGGTATCTCCATATTGATTTCCATAGTGGTTGCACTAGTCTGCACTCCCACCAACAATGGAGGAGGGTTCCTTTCTCCCCACAACCCCGCCAACATTTGTTATTGTGTGATTTCTTGATAGCAGCCATTCTTTGTGGGGTGAGGTGGAATCTCAGTGTTGTTTTCATCTGCATCTCTCGAATGACCAGTGATGTGGAACATTTTTTCATATATTTTCTTGCTGCTTTCACTTCTTTGTATGAGAAATGTCTGTTCATTTCGGATGCCCATTTTTGGATCGGGTCTTTATATTTGGGGGGACTGATTGTTTTGAGTTCTTTATATATCCTTGATAATAGTCCTTTGTCTGAGGTACAGCTGGTAAAAATTTTTTCCCACATTGTAGATTGTCTCTTAGTTCTGCTAATGGTTTCTTTTGAAGTACAGAAGCTTTTTAGTAAGATGAGATCCCAGTTGTTGATTCTTTCTGCTAGTTCCCGTGCTACTGAGGATTTGTTCATAAAGTCTTTTCCTATACCAATGTCTTCCAGAGTTCTGCCTAACTTACTTTCCAGCAAGTTTAATGTTTCTGTTTTAATATTTAGATCTTTAATCCATTTGGATTTTAATTTAGTGCATGGCGAAAGATAAGGGTCTAATTTTAATCTGTGACAGGTTGATATCCAGTTTTTCCAACACCATTTATTAAAGAGGCTATCTTTCCTCCACTGAGGATGGTGAGCTCCTTTGTCGAAGATGAGGTAGCTGAGTACATCTGCATTTGTTTTTGTGTCTTCCAGTCTGTTCCATTGATCCTCAGGCCTATTTCTTTGCCAGTACCATGCTGATTTTATCACAGTGGCTTTGTAGTATAGTTTCAAATTGGGAATTGTTACACCTGGTGCCATGTGACTGTTGCCTATAATGGCTTTTGCTATTCTAGGTCTCTTGTGGTTCCAAATGAATTTTTGGATTCTTTTTTCTAGTTCTGTGAAATATAGTGTTGGAATTTCAATTGGCATTGCATTGAATGTATATAGCAGTTTCGGTAGTATGGCCATTTTCACTATGTTGATTCTTCCTACCCAGGAGCAGGGGATATCTTTCCATTTTTTTATATCCTCTTCGATTTCTTTTTTCAGAGTGCTGTAGTTTTCAGTGTAGAGATCTTTTGTTTCTTTTGTTAGATTGATTCCTAGATACTTCATTTTTTTGGATGCTATTGTAAAAGGAATTTTTTCCCTTATTTCTCTTTCTGTCTGTCTGTTATTTGTGTATAGAAAGGCTATTGATTTTTGGGTATTCACCTTGTATCCAGATACTTTACTGAATCTGTCAATTAAGTCTAGAAGTTTTTTGGTGGAGTTTTTTGGATCTTCAATGTAGAGTATCATATCATCAGCAAATAATGATAGTTTAACTTCTTCCTTTCCTATCTTTATTGCTTTAATTTCTTTCTCTTGTCTAATTGCTGTGGCTAATGTTTCCAGAACTATATTGAAGAGAAGTGGCGATAGTGGGCATCCTTGTCTTGTTCCTGATTTTAACATGAAGGTTTTCAGTTTTTGGCCATTCAATATGATGTTGGCTGATGGTTTTTCATAAATAGCCTTTATTAAATTGAGGTATAGACCATCTATTCCAATTTTTTGCAGGGTTTTTATCATGAATGGGTGTTGAATTTTATCAAATGCTTTTTCTGCATCTATTGAGAGGATCATATGGTTTTTGTCCTTGACTTTGTTAATATAATGTATTACATTCACTGACTTTCGTATGTTGAACCACCCTTGCATCTCTGGAATAAATCCGACTTGGTCATGATGGATGATCTTCTTAATAATCCTCTGTATTCTGTTTGCTAGTATCTTATTAAGGATTTTTGCATCTATATTCATTAAGGAGATTGGTCTGTAGTTCTCCTTTTTGGTTGTATCTTTCTCTGGTTTGGGAATCAGAGTGATACTTGCTTCCAGGAATGAATTTGGAAGTATAGCTTCTCTTTCAATTTCATTGAAAAGTTTGAAGAGTAATGGTAGTAGTTCTTCTCTAAATGTCTTGTAAAATTCAGCAGTGAATCCATCAGGGCCTGGGCTTTTCTTTGTTGGTAAGTTTTTAATTACATTTTCAATTTCACTGATTGTGATTGGGGTGTTTAAAATGTTTTTATCTTCTTCGTTCAACTTTGGTAATTCATAAGTATCTAGAAATCTGTCCATTTCTTCTGTGTTTTCCATTTTATTAGAGTACAGGTTCTCAAAGTAGGTGTTCATGATCCTCTGGATTTCTTTCGGATCTGTTGTGACTTCGCCTTTTTCATTCCTAATTGCATGGATCTGAGCCTTTTCTTTCCTTTTTTTGATAAGATTAGCTAAGGGTTTGTCAATTTTATTTATTCTTTCAAAAAACCAGCTCTTTGTTTCATTTATTTTTTGTATCGTTTTCTTAATTTCAATTGCATTGATTTCTGCTCGGATCTTTATAATTTCCTCTCTTGTTCGAGCTTTGGGTTTTTCTTGCTCTTGTTTTTCTAGGAGTCTAAGTTTCATCGTTAAGTTGTTTATTTGAGCCCGCTCTGTTTTCCTAGTGTGGGCATTCAATGTTATGAATTTTCCACGTAGAACTGCTTTCATTGTGTCCCAAAGATTCCTGTATGTTGTATTGGCATTCTCATTTATTTGTAAAAACTGTCTAATTTCTTCTTTAATTTCCTCTGTAATCCATTGATTGTTTAGGAGAGTGTTGTTCAGTTTCCATGTGCTTGTGAAGTTTCTATAGTTTCTTGTGCTATTGATGTCTAGTTTGATTGCACTATGATCTGATAATAAACAGGGGATGACTTCAATTTTTTTGCATTTATTTAGACCTGTTTTGTGAGCCAGTATGTGGTCTATTTTGGAGAATGATCCATGTGCAGCCGAAAAGAATGTATATTCTGGTTTTTGGGGGTGGAATACTCTATAAACATCTATTAAGTCCATGTGTTCCAAAGCTTGGTTCAGTTCTATTATTTCATTGTTGATTTTCTGCCTAGTAGATCTGTCAATTTGTGATAGTGGGGTATTTAAATCCCCCACTACAATTGTATTAGTGCTTATTTGGTTTTTCATGTTACTTAATATTTGTTTTATATAGTTGGGGGCATTTATATTTGGTGCATATATGTTTATGATTGTCAGCTCTTCCTCTTGAATTGTTCCCTTTACAAGGATGTAGTGTCCTTCTTTGTCTCTCTTAATGAGTTTTGGTTTGAAATTTACTTTATCTGAGAATAAGATTGCTACCCCTGCTTTTTTCTGGACTCCTGACGCATGGAGAATTGTTTTCCATCCTTTCACTTTCAGTCTATGGACTTCCTTTTGCACTAGGTGTGTTTCTTGTATACAACATATTGTTGGATTTTGCTTCTTAATCCATTCTGCCAATCTGTTTCTCTTGATTGGTGAATTGAGGCCATTAACATTGATGGTTACAACTGATATATTTTGACTTATTCTTGTCATGTTTTTGTCCATTTGTTGACTCTTTTTACTTTTTCTCCCATCTCCTTTTAGTTTCTTGCCTTGCCTATTTGATTTGGTCTGTTGGGCCTCATGTTATTGTGAATTTCGTTGTCCTTTTCTAGGATATTGTTTAGAATTCCTTGCAGTGCTGGTTTGGTGTTCATGAAATTTCTCAGGTGCTCTTTGTCGTGGAAGTATTTTATTTCCCCATCTATTTTGAAAGAGAGTTTTGCAGGATACAAAAGTCTAGGTTGGAGATTCTTTTCTTTTAGGACTTGGAATACCTCACTCCAGGCTCTCCTTGACCTAAGGGTTTGTGTTGAAAAGTCTGCTGTGATTCTAATGGGCTTCCCTTTGCATGTGATTTGTTTCTTTTCTCTTACTGCTTGTAGTATTTTGTTTTTCTGTTGGATTTCTGGAATCTTGATTATTATATGTCTAGGTGTAGATTTTTTTTGATCGTGGCTAGTTGGGGTTCTATATGCCTCACTTATCTGTATGTCTAATTCTTCCCTTCTGTTTGGGAAGTTTTCTGTCATTAATTCTGTGAAGAGCTTTTTTATATCATTTGTGTTTTCTCCTGTTTTTTCATGAATTCCTATCAGTCTTATGTTATTTTTCTTTGTATCGTCTAGGAGTTGTTGGATTGATTTCTCATGATCCCTTACTGTTTTTAATAGACCTCTTTTTTCACGGTCACTGACTGCTATCCTATCTTCTATATCTGAAATTCTATCTTCGCAATCTTTTATTCTGTTTCGTACACTTTCAATAGAGTTTTTAATCTCCTGGATATCTGTTTGAATCTGTTTTATGGATTCCATTTCTTTCCTCTGTTGGGCATTCATTGTTTCCATGTCTTTCTTATGCTGAGTCTTCATGGCTTCTATCACAGTCTTGAGCTCATCTATTTTTTTCTCAGTTTCTGCTCTAGAGTCTCGAATCATGACTTCTATTTTGCTCATCATCTCTCTGGCTAGCTGGGAAATTATTTCTGATTTGAATTTTTCTAGAGCCTGATTGATCAATTTTGTTACCTCCTGTGCTATGGGTCCAGGGAGTCCTGTTGGTTCACTATCAGACTTTTCATCCTCATTTGTCCTACTATTTGCTATTGGTGAACTGGATATTTGTTTTTGTGTCTTGCTTAAGTGTTTTCTCATTTTTATTTTTATTGTTGGGTTGTCCTTCTTTAATTTCTGGGTATTACTTAAATCTTCCTAATATAGTTGCGTTTTAGCTTTTGAGTATCTTATGACTCATAGACATTCTCGTTTTCATAATATCAGAGAAAACAACTCTTTAAATCAATCACCACTCTTTGTCCCAATTGATACATTCAGCAGCCCAATAGGATCAGGCACAGCTTGCCAACTGACCACTTGTGGTAGTCATTAATGTATCACCTTTAACTCATGTGAATTAGATTAATTTCAAGAAGCAGCTCATAGTATGTTTGCAGTGAATATGCTTTTCAATATGGCATCTTTACCATTTAGGATGGGGGGTTCGACTTAGAACAAGAGGATTAGATAAGTGAAAGAATTAGAGCAGGTTTGAAGTGAATCCAGAGGTTGTAGAATTACCTTACTATCTTTACAAAGCTATTAACTTCAGGGGGGATAGAGAGAGTGCAGGAATAAGGACAGGAATATATCCCCTTAACAGTAACAGGCGCTTGCCTTCCCTTGAAGGTACAGAGCCATGAGTGAGGTAAAATGACTGGAGAAAAGAACATAAAGAGAAACACCTCCTAAAAACAAAAAATAATAAAAGAAGTCTGAGTTATTCAGGAGCTGGTATAAAAAGGGAGATGAGGGACACTATGGTGTAGCAAGAGACTGAGTTAGAGAGAGAGGACAGAAAAAAGAAAGAAATTTCAGGATGGAATGAGGAAAAAAGAGACAAGAGAGAGGGAAAGAAAAAGAATTTGAAGGTCCTCTTTCAGGCTTTCTCTGATCTCATATTATACCACATGCACAGTCATATGCGGAACCCAATCCCCTGGTCTTAGCTAGCCAATGGCTGTTCCTCCCGACTGAGACTGAACACAATCTACAAGGCCTAACTTTAGTTTCCTTACCCTCAGGGTTGAACTCCACTCAGTTCTATTACAGGTTTCCCCTGCCCTTTCTTTAAAGATGTTCAAAGTTGGGAGCTCAGAAAACTACCCTTCATGGGAACCTATGCCTCTGCAGAGTTGGTCTAAGGACTGGCCTGATCAGGAGTTTTGCGAACGGGGGGGGGGTGTCGTGTGGGTGTTTCAAGGGCGCCCGCGCGGCTACCTTCCTTCCTGGGTCTGTTGTCGCGCAGGCCGGGAGCTCGCGCACACGCCACCGGGTGATCACCTCTTGCTACTTTTTCTATCTTCTGCCACCATGAACTGTTGTCCCTCTGTCACCCTGCCTTGCTTTGGAGCCAGCTGATATGGACTGAAATCTCTACAACCTGTGAGCTAAATAAACCTTCCCTCTTTTAACTTTGGGTGTCAGGTATTTTGTCTCAGCAGTGAGAGAAAAGTAACTAAGACTGGGGTCTGGCTTCATTTTCAAGCCAGGAGATGGTCACCAGTTGCACACGCTTAAACATCCATGCAAATGACTCTGAGTACAGGGCTCATGATTTGCAAATGCTAAGGAATGAAGTCACGGACCAAAGGAGGAGGTTAGGAGAGTTTTCATTGGAAATAAGGATAGTAGCTCCTGGATATCCAGGAGGGATCCCCACTGTGATGGCTGCCTGGACCCCTGATCTAGAGCTAATTATAGATAAACAGCAAAGCAATTACTCAATTGTTTAGTGGCCACCTATCAAAGGTGGCTCTGTGGATTTAAAATGACCAGTTGGGACCCAGGCTTTTCACCTAGTTCTTCAACAGGTAGGGTTTACAGGAAACTGGGATCTTAGAAGAAATGGGTTAATTTGCATTATAATTTCCTCAAAATTAGGAAACTTAATAAGGAGTGGCTGCACCTCCCTTTTGTAGGGAATGGGCTGTATTCCAAGCTGCCTGAGGAAGTTTTTTCTTTTGTCCAAAGCCTACTTCACTGTCTATTCTTAATTCTTACCAAAGTGAGTTATCGCCCCATCTCTGTCTCAGGCCCTTCCACTAGATACCTGCCTTCCTCATAAGCTAATTAAACTATTTTCTACAAAAGGGTTGATGGCTGTGCCCAACTCTCTTCTCAATGGGTACTTTTCATTGTAGGATGCTTGGGTCATAGGAGCTGAGTTTATCTACTGGGACAGTTTTAGCCAAGAGAAAGCTCTGCAACACAGAACTATGTTGTTTCTCTAATCTGAGCCCCACAGCTAAACATCCCTCTTGAGCTAAGGAATCATTAACAGAATAACTTCAGAAATGTAAGAGCGAGTGAAGCTGACCTTTTCTCACATCCTCTTGTCCTTGTGCAACCTTAAGAAGAGAAGGCAAGGATCATTCACTTACTGCTCATTTAGAAGTAAGTACAATGGCATTTAAGATACTCTGAGTTGGTTATACTATTTTATATTTGAAATTATGTGTTTACTATTTTGGAGTTGTTCTGAAGAGTGATGATCTAACTTATCCTACTAAGAATCTCACAGCAGAGATGGCATTAGAACAATGAAGAAGACAGTATGAACACAGTGGTTTTAAGCTTATTTATTGAATCTGTTAGAATTACTTAAGAACTGGGGAGGTTGTCAGACAACTGGGGTAATTAAAATTTATGAACATAATTTTAAATGTTGAAAGTTGTTTAATTAAAGTTTGTAAATAGCAATAAATGTTATGCAGAGTCCCTGTTGGGAGTAATTGTTAGTATTTCTAGACTCATAAGTAGAATGCTAAGATAAACTGTACATGTCAAACTTAGTGGCTAGCGGAAAAGCTAAATTATGAACCAATAACATCTATAAATTAGATATTAACTTGGTGAGCCAAAGTCAACATCAGAATGAGTATAAGTGTGGGCAAGACCTGGGGCACCTGTGTACTGTGGATCCCCTCCCTAACCCTTTCATTCTCCTGTTACCTATTTGGGCTGCTGTGGTGGGTTAGTTATTAAACCCATGAGGAGGCACTCACAGTCGCCTAAAGAGAGAGTTGCAGAATTAAGATTAAAAACATAGAAGAAAACAAAAACACAAAAGATTAAAGGTTAGAATAAGAATAGAGAGATACAGACCTTTCTTCCCAGGAAGAAATGTTCTTAAAAATATGCTGTTGGTTAATGGCTCCTCCCTACCTCTGAACCAGACTTCGACAAACATTAAAAATGTTTCTTTTCAATTCCTTTTCTTTGAAACTAGCCTTTTCCTGCCCTCCCCTTATTCATAGAAGAGCAGGACTAAGGACACAATTTGGACATTGCTTTGGAATTTCCTCTTAGATATTCAAAATCCAGGACGTATTCTTCCTCTTATTATTTCCAATAAATACTGTAACTTCCTTCTTCTGGTCAGCGGTTTCATTTGATTTAGTGAGGCTGTGAGCTCTATTTGTAAACCTATCCGTTTACCCCAAGCATAACTCCAGGAGCTCAGACATTGCTGACGATCCCAAGCACCACTCAGGCAGGTTTATGTCATTCTGGAAGGTGTCTATTCTTGTATTGCATAAGCTTCATAAATTGTCATTTTACAGTTTCTGTTATATTATCTTATAAAATTAATTTTAAAGAATGCAATTTTTGGTCATCTTGTAGTACTTAAATAATTGAACTGATAAATAATTAACTGCCTCGAGGGCCCTGCAGAACAAGGGACTTTATAGTGCATGGAATCCCAATGCCAGGGGGACATGAATGTCCCTATTCCCCATTCTCTGCTGCTTGAGGTGAAGGGAACTGGCCAAAAGCAGATGGTGAAAACTTTAAACTGTGTCAAGTTGTTTTCCTTATCTTATTTGTTTGGGGGTAAGAGCTTAACTTCCTCACATTCTCGGGGTGCTCTGTCTCAGGACGACCTGTATCCCCGCCTGTGCTTGGTGGGTGTGAACTCCCTTTGATGATCTCATGCTTAACTGTGTATTTCTGCTGTGCTACATTAAGAAAAAGCTCACCTTTGAGGACCCCTGCAGGTCATTGATCTGTTGCGATCATAGATGTCACTGGGCTCAGACATGAGCCATGTGGCCTTAGAGAAGGGACAGTTTGCTCCCTGCCACGAGAGCCCTATGAGCTGTCCCTGTGACAATGCACAGCAGCTTCCTCTTCCACATGTGCTTGCTCTCAAAAGCCCTTATGCTGCCCACCACCTAGGCTGCTAGATGTCTGGTTGGCTGTTGTGCTTTTTCTAACAAGATTTTCACTCTTTATATATTTCTTCATACAACAATAGAGATGGTGGGTAATTTTGAGACTGCTTTTGTTATTTAACAAAATATATTAAGTTGAAGTAAGATAGAGAAAAGGCAAAGTGCAGAAAAGAACACTGGAATTTTAAAATTGTACTTTTAAGAAAAACTGCAGCATCACTACACAAAAGTGATTGTAGCCTTTTTCTCTCCCAGGAAATTCACTTAAAAAAATTCCTAAGGGTCTCTATAGAGTAAATTGTGCCCTGGTCGGTGCTTTTCCCCTGTAAATTGTCCTACCTCAAACAGACTCCCTCTCCAGGAAGCAGCACTGCGGTGGGCAGAGGATCTCAGTCTCAGAACTAGGGAAATGTGCATCCCCTGCTCTCTGACAGAGCTCGGATGGATGCCCCAACAGGCAGTAGGAACATACATCCTAGATCTTACGTCTTGAAGACATCTGGAAGGTTCATAAATATACCAAGTTCTGGATCATAGTGAGCTTCTCTCTTTCTCTTGGAGAGCCCACACTATTCTTCTGAGTGTATACTTTGAAATTATGTCTAATGAATCCTTTTATTCCTCTTAAGGACACAGCCTAAAAATTCTTTCTCCATGGTGGGAGTAAGCAAACATGCAATTTAATTTTAAGGGTGGGGTGGGTTTAAGTTTCTTTCTTTTTTTTTTAAATTGAGTTTATTGGTGCAATCTAGGTATACAGTACAGTTACATTCATTATTGGGATCCTGTACCTTTACATGACAGGTCTTGATTCTCATTTTTTCCCCCTTGTCCCTGCCCTCCCTTCACCCCCTCCTTCCTTCCCCATTTACAAACACTTTATTTCCCTTTTTTCATTTTCTAATATATTTTTCCTCTCTCTTATTACCTTTCCCCACCCTTCCCAGTTTCCCTACACCTTTAGCTCTTTACTTCCTATTTCACATTCTTAATTATCTCATTAGTATCTTGTGTACTATTATAGTTTTTCACACCAGAGAAACTATTTGGTATTTCTAAAGAAATCTCTGCATGAACATTAAAAATAAGGAATCCTAAAATAAAACTGAAAAGGAAAGTAAAAGAGAAAAGGCAATGATATAAAATTAAAATAATCCTTAATTCTGAAGATGAAAATGGTCTCTGAACATATTTAAATTGCTTCTTGCTCTTGTAGTTTTATATTATTATTTTTTCCATTATTTAGAGAATACTTTATTAGTTTCTGTAATCAAACCCATGTAGATGTGACCTTACATATTTAATACAGTGCATTACCCCTGTACAAATGGAAAAAAAATTAACATTTCTAGACCAATATGGCTGTTAATTTCTGTACAATGCCAACTCAATGTAGTAACTTGGGATAACTTTTTCCAAGGCCGACAGCACAGTTAAAATTTCCAAAAATTCAAATTATATATATATCATATGTATGTATTATGTATATGTATATATTATGTATATGTATTATGTATATATATTATGTATATGTATATGTACACATGTATATATGTATATATACATTTATATTTATATAAAAAGACCAATAATAGCAGTATGTTATGCATCAATAGCAGCAACAGCTTTTCCAGGTTTTGCAGTCATCTGAACAAAATTATAGACACTTTATATAAAAAGACCAATAATAGCAGTATGTTATGCATCAATAGCAGCAACAGCTTTTCCAGGTTTTGCAGTCATCTGAACAAAATTATAGACATTCAGCACATTCCATTAAAAAAAGGTAAACAAAAAAACAAAGAAAAGAATAATACCCAGAAAACAGCAAAGTTCTGTTGATGTTGTGGTACCTGGCACCATTTTTTTTTTCAGCATCTTAATCATCATCTGGAAAGAACATTCTAGGGTAATATCATTAAAAATAGCTCTGATAAAGCATGGTCACTACTATATATCATAAAGCAGATACAAGATATTTTACATTCACAGAGGTATGATAGAGTACCATCCTACATCTATAATACTAGAATCAGTTTTTTTTTTTTTTTTTTTTTTATTGATTTTTTTGGTAAATTTTGGGATAAAGTAA
>NW_022900928.1:86941025-86967557 GCF_012274545.1 Fukomys damarensis | reverse complement strand
TTGCACTATGATCTGATAATAAACAGGGGATGACTTCAATTTTTTTGCATTTATTTAGACCTGTTTTGTGAGCCAATATGTGGTCTATTTTGGAGAATGATCCATGTGCAGCCGAAAAGAATGTATATTCTGGTTTTTGGGGGTGGAATACTCTATAAACATCTATTAAGTCCATGTGTTCCAAAGCTTGGTTCAGTTCTATTATTTCATTGTTGATTTTTAGAATCAGTTTTGATTTGAAATTTACTTTGTCTGCAAATAAGATTGCTACCCCTGCTTTTTTCTGGGCTCCTGTCACATGGAGAATCGTTTTCCATCCTTTCACTTTCAGTCTATGGGCTTCTTTTTGCACTAGTTGTGTTTCTTGTATACAACATATTGTTGGAATTTGCTTCTTATTCCATTCTTCCAGTCTATTTCTCTTGATTGGTGAGTTGAGGCCATTGATATTGATGGTTATAACTGATATGTAGTGACTTACTTTTGTCCTATTATTGGCCTTTTGTTGACTCTTTTTACTTTTTCATCATCTCCTTTTAGTTTCTTGCCTTGCCTATTTGATTTGCTCTGTTGGGTCTCATGGTGTTGTTACCTTCATTGTCTTTTTCTGGGATCTTGTTTAGAATTGCTTGTAGTGCTGGTTTGGTATTCGTGTAGTTTCTCAGGTGTTCTTTGTCATGGAAGTATCTTATTTTCCCATCCATTTTGAAAGAGAGTTTTGCAGGATACATCAGTCTAGGTTGGAGGTTGTTCTCTTTTAGTATTTGAAATATCTCACTCCAGGCTCTCCTTGCCCTAAGGGTTTGTGTGGAAAAGTCTGCTTTGATTCTGACGAGCTTTCCTTTGCATGTGATTTGTTTCTTTTCCCTTACTGATTGTAGTATTTTGTTCTTCTGTTGGGTTTCTGGGATCTTGATTATTATATGTCTAGGTGTAGATTTTTTTTTTTTTGATTGTGGCTAGTCAGGGTCCTACATGCCTCACTTATTTGAATGTCAAATTCTTCCCTTCTTTTTGGGGAAGTTTTCTGTCATTAATTCTGTGAACAGCTTTTTAAAGTCATTTGTATTTTCTCCTGCTACTTCATGGATTCCTATCAGTCTTATGTTATTCCTCTTTGCATCATCTAGGAGTTGTTGGATCGATTTCTCATGATCCCCTACTGTTTTTAAGAGACCTCACTTTTCATGGTCACTAACTGCAAACTTATCTTATATATCTGAGATTCTATCTTTGCATTGTTTTATTCTGTTGTGTACACTTTCAATGGTGTGTTTAATCTCGTGGATATCTGTTTGAGTCTGTTTAATGGATTCCATTTCTTTCCTATGTTGGGGGTTTATTGTTTCCATTTCTTTCTTATGTGGGGCCTTCATGGCTTCTATCGTGGTCCTGAGCTCATCTATTTTTTTGTCAGTTTCTGTTCTAGAGTCTCAAATCATGACTTTCATTTTGCTCACCATCTCTATGGTTACCTGGGACATAATTTCTATTTTGAATTTTTCTAGAGCCTGATTGATCTGGTACTTCCTGTGTTATGAGTTCAGGGTGTCCTGGTGGTTCACTATTGGCCTTTTCATCCTCATTTGCCCTACTGTTTGCCATTGGTGAACTGGAAGTCTGTATTTGTGTCTTGCTTAAATGTTTTCTCATTTTTATTTTTGTTGTCCAGCTGTCCTTGGTTTAATCTCTGGGTTATCACCCAAATATTCCTGATATAGTTGCGCCCTAGCTTCTGGGTCTCTAACAACCCACATACATTCTCATTTTCATAACATCAGAGAAAAAAGCTCATCAAATCAACCACAATTATTTATCCCAACTGATACAATCAGCAACACAATATGATCAAGCACAACTTGGAAACTGACCACCTGTGGTAGTCACTAGTCTGTCACCCGTAAACCATTTGAATTAAATTGAAAACAAGAAGCAGTACAAAACATGTCTACAGTAAACAAACTTTTCAGTATAGTATATTTACCACTTAGGATGGGGGCTCAGACAGAGCTAGGATGCAAGTTCACTGATCTCAGTTAGCTGATGGCTGAACCCCATGACACAGACTGACCTGGGGCTGCAAGGCCCAGATTGAGTTCCCCAACCTTCTGAACAGTTGATCCATGCTCTTCTACTACAGGTTTCCCATGCCCTTTCTTTAAAGATGTCCAAAGTTGGGAACTCAGAAAAATACCCTTTATTACCACTTCTACCTCTGCAGAGTGGGTCCAAAGACTGGCACAATCAGGAGGTCTGAGAGTGTGGGAGGGCATGGTGGTGGTAGTTAGGGTAGTTGTGGGGGTTCAGGGGCACCCATGAGGCTACCTTCCTGGCTCTGGAGCTATGGCGGCTTCGGGTGGGAGAGGGCGTGGCTGTCCTTCCCACAGTGGATGGGGCCCAGGCAGCCCTCCTGGTGCTGGAGCATGGCGGCTCCCGGTGGGCTAGAGGAGGTTTAGGTTTCTTGTATCAGGAAACCTCTTTGGTGACAGTGTTTTACTGTATTATAAAAAAAGTATCACTGAACAAACTGAGGAAACAGAAGTTGATTTTGCCCCTAGCACTAAGGGTGGGGAAGCTTTTCCAATAAGAAGCTGTGCCTGCTAATTGGCTTCACCCAGCAGAAAAGTCAACCTTGCCCAAACTTCCTGACAGCAGGTACTTTTACCACTCTGAGCACTAACTCTCCTAGGGAGACTGGGAGAGAGGGGCCCTTTCTTCTTTGATGGCTGTATCTCAAAGGGATGGCTCTCCAGTCTCTGGGAAATTCAGCCCTGGGTTGTGAAACTGGCAAGAGGCTTTTAAAAAGATTTGCATCTCAAAGGAGCAGAGAAAAAAATTGGCAATTAGAAGTTTTCTACAGTAAAAGCTCTCAGTGAAGGAAGTCAGGGGCCAGGGACAGAAAGTTGCTGTCTGAAGCTAAGTCCTGCTGAGGGGCCTGGGAGAGCAGCCTAGAAAGGTGCTTTTGAGGTACCATGGAAGATAGAGAGGATGCAAGGAAAATGTACTTTTTAAGAAAAATTGCAGCTATGGGACACAGAAGTTAGTCAAGCTTTTTTTTCCCTTTCCAAGAAACATTTTGAGGGCCTTAAAGACAATCAGCCTGGTGTGCAGTGCCTTCCACCTGTGCATGGCATCACCATATGCCCCCCCATCCTCAGGAATCCACCATCCAGAGGCAGATCTTTCAACACAGGGAAATTGTGTGCATTTACAAGGCCCCCTAAGTGGGCAAAACCCTATGGACAACAGAATATACATCTCAGATAATCTATTTTAGGGACATGCCCAAAGCCCTATAGATATACCTAGCTGCAGGCCACAAGAAACTCTTACTAGCCACTTTGTTTCATGTGTTCAGGTTCCTTTGCTCACCACTGGTCAAATTAAAGGTGGAAATTTATTTTGGTAAAGAGTAAAATGGATTTATTTAAAGGTAGCTCTGAGGAGATGGAGGGACTCATTTGCCTCAAATCACTACTGCACCTTGTACAGGTGGGCAAAGGTTTCTTCCGGTAAGGAGCAGAGGGGAGGGAGCTCAGAGTGATAGTTCCACACCTGCTTTGTCACCTCCAGCCGTCTTCTGCTCATGGTCCCCTTTCTTGTGGAGATGAAACTGGGCTCCAGGTGAGGTAGGATGGAAGAAATAAAAATTGGATAAAAAGAAGATCAGACATTGAGATTTTAAAATTTGACTTAAATTTCCCTAACACAGCTTTCCTCCCCATCTCTGCCTCGGTCATCTCTTTTTTTCCTCTCTGTCAGGTGTTGTGCTAGTCATTAAACCATGTCCTCTTATTAAAGGAGGTCAAGGCTGGGGAAAATGAACAATTAGGTAGGTTGTGTCAAAGGTCATAAAAATCCAGAGGACATGCACAGAAAAGAGGACCCAAAATGACTCCAGCTGTTGTGCATTGTACCAGGAACCAAACACAAAGCAGTATATTCAATCCCTCATTTGAATCTGGTGCTGTCTACTGGACCAATCAAAAAAGTGCTATTTTCAATCCTTCATTTATTTACACATGACAGGAAGCCAAGTGAGTCTTTCCCTGGGGCAGTTTAAACCTGGCACCAGTCCAAGGACAACTTCCCAGGGCCTTATTTGCAAGAGAGCAAGACAACCCAGGAACTCATATGTCCACTTTCTCTGCCCCTTCTGTGTGTCTTCCCAGTTCTTTGTTCAGGACACCAAGAACCTGGGAAGAGTACCATGGGACTCTCCATCTTGTAATACTCTCAGCCCTGAATCCTCTTTTCTATGCTCAGCTTGGTGCCTCTGGGCCTGGGATTCTTTAAGCCATTGCCCTGCTGTGTCCTAGGGGAAGGCAGAGCAAAGCTGCAGGTTTGCTGGGAAGAGGGTTGCCACTTAGCTTAGGTCCTTGTGTTAGTAGAAATGGAAATTAAAACTAAAGCACAAATTAACCACAAATAGGTTTTAATTGGAAAATTAGAGGCATAATAGAAAAGGACTCCAGTTTAGGTGGCTGGAGGGGGTGCTTTTGATATAGGGAGAATCGATGCAACTCCCAAACATGCTAGATATCCTAAACATGAGATTATGTCCTCTAAAATTGAAGAATTAATTCTAGGAACAACAAAGGTTAAGAGTAGGAAAAGTTTATTGAGAGAAAGATGGATTCTGTCTAAGAGAGACAGAAGGGTGACAGAAAATGGGTTGCCTTCTCACTTTGCTTTTCAAAGTTGTTTTATATGGCAAAGCCTTGAGGTGAGGTAGATACAAAGTGGGAAAAAAAAAAACTGTAAGACCCAGTGAAAAATTACAAAGTGGGCATGTGGTAGAACAAAACCATGACCAACCAATAAGATTACAGGTACAGTCACTCAGGTAATATTCATTAAATGGGGATCAAATGGAAAAATGAGTCATGTATAAGGAATTTCCCCATTTAGAATATCAATCACTGCTATTCAGCTCTAGGGAAAGTAGTACCTCTTTTCTTTATAATGCTAACCAGTGAATGTGCCAGTTGTCCTCCATGTTGGCTCCTCCACTGTCCTCAGTTTGCTCCTTGAGGGCTGGCCCTGTCTAACAGCTTACAAGATATCTAATTAATTTACCTATATACAATACTCTCTGATACAGGCATTCAGACTGCCCACACATAAAGGCAGAAGGCCAGATTTCAAAGACCAGGTGGTGGCTGTGCCCTATTGATCTCAGTCCTGGTGTCACAGTTCTGGTTGTTTCAGTCTGTGTGGTTCTGCCTTTCCTGGAATCCAGGGGATCAAAGGTTTGGGACAATGGCTGGAGGCTTCAGGGTGTCTCTGAGAGTCCCTGAATGCCTCTCATCTTGGTGTCCTCAGTCCTAAGGGGATGAAATCCTATAAATTCGGGGCTTATCAACACTGTCTGGCAACTCCTACACAGGCACTCCCTGAGTGCTCAACATAGCCCAATGCTGAGTAGAAGAGATTAGACCCAAGATTTATAGCGATGGAGGACAAACAATGAAGGGCAAGCCTTGTTCTGTTTTTAGTTACTTCTGGGAAATCTGTAGGCTCAAGTGCAGAGTCATGGTTTATAGCAAAAATTTTTGCTGGCTGTTCCAGAGGAAAACACAAATCAGCTTTTAATGAGCAGCAGGTAAGAGTTCTTATATCATGACTGTATCAGGTTACAGCTTTCCAGTCTTCCTGGATCTCTCCAGCCCGCCATTCCCTAGGACACTGTGTGACCCTGGCAGTCCCAGGCACTGGCTTATCCCTCTCCCAACTCAACAGAAGCAAGAAGTACCACTGTTGGGACATACCTGCCATCTCAAACACTGGTCTATTATTGAGAGAAAGACAGATTCTGGCTAAAAGAGACAGAAGGGACAGATGGGTTGCCCTCCCATCCTTTTTTTCAAATATGTTTTATATGGCAAGCTTTAAGTCAGCTCTGGATCTCAACATAAAGACTGACATAGTTCCTCTGAGTCTGCTCAAGATTCTGACTCTGTCACAGTTTGTGTGATCACAGGGTCAATTTGTCCACCAGGGGAGAGAGGACATCTTCTTCCGGTACTGGGATACCCAGAGCCTTGCTCTGTAGGACTTGTTGGTTAGAAATTGTGTGTGTGTGTTTTGATGCTTCTAACAGCAGCCAAATATTTAATTTGTTAAACTAAATTAATTATATACCATTGTATATCAACAAAATTAAGCTTGCGAGGGTTAACGACCTTCTCCATTCATCCAGGCTCAACAAGTCCTCACCTCAGAGACACAAAGCCTGAAAGGAAGCAAGCCTGCCCTTGAGGCTGCTCGGCAGGATATTCAGTGACTGAATTCATTCTTTACAGACCGTCCGTGGGTGAGTTTCGACATCTCTGTCTCTGTTTATCCACCCTTGGAAACTCTTCTGATTTAGTTGGTAGACAACTTAACTCTTTTCTCTAGATTCTTGGAAATCTAAGTGTGAATTAAGATTCAAAAAATTGATTTCGGTGAGATATAACCTCTTTTCTGTCAAATCAAAATGTGTCAGCTCAAAAATGTTTCTGTGATTCTCTTTTGTTTCTTGTCTATCAAATTGAACTCCCTACTACTTTATTGCAAAATGTTTTGATCTCTTTAGTGAATGGTTCCATGCAACTCTCTAGAATTGTTTTTTTTAAATGAGAGATCCACTAATAGGTTTCTGACATTTGAAAAGAGAGTTATGAGTTTGAGAAGGAAGGAAGGAAGTTAAAAATGAAAAATACTGTTTTGTAGCTCAAGAACAGAACAGTTGTTGGTGATTTTTCCCTTGAGGAACATTTGGAAAATGCTACCAACCAGGAGGCGTGTATATCAACTTTTAGACTAAGATGGATGTTAAAGACAAATCAGTGGCTTTGCAAATGATCAAAGCCATTTTGGTGAAATGAAAATCTTGTATGTGAGAGCCGAAGATACTGAAGACTGGATTAGAACTGCGGAGTGGTGTGCTGTGTGAAGTGGTAACCCATCCTGGTAGAAAGAGTGATCATGGTGGGGCCTATAACTAGACCCAAGCCTTGCTTCCACCAGTAGAAGCTGTAAGACCCCAAGAAGGTGGTTTAGCTTCTTGAGCCAGATGCTCTTATCTATTTAAAGAGGCTGATGTTGTGAGGATGTGTGATCATTAATACAAAGCACCTGGTAGGGAGTCTGATTCTAGTGGTACTCTGTAAGTGGAGTTAGGTGGAATTAAAATATCACTATTAAGACATAGCTAGGAGGCTGCAAAATAAATATAGAAAGTAATCTAAAATTTATACTGCAATAAATTTAGAAAGAAGTTTGGAGAATAATCACATTAGGAGACCTAAGGGGGAGAAAAATCACTGCTCTGAATTTTAACATATGGATACCAACTAAAAGTTATGGATTTCTTACTATTTAACAAAATGTATAGTTTTAGACAAGGCAGTGAAACAGCCTGTCAAATTTCAATATATGAAACAATTTTGAGTCTTTATGGAAAGCATTTTGAATCAAAATTAATAGCAATGATGTAGAGAGTACAAAAAATTACGTACTAGACTTAGAATGGGTTCCCATGGTAAGAAGTTGAATGTCAGCCTTATGATGAAGGTACAGCACAGGACTACATAATGGAATCCCGGTCCACAAATGTATTAGTTTCTATTTGCCTACTTCCCCAAGTGTCATGAGATCTGAATTAGGGCAGTGATTTAATTGTCTCACTGTACACAGTGCTAGTCTTCTCTTAAAGAGTATAAACTGTAATGCTGAACAACCAATGCATTTAAGCTCTTTGGTTGATCTAATTATTTTGAACTTACTCCTAAACCTTTTGGAAGGTCTGATGTTTAATCCAAGTGATGATCTCTGTGGTGTCCCAGGGAGACAGACGAGTTCAGGTGTCAGTGAAAGAGATGGACAAGCAAAGGGGACACTGAAATATCTGCAGACAAAAAGTTATTGTTACAGTTAAAGCATTTGGACAGGTATAACATCACTTAATTCTCATGCCTGCCCATCTTGCAGATAGGGCTCTGTGGAGAAGTGTATACAAAAGTTCTATGGTTGAGTTTCTGTTACCTTGCTTCACATCAACACACGGCCGATTGTTCTGTAGTGAATCTCATCTTAGCATCCTTTTTTGCTTTATTTTCCTCCTTCTTCTCTTGATGCCAAAACTCCTAGAAGGGCGACACCAGGAGCTGCAAGTTATTGTAGTTCTGAGATATATTTGCATTTTTAGTCAGAAATTCTTGAAGAAAAAAAATTCTGCAGTATTTTTCATTCAAGACAGTAAATTCATAGGTTTATTCCCCTTCCTCACACAAATTACATTAAATTTATTATAAAGAAATACGATGAGAATTTCTCCATCACTGATCAGCGATTTGGAGAAATTTCTGAAAGATGGAGTGTTCATCGACAGAGTCATAGGAAGTTACCAAAGGGGTGATGAGGAACCTAACCTGCCCTATGCATAGGATGAAGTTGGAGGCTCACTGACTCCTGTCATGGACAAAGAATTTCCAGGAGGCATCAGTAAGAGGCATAAATGAATTTATTAACCAGGACTCCTTTCCCTTCCACCTCCTACCTCCTTCCTTTTTTTTTTCTTTTAAGTTATTATAGGATTCCAGACTAAATTTATATCATACATTGGGAAAATGAGGAGCAAAAAGAAACATTTATAGCAATGCCTCTTTAACTGTGTTGAGTTGTATTTAGGACCAAGATGTCTCACAGCATATTGCTGGACATCCTACCAGAGAACAGTTGACACACTGGACTGCAGACGAGCTGGTAGGTGACATCTGCTTGCCCAGCAGTGGTGACAGTTCCAGCTTTCTATCTAATCAAATTAGTTCCTCTCTGCATTCAAACAAATCAGAAGCAATCATTTCCCAATCTATTCTTGATAAACAAAAGCAAGCATTGTCATGGCATGACACTAATAAGACAAGATGTGAAAGCCGCTAATATAATACAGACATACCATTTGGATATAATAAGTCATTTAGAAAAATTGTAGATATAGATTTTCTGTCTTATACTAAATCCATTTTATTTTTCACAAGGGAAAGACTAAGCAGCTGTTGAGAGAATCCAGGCACTTGCTTTCCATATACTCTGCTTCTCTACCGCTGTTTTTTTCCAGTGGAGGTGGTGAGGATGCCTGGTGTTGGAGGGCCATTGTCGGACCTGTTAATTTCCTGTAAGTTTCAGAGTGTTTGCTACTAGCTCTTCAGAGCTTGTTTAGCAAAGTTCACTTGTGTAGCTACTTGCTGTCCATCAGATGAGAGGTGAGAATCAGTAAAGATAAATGGAGACTTTTGAGAAATTTCTTTTAATATTAAAATAGTCCAGAAGTATTATGGCTTTGAAAGCCAGAAGCACATCAAGTTGGAAGCTATTGTTCAATCTTTGAATGAATTCAGCTAGGTGGAACTAGTCTTATTTATTAATACATTTCTTTTCCCTCAAGGTGGTACAACAAAAGTTAGATTGAAATTTGAAAATGTAGCAGAGCATTTTTAAAATAAGAAAACCAAATAAGAAAAAGAAGAAATGCTGAAGGAAATAAGATCAGTGACAGGGTCCCCTCCAATCCTTGCACTTATTCAACAAACCTTTATCAAGATGGTTTTATTACAAGCAAGATGTAAGCAAATAAATTAATGGCCAAGATGGTGAACAGTGCTTTAGAAAAAAAGGTAATGAAAAAGAGTGTTTCCGTTTTCACTGAAGTAGTAAACATTAGCCAAATCTTATTGGTAGATTGTCTTGCTCTATTACTTCACTTGTTTCTTCTGACAAGGGACTGTCTCGTGTCGGAGTAGACAGAGTGTAATTCCTTTGCCCTGTAAATGCAGGTTTGACTATGTGACTTTCATAGCCAACAGAACTGCAATGAACTTGATATGAGGTTGAGTGGTTCCACTTGGCTTCTTGTGTTCCTGTGCTTCATCACTAAAAACACATGTTCTGTATAGCTCTGGTCCAAAGACAATGTGCAGGCAAGTGGAATAGAATGGCACTCAATAAATAGCTGGAGCCAAGCTCAGCCAAGTCAAAGCCTAAGTCTTGTGAGCAAGATGAAATATAAAAGCAAGCTGTAGTTCCCTGAGTTTTACCATGGTTTGTTACACAGCATTAGCGTGACAATAGCTGACTAATATAACCTTCAGAATTAAAGCTAATCATATGGTCGGTATGACAAAAAAAATCAAGTTTTGAAACAAGCTTATCAGTGATGTATTTTTGGCTTTTACTAAAAAAGTAGTAATTTAAGTATAGCAGTCCTCTGTATCTGTGAGCTCTGTACTGATAGATTCAACCAGCCATGGATCAAAAATATTCGGGAAAAAATTGCATTTGTACTCAGCCAAAGACTTTTTTCTTGTCATTATTCCCTAACAACCATTTCTTAGCATTTATAATGTATTAAGTACTAGGAGTGATCGAGAGGTAACTTAATGTCTACAGGATGATGTGTGTAGATTGTATACAAATACTATGCCATTTTGTATACTTGACTTGAGCATCTGCAGAGTCTGCTGTCTGTGGGAGTCCTGGAGCCAGTCCCCATTGCTTACTCAGGGACCACTGCAGTTCCTTGGCTGTCACGAGTTATTACCTCTCTCTTTTCTTGCTCCACTTGCTGTGGTAATACTTCTCATCCTTGCCAGGGCCAAATCAGCATCTTTGCCACCAACACTCCCTGGAGGTGCGACTGCTATCATTCAAAGGAGCCTGGCAATACCAGAAGCCCAGGGTCTTATGTCCTCATGGAGGATACTTTCTCTGTCATTGCCAAAGCTGCCGGCACCAGTTCTCCAGATGTCCTTTGGGTTAAGCCCTTCCAAATCTCCCTCAAATATTCATGGCTGCAATCTCATCCTGAAATTCCTCGTGTTGATCACAGATAAGACAAATTGTCGAAGAGATAGAGAACCACCACTGAGTTCTTCCCCAATCTCTGGAATGCCATACTCTGGGGGCTCAACTTACGAAGGCTGCATCACCAGTTTTCTACCATGCCCAGGGTCCCCAGGATGCAGCCCTAAGTGAAATCTTGGCTTTTATGGGACTTTTGCACATCTTGCTTTTTTCAGGAATGGAGCATTAAACTAGAACAGGCTGACGGGTGATCTGGGATGACCGACATCAAAGCCATAAAGAAGAGCCATGGTAAAGTGCTGGTCAGAATCATCTGAGCCAGTTCCTTGGCAGGAAATCCCTGTTTTGAATCCCAGGGACATATGCAGCCTTGTGTGGGTCTGGACGGAGCTGAACATGAATAGAGAGTCTGAGGCCAACTCAACCTCAAATCATTGAAGGAAGCAGGGCCACAGATCACAGAGGAAGGTGATGTCCAGAACAGCACTAGGAGCTGAGGCCATAAAATGAATGCAAGGAGAATGACATAGGCAGAGGCTTTTAGGGCTTTGTTTTATGTTTCTAATACATAGTTTAATGAGATGGTTTCTAAGGGTGCTTGGACCTCTAACTCTGCATGACTCTATCTAGATGTTTAGAGGAAACTCTCAGCTTTCCTCCTAATGTAGCTGCCACAGGCCTGCTTTTTAACAGGCTTGCTTTATATCTTGCATATCCAGAGGAGATGGAAATAAATCATGCTGAGTTCCTTCTCCTCCATCAGTTAAGGAAGAAAGAAACTGACATAAAATCAGGAAGCAGAGTTTGGAAAATGTTCTTACTTCCTAGGAATGGAAATATGATTGCTTGAAATTAATAATTAGCAGGGACTGTTCTTGTAGCTGTGATAACACACACCAGGAGGGGACAGAAAGTACTTGGAGATGCCTGGGTATCGGTGATTATCATGAGTCTTGGACTCTGGGATTTTGCACATTTGGGTTATATTAATAAACACTACTGAATCTTATTCATTCTGCTAAATTCCAACTTTTGTTTCATCCACAGAGCTCATCCTCCCAGCTTTTTTCTAAGGGAAAGCTGATTATAAAAAATTTATTCTTCATTGTCTGGCATAATTCTCTTTGTTAAAGATTACAGTGAAACCTCATCACTTATACTTAGGCCTTGAAATCCCCTTTGTAAGCAAGTACAGGCACCCACCCCCTGTACTGTGTGTCCTGTGTCTGTGGATTCAACCAACTGCCTGTCAGAAATACTAAAAAAATGGGATCTGTACTAAAAATGTGTGGATTTTTTGTCATTTTCTTAACAATAGAATGTAATGATTATCTGCATAGCATTTAGATTGTATTAGGTATGACAAATAATTAGAGATGATTTTAAGTACTGGAAGGGTGCATGTAGGTTATATGAAAACACTTCCTTGTTCTATGGAAGGGACTTGAGCATTGGTAGGCTCTGTGTCTTGGGACCTAGAATCAATCCCAGGTGACCCTCAGAGATGTCCGTGGTTTGCTTTTTCTTCTACTCTTAATTTGTGATCTGCTGGTAAAGAGCTAGACTGTGGTTTTTCCTTATTCCTTCTCAAGAAGAGGGGTTATAAAATCTAGTTAATACCTAAATGAAGACCACAGGTGGAATGCCCATCTACCAAATAGAGGAAGTTAAGAGGTGCATGTTAGCTGGGCATAATGGTGCATGCCTGTAATCCCAGCACTTGGGAGGCTGAGGCAGGAGGATTGCTGTGAGCTTGAGACCAGCCTGAGCTACATAGTGAGTTCCAGGTCAGTGTCAACTACATAGTGAGACCCTGTCTCAAAAAACCAAAAAAAAAAAAGAGGTGCATGTTAAATCCCTTAAGCCCTGGGGCATACCAAACAATGTACACACATTATAAACCCAAATGTCTTCCCCCAAAAGGGTGTGAAAAGCTCTAGTTGTAACTCTTCTGGGTGTTGGGTTATTTTATTCTATATGCTAAAAAGCAATAGAACATCTTTTAAATAAGAATTCATGATTTTCTTTTTCACTTAGAGCCAGGCTTGATGCACATGTCTGTAATTCCAGCACTCTGGAGGCTGAGGCAGGAGGATAGCTGTGAGTTCGAGACCAGTCTGGGCTACATAGTGAGTTCCAGGCCAGTCTTAACTACATAGTGAGACCCTCTCTCTCCTTTTGGGAAATACAATGATGTAGAATAAGGTTTGTCCCTGAAATTAAAATACGTTTGAGGAAACATAAAGTTTGGTTTCTTCAAACTTCTTAATTACATATGAAAACAGGGCTATCAGTATGAGATAGTATAGAGAAAATGTGCCCTTGTTTTCCACCATCCTTAGATGGGTCAAATCTTAAAACAACAACAGATTTTCTCCATTTTAAACAATGATAAGAAAATTCAAATTATTCAATCCATTTGCCTTCCTCCAGCCTGTACCACTGCAAATCTGAAATCTGAATGACTCGCAGGGACCAGCCCTCCTGGGTCCTTCCAAAGGCTCTACCCACCTTGCCATCCCTGAGGTTCATCTTCCGTGGTCCCTGGAAGCTCCTGTCTAGCTGCACCAGGGCTGCCCCTCTGGCCTTGGACCTCTATCAATACCTTTGCTACTGATGTCTGTCCTAGCTGCCTGGAATCTTGCTGTCTGCTTTTCAACCAAAGGATGAGAAGCTCCTGGGAGGAATGTGTCTACACCTTTGCAAGTAGTCCTTGCAAATAAACTCTCCTAAATTTTCAAATTCAGTGTTTTGTTTTTTTAAAAATTAATTTTGTTGGTACATTTTAGGTATATAATATAATGATATTCATTCATCATTGGAAATTTGCACCTTTGCATAATCTATCTTGGTTCTTATTTTTCCCACATTCCCCTGCCCTCCCTATTTACAAAGACTTTGCTCCCATTTTTTCATTTTTCTCAGTATTCTGGTTTTGACAGGGACCTTGGTGAGTACAAAGAACCTTGTTAAATTCTTTAACTTAATGAAGCAACACAGTGACCAAATTCTAGGCACTATGAGAGTCATGGTGGAATAACATTTTTTTGTGACATCTCCTCTGTTTCATCCTTAATAATCATTTGACTTATTCGCTTCTTACTGCAAACTTTGAACCATGGAAACCCAGTGCACTTCATAAATAAAAAATGATTTGTTTTCAGCAAATGGAACAGATTTTAAAAGGAATTGCTCATGGTAATTTAGTGAATTGTCAGGTTTCTATTTCATAAATAACAAAATAGAAATTAGGAGCGTGTCAGAACACATTAGCACTCACACATAAAAGTGATTTTATTAGCACTGGTAAATTATGCTTTCTTAATCCACAGTGTCATGCGTGACATTCTGCTATATATCCTGTGGGTTTTTCACTCTCTGCTCATGTTACAGTTCAGCAAGACAAACACACCGGGCAAGTGATATAATGGGAATGCAATTATGAGCGAATAAATCTTGTTTTTTTGTGTGTGTGCATTTCATACAGTGGTACTTGGTTCTGCTTTCCTTGACTTATCAGACAGAACTTGGCTGAAAATGGTAGAATAAAATTCATTCTCCCTCTCCCTATCTCCCTCCCCACTCTCCAAAATATAAAGAAGAATTGAAAGATGAAGAGTCTGTCAGGGACCTTCCAAGGCCAGAATGCTTAAGTTGGCCTTGGTCCCTGATCTGGCTCTCTGTGCTACAGTGGTGACCATGAACATTTATCTGCTCATCACAGAGGCCAAGTCTCAAGACAGTCAGATTTCCAGGCCCCTGACCAGCCCATCTTCTGGGTCTTGTTCCTTCTTCCTCAAGCTTGTGATTTTCAGCCCCAGCTATTGTGCCAAGTCTCAGAACTCTTTCTCTTTCCCTCCCCTCTCCCTCCTCTTTCCTTCCTGCCTGCCTTCCTTCCTTCTTTCCTTCCTTCCTTCCTTCCTCCCTCCCTCCCTCCCTCCCTCCCTTCTTTCCTTCATGTGCTAGGGTTTGAACCCAGGGCCTCATGCTTGCTAGGCACGTGCTTTACCACTAAGCCACACCTCAGGTATTTTTTCCTGTTGCTTTAATGCACGTGTCCACCAGGTGACAACACAATAAAAACAACACACATAAAATAGTCACTCTGCAAGCAATAAGTTAATTCTACTCTAGAACATGGTGTCTTACCCCAGTGGGAATGACCACCCATAAGCACAGTGCTGAGGAGAGCCCAGGAGACCCTCAGATGCCACTGTGTGTGGGGCCCCTGGACCGGGAGTGCTCCCCTGTGGGAAATGTCCCAGATCACACCCTGAAAGCTCTCTGGTCCCACGCTCCCTCCCCACCTCCACACCTGGCTGTACCTTTCCTTTGGGATCACACATGGAAAGCACATTTTGCATTTGATTCCCAGATAGCAAGGGGGATCTTTCTCATTGACAGTTGGGGGAAATGAAGCCAGAAAGTATGACTGCTCAAGATAAGTGGTGACAGAGCCTAATTTGGAACCCCAGTGTTCTAACACTCAGCACAGACCCTTCTTGCCACCCTGCTGCTGGTGGGAGATAGGACCACATAGAGCTAGACTTGCAGATTTCCCCAGGTATCTGGACATCAAGTTCTTAGCTTCAAAAGAGAAGGGGCCTAGCCAGGTAAACAGATAAATTATTATCATATTGCAGTTTTGCTCACTGAAAGAGATAATAATGACTTTTTTGGGGGGAAGCCAATTTTTAGTATTTAATTAAAATGTTACAAGACTTTTCCCATGTTTATTTAATGATTTTCATTTTGCAAGTGAAGAAATTGTGGTTTAAAGCACCCAGTGACTGCCTAGGTTGACCTTGCTGGTTTCTGACCCAACTTTGTATTTCAGATTCCATGTGTTGTCTCTCTTGCTTGGCTGATGAAGGGGAAATTGAATCCAAATACAACTCTTGAGTCCATGTACGTGATATATAATTACTCTATCTTTTAGAAATTCAAAATCTTTTATAGCAAAAGATTAACTCAACCCATTTTGGGATGTTGATATCATGATTCATTTCCATATTTAAGAACAGCTGGTTATTTATAAATGTGGCAGATAAGCTGAGAACTATCTACTAGGTGATAGTGAGGAACCTGTCTACCTGAGAAGGATGCAGGTGCTGAGAGCCACTGGATAAGGAAACCTAGCAAAGCATCTGGAAGATCTTATCTGGGCACATATACTTAGGAATTTCAAGAAATATTTCCCCTCACACTCTCAGTAACTTCATTCAGCAAACTTAATTTAAACTTTCATAGGGCAGCCTTGAGGATGAAGTCATAAAGATGAGCAGAGTTATTAGGAAATGTTGCAGAGCCCTCTGGCTACTCTGTAGAGGCACACAGTGCTCAGGGGGCCTGATCCCCAGTGAGAAGGGGACAGATCACAAGTCCAAACATACTCAGGCCATCTTTGCTCCAGAACCTTGTCAAGATACCTTGGGTCCTTAGTTTTATGTTTACTGCTAAATCATTTTCTCAAAGAGTAATGAGACAGAATTTGGTGTGGGAATGCCAGAACATTGTCGGTACTCTGAGAATTTGTTCCTGGCATGCTACCAACCTGACACACTTTTGATCAGGCTACTTGGCTTGGGGACAGGGCCATGGTACTGTTAGGAATCCAGACCATGGAAGTAGAGCACATAGCATGAATCCTGGATTGGCTTCACTATGTTGTTTAATCAACTTGTGCCTCAGTTTCCCAATCTTTACACACTAACAATAACCAATAGTCCATAGGTAGCTCATAGTGTTACTATGAGACTCAGAGCAGTTGGAGACCAAATAGTAAGCCCTGGCCTTGTACTTGAATGTGCTAGGTACAACATGAATGCTTTAGATAGTGTAATTATTATTGTTAACCCCTCATAACCTTGCTCTCCTTACTCATAGGATGGATAGGCAATACTAATGCTGACTTACTTTCTGTTATGGGATGAGCATGAAAAAGAAACCAAGATAATCATTTAAAGAAGACTAATATCCTTTAAAAACAATAAAGACATATTTGCTGTGATAATTATGATTAACATCACAATCCTCTCTCTTTCCTCTGATTCACAGCATTTGTGAGGCCCACAGGGACTGTGGGGGTGGTGCACTTGGTGGGGTACCATGAATATTCTTCTCCAGTGCTGGTCACCTCCCTCCATCTTCGATTTCCATTAAGAATCTACACCCAGCGAGCCTCTATTGTTGAGTGGATTCAGTTGGATAAAAAGGTTGAGAGCCACTGGTGCAAATAGAAAAGCAAAGATTAGCCAATTAACATGGAAGAAATTCTGTTTAAACTTCATTCATGTATTGAAAATTGGTACTGACATTTATCCTCCACTAATATGCTGTGCATTATCTGTCCATAATAACTGGAGAGTGCAGACTCCGCACCTGGTGTGAAATGAGTTCCCGGCCATCGCCTGGCAGCTTATTGTCGGTGAATTCTGTGTGGTGTCTACTGACGGTTGGGACAAAGCAGAACAAATAAGTCTATTAATATGCAGCCAAATACCAATAAAGTCCTTGTTCAATGTGATTTATTTATCATATTGATCTTCCTTTGCTAAGCCAAGAGCAAATTAAATGAGCATTGGCTTGTATTGCCTGGAAAATGCAATCCAGATAAAAATCAAATTGTTATCTTCTGTGTACTTGGAAGATTAATTGGAAACTCTATTCTTCTTGTGTTCAATGTCATGTGCTAAACTGTTGTTTGGAGGAAATCATGGCCTTTGGATAGTAGAGCAGCATTTATCAGAAAGCATCTCTGTATTCACGAAATAGCTAATTAACAATTTTGCTTGTGTCTTTTTCTTCCTCTGAAAATAATGTCAACAAGTTGACACTGAACCCCAATACCTACTTATGGCCTGTTTTACCATCCAGGATTTTATAGTGGACACTTCTCAGAATAAAAATGCTTCTGCATCCTGCAGGAATTGATGTGGGGACCGCAGAAACCAGAAGACCCAGGGGTGCAAAACTCTTCAGAGATTTACAGAGCCATACATCTGGGCTGAAAAATTTCTTTAGAATTGTTTTTTCCTCATCGAGTTTATTGGTACATTTTAGGTATACAGTAGAGTTACATTCATCGTTGGGCTCTTGCACCTTTACATGACAGGTCTTAGTTCTCATTTTTCCCCCTTGTCCCTGCCCTCCCTTCACTCCCTCCCCACTTCCCCATTTACAAAAACTTTATTTCCATTTTTTCATTTTCTCATATTTTTTCTTTTCCCTTATTCCTTTTCCCCTACCCTTCCCACTTTCCCTACACCTTTATCCCTTTTCTTCCTATTTCACATTGTTAATTATCTCATTAGGATCTTGTGTACTATTATAGTTTTTCACATCAGAGAAACTATCTGGTATTTATTTATACATGTGTGACTTATTTATTTCACTTAGGAGTATAGCATCAATATGTATCCATTTTCCTATGAATGACTCTAATTTCTCATTCTTTATTTAATTTTATAGAAAAACCACATCTTCTTTATCCAGTTTCCAACGGATGGGCAAATGGGCTGTTTCCAAATTTTAGCTATTACAAACTGTGCCGCTATAAACATAGGTGTGCATATACCACTGTGATATGATTCTTTTAATTCTTTTGGAAAGATACCCAGCAGAGGGATGGCTAGGTCAAATGGAACCTCTAGTCCCAGTTCTTTGAGGTATCTCCATATTGATTTCCATAGTGGTTGCACCAGTGTGCACTCCCACCAACAATGGAGAAGGGTTCCTTTCTCCCCACAACCCTGCCAACATTTGTTTCTGTGTGATTTCTTGATAGCAGCCATTCTTTGTGGGGTGAGGTGGAAACTCAGTGTTGTTTTCATCTGCATCTCTTGAATGGCCAGTGATATGGAACGTTTTTTCACATATTTACTTGCTGCTTTTACTTCTTTGTCTGAGAAATGTCTGTTCATTTCAGATGCCCATTTTTGAATCAGGTCTTTATATTTATTTGGGGGGCTGATTTTTTTGAGTTCTTTATATGAGCAAATCCTCAGTAGCATGGGAACTAGCAGAAAGAATCAACAACTGGGATCTCATCTTATTAAAAAGCTTCTGCACTGCAAAGGAAACCATCAACAGAACTAAAAGACAACCTACAATGAGGGAAAAAATTTTTACCAGCTGCTCCTCAGACAAAGGACTATTATCTAGAATATATGAAAAATTCTACAGAATTTTCTGACATTCTCAGTCCTCCATATGTTCTTCAAAGGGCTTTGCAGTATCTCAGGAGCCTATGGCCACAGGAAGTTAGAGCAGGTGACAGCTCCAGAGTTCCTTGTTGGCCACTGTTACCATTGCCCAACTCCCAGGAAGCAAAAAGCCAGAGAAGTAGTCATGTGACTTGCTTTCCACCTTCAAATGGGAATAAACTGCAAGTTGAGTGTCTGGGACAGGGTCCTCAAAGCATCACAGTTGTACTGAATTCCTGCTTTGCTCAGGCTCTGTCTGGGGACAGCCGATGCCTTAGATAGCAAACTGACCTGCCTGCCCCACCTCTCCACCAAATCCCAGCTTCTTGGGGCTCCAGAGATTGATCAGAGCACAGCCCCAGAATTGAGGGAAATACTTCCATTGTGCTCATCTCCATTTTCCAGGAAAAGTGTGAAGCATCTGAAGTCAGGCTCTGGCCTCTGCCCTTTCCACTTTGTTTCTTTCACATCTGCTGGAAACTGTTTCTTTCACTCCCAAGGTGCACGATTCCTAGGCCACACTTTGGTCATATGAACTTCCCATTGTTCAGTTTCCCACCCTCCTACACACACACACACACACACACACACACACACACACACACACACTGTGTAGTTTGGATGTTGAATGTCACTCCCCTTGTTCCCTGGAGTGGCAGTAGTAGGAGCTGGTAGAACCTTTGGCAGGTGGAACCCTGTGAGGGGTCTACAGATCATTGTGTGTGTGTGTGCGGGATGCTCTTGAAGGACTGTGCGGGTCCTGACCTCTCCTCTCTTTGCTTTCCGGATCATGATGTGAATGCTTTGCTCTGCCACATGGTCCAGCCCTGTTGTGCCACCCCAGCCAGATGTCCAAAGCCATGGGCCACCTGATCTTGGACTGGGCCCTCCATAAATATGAGCCAAAATAAACATTTCCTTTTATAAGTAGATTGCCTCAGTTATTCAGTTGTAGTAACATGAATCTGCCAAATATATATGCATATACACATATTCACACATCTACATGCTCACACACATATACATATGTGTGCTTTCACCCACTCCCATCCCAATTTGCCTTCTCTTGCTCTTTACAAACTCAGGACTTAGTATTTCTTTCTTTCTTAAAATGACACCTTGGAGGTGAGGGAAATTTACCATCATTTAAGGTTGTTGCTGTATTTTAGAAGGCTTTGTGTTACCTATGGTGACTTTATAAATCCAGTATTGAGAGGTGTTAGGCAGAGCCCTGATGGTGCAAGAAGTCACCGAGGCCCTGGATCAGAGGACCTGGAGTGGTTAGGGAAAGTTGTGTTCTTGGGGTCTCATTTTCAAGGCTTTTATCTGATGTGGGATTTTACTATATAGCATAGCCCGGAGAAAGGAGTGGGGTGATTTAGGAGCTGTGTGTGCTCGGCCACCTAGATAAGGGAAGTGATTTTACTTCAGGCAGACATGCCAATGTGATTTACTCAGCAGCAAAATGGTTCTTCTCCATGAATTTTAAGGTTCTTACTCCACCTGGATTGAAGGGAAGGGCGGTATACAACTGGATTTGAAATTCATCATCTGTATAATATTGATTCTTTGGTATTTACTGAAATTTGCTTCTTTGCATCTCAGTATGTGATCGATTTTAAAAATGGTTCTCTGCATGGCTGAAAAGAATTTTAGATGTAGCATTCTATCTATGTCCTTTAGAACAAGCTTGAGGTTTTGTTGTTCTGTGTTAATAATTTAAATTGATTAGTTTTTGAAATGGGCATAAAATCACTTTTAGTTTATATATATCACATTTCCCATATTATTGTTTCACTTTGAATTTGGTCAGGTTGAAGCTATATTAGGTTTTTGTGAGGTCCAAATTGCGATCGTTTTCTGGGGACTTTTTTCTTTTCTGTTTCAGTGTTTGTGTATGTGTGTGTGAGTCTGTGTGTATCACATTAAATATTCTTCTCCTCCTTTACCATCTTCTTAAGAACAGAACATTTTCATTGTTCTTATTTTCTCCCTACAAGTTTGGAAGTTTTAGATTTTATTCCTATTCTTTTTGAGGCCAAGCTGAAATTTTTTAATTAGTTTTTTAAAAAGCTATCTCAAACTTCCTGAAAAGTGGCACTTGGGATACAGAAAACATTGATGTGGCACTGTTACTACCTTCCATTGCAAAGGGCATAAGTCAGAGTCACATATTATGCAAGTTGTTGTACTTCTTTAATCTTTTTAAATCTGGAAGAGCTGTACATCCATCCCTTTCCTGAGGGGCACGGACCCTGGCTCACTGCACTCTGCACGCCCAGCAGGCTGAGTTCCTCCATCATCTTTTTGTTACTTAAGGAGGGAACCCCATGTCTTCTGGTCCTTTGGAGACGTTGGGACAATACAATCTTGGCTGAGAGCCATTTTCCTTTCATCCCTCCTTCTTCTCCTAATGGTACTGATGTAAAAAGATAGTGTAAATTGAGAAGCAAACTCATCTTTCAAGGCCATAAAAAAGATCAGCTGCTGTGAGAGAGGAGGAGAGGTAGGATGCAGGCCTAACATCCCTCCAAGGAGAGACCTAAGGGGAGAAACAGGACCAAGCCATAAAATGTTTATGGCTTCCTTGGAATAATTGAATATATCCTAGTTTGTTGTGCTGAGATTTTATGAGCCAAACAAAGGACCTTTAAAGCTTACTTTGTTTCACTCTTCAATAGGTTTAATTAAGGTTGGACTTGAGTCTTAAAGTTGTCGAAAAAGTTGAGATTTAAAATGGAACAACCCAGGAAACCTGCATAAGCACCCATGTGGTGTCTGTGTGATGTCTGGGCCTCTCTATAGGCCCCAGATGGGCTCATCATTTTGCACCCCATCATAACAAAATCTTTACTGTTCTTACTTAGTGATTATTCAGAGTGCACTGAAAGAAATGTTCTTTTTTAATACAGTTTGCACACATCTTTCTTTACGAGCATGACCTCAAGGGCTGCCGGATCCTCTTCCCTAGCAGTGAAGCTTACCTTACGTCTTTCCCCTTCCTTCGTCCTCTGGGTGTAGCTCTCTTTGCCATTAAAGGAATTTATTTTCCTTTCTCATTGCCATCTGATCTCAGAGCTTGGTTAACTACTAGATGCTGTCATGGTATACCAAGATGTCCTGCAAGAGCCTTGTGTGCTTCCAGGCAGGAGTTTTGGAAGATGATTGAATTATGGGGTACTAGAGCTTTCTTGGTGTTAGAAGGTGTGCTCAGATTGGATGAGGTGGGTCACTGCAGGTGTGACCAGGTGCATCTGTCACTCCTTTCCCAGCCTCTGGGCTCTGCTCTCTCTGCTTCCTGCCTGCCATGATATCAGCAGTCTTTCCTCTGCCCCGTCTTTCTAACATTTCTTCCTGCATTGGAGCCAGCCAACTGTGGGCCAAAAACCTGAGCCACGATAAACCTTTCCTCCTTTGAGTTGTGGGTGTTAGGTATTGTGTCCCACTAATAATAAAGTAACTAAGAGTTTTCTCTACCACATACATTCTTCAACCAGTGTTAAATTTGAGGTATTATTTTAAGGAAAATATTTATATGATGAGAATATTTATATAATGATTATGAGAATACATTTATAATTTACTTGCCCAACAAAATAAATTTAGCAACAAAATAATGACTTTCTTAGATAGTGATATACTTAAGGAAGCGTTAAAGCCAAACGCAAAACAGAGGATTTATTGTGTTCTCATTAAGGCCATGACCAATCTGTGTTTCACTGATCAATGTTTAATACCTTATGTAGAAACTGGAGTTAACAAGGATAACATTAACTTAAAAAGGTTTAATAGATTTTATCTTTTAGAAAACTTTTAGACTCACAGCAAAACTGGACCATGCTCATGATCTTCTGCCCCCCATGCACCCAAGGTTCCCCACCCACACAGTGGCACACTTGCTAGAATCGAGACACGTACACCTATACATCGTGGTCATCCAGTGTCTGTGACTCTATGTTAAGGTTCACTCTTGAACCTGTATGGTCAGTGTGTTTGGAAACTATGTAATCGCCTGTATGCATGCAGAATAGTTCCACCATGCTGTACAGGCTAATTTTATTCCATCACACAGAAGAGTTTTACAGCATTAAAACCCCCTGCGCTCCTCCTATTCGTCTCTCCCTTCCTCATAACTCCTGCCAACCCCTGACCTTTTGCTGTCTCCATAGTTTTGTTTGTTTTTCAAACTGTATATTTGGAATTGTAGACTAGGCAGTCTTTTCCAACTCATTCCCATAGTACTATGTATTTAAGTTTCCATGATGTCTTTTTCTTTATTAGCCTTTATTTTTTTTTGAGCAGCAATATTTACTTGACATTTTATGTTTTTTAAAGATTTTACTTTAAGAAATGATGAAGAAGTCATAGAGGTTAATATGGAAAAGAGAAATGATCACAGAAGACCATAGAAGAGATCCAGTGAAGACAGTTTAGCCAGAAAACCTCTGTGCTAGTCAGCTATGCTCAAGCTGAAGTTCTGAGAGTATGGAATACTGCAAAGGCTGAAAGGAGTGAATAGAAAGTATTCCCCTCCTTCTTCCTGACCTTCTCCTTCAAGAGAATCCACACCAACCTTCTTAAAATACTTCTCTAGGGCTGCCATGTCCTTCTGGGCCTCAGAAAACTTTCTTTCCTTAATCCCCTTACCCATGTATACTGAGACAGGAGATGAGGTTACAACGAAGCTGGCTGGGGAAGTAGATGTGACCTGTTAGTTGCAAAACCCCAGAATACAATGTCAGAATGGTTCTCAAAGCCTTGGACATGGACCTCCCCTGAGAACTTGATCAGATTTTCCATACTATGGCCTGACATTAGCCTGAGGCATGGATGATACAAAAAGGACAGACCTCATTGAGTTTTTGCCACTGTGTTCCCTCTTGCATGGTGGCCCATCCTCATGCTGCACCGTGTGCTTGTTTTCCTGCTTTTATTTGGCCAAACTCGCTCTGCAGAGCCTTTTTCTTTTCTTAAATCTAATAAAACTTTGCAACTGTTTGCACTTGTCTTGGTCAATTCTTTGCTCATGACAGAAAGAATCCAGAAACTACCTCCAGAAGGAGAATCTAGCACCTTCAAATTTGGCAATGGTACCAGTGAAAAAAGGCATGTTTGGTATACATCAAATCAAATCTGTTGCCCAAATGAGCCCAGGCCTCAGCAATGGCTGTGGTGTTGCTCAGCAGGCACACAACCTGCTATATCTTGGCCAGGTCTCCACCAGGCCTCATAGTGGGACCCTGGTAATTAATCCGAATCTTGAAACCAATGGGACACCAATCCACAAACTGGATGCTGAGCTTGGTCTTGATGGTGGCAATGGTAGCAGTGATATCTTTGGGGTCCATATCACCATGGTATGTATGACAGGCAGCAAGCCATATATTTACCATGGTGAGGGTCACATTTCACCATCCACATGTGCCTGGAGGGAAGTTGACATGGGGACAGGGCACCAAGTTGGTCTAGAATTCTGTCAGATCAACATTCATGGCTCCATTGAATCTGAGGGAAGTAGTGATGGAGGGCACAATAAGGCAGCTAAAGTTAGTAGATTGGGTGATCAGTCTTGAGGTTTCTATGACAGAAATCATAGATGATCTTCTTGTCTACCATGAAGGCATAATCAGACTGCTCCAGGGTGGTGTGGGTGGTGAGGACAGAGTCATGGGACTCAGCTACAGCTGTAGACACCTTGGGGATTAGGTAGATGGAGAACCCCAGCTTGGATTTCTTGCCATAGTCAATAGACAGACATAGCATCAACAGTGTGGAGAATCCAGAGCCAATTCTCCCACCAAAGCTCTGGAAAACGAAGAAGCCCCATAGATCTATAAACTGCTCATCCATTTTATGAATTTGGTCCAAGATGAGGTCAATGATCTCCTTGCCAATGGGGTATAGGGATATTTGTTGGCAGCCTCTTCCTTGCCTGTGATGAACTACTCAGGGTGGAAGAGTTGGTGGTAGGTACCACTGCAAACTTCACAAATGAATTTGGGTTCCAGGTCTATAAACACTGCCCTGGGAATGTGTTTGCCAGCAACAGTCTTGCTGAAGGAGGGACTGCAAGAGTCATCTCCTGCAAGGGTCTTGTCACTTGACATCTGACCATCAGGCTGGATGCCACATTTCAGGCAGTGGAGCTCCCAGCAGGCATTGCCTATCTGGATACCAGCCTCGGTGAGGTGGATGGAGATGCACTCACATATGATTGCCACAGGTTAGAAGTGAAGGCACCAGGAGAAGACACCCGGTCCTAGGTACTGTCCTTGACAAGCTAAGAGTCAAGATAAGTAGCGTACTCCACTTGACATTTTAGTGATGATGATTTAGGGTGACTTCTAAAAGGATACATAACCCAATAATTTTTTTTAAATCCCAAACTGTCTGTGCATATCTTCTTCCTTTAAGAGCACACAGAAATGATATGACATTTTCCCACACCAGGGGGAGAGAGGCTCTGTTTCTGCATCATGGACACTAAGTTACTTGTCCACACTATGACAGTAGGAGTGATGTCCCACCTGCGCAAAAGCCTTGCTAGAGCAGAGAAAGTGGAAAACAGTGGTTAAATGCAGCCCAGGGAACGCTCCACAAGGATGTAACCCAGGGAATAGCACTCCATGGTGAGACCATCACTTTCATTTTGATGGACTCTCAATAAATGTTGAAGAAAAAGTCAATGTGTCCTAGCTTTTAAGGACCATAACTTTTAAGTGAGAAAGAAACAATGGCAGATAAAGTCTCCTTAATTTTGACATGATCTAGAATCCAGAGACTCTCTTGCCTCTGGTCCCAACACACAGCACTGGCCACTGGTTCATATATTCACTTGGGCTGTAGGCACATGAGCGGGCTGAGGACAGGGTGTCCCTGAAGCCTACTGTCTTCCCTAACTCAATGCTGAAGGACAGCCTCCAGGGAATGCACCTCCCACCTTGTCTGCTTCCTTGAGCTGGGGTTTATGGACAGCCTATTGGACCAGGTTAGCTATTCCCTTCCTCTACTTCTAGCCTCACTAGAAGCACAGGCTTCACATGTTTGAGTGAGCTATGGGTTTATAATGGAACACAAAGGATAAAAGCAGAGGCAGGATATTCTTTTTCTCCAAAAGCAGAAATTACTACCGGGAAGACTTCATCATCAGACTCCAGATAAACCTGTTCTACTTTTTTTTTTTATTGAGTTTATTGGTACATTTAGGGATACAGTACAGTTACATTCATTGTTGGGATCATGTACCTTTACATGGCAAGTCTTGATTCTCATTTTTTTCCCCTTACCTCTGCCCTCCCTTCACCCCCTCCTCCCCTCCCCATCTACAAACACTTTATTTTCATCTTTTCATTCTCTCACATTTTTTTCTTTTCCCTTTTTGTTCTTCCCCTACGTATCACACCTTCCCTACATCTTTAGCTCCTTTCCTCCCATTTCTAAATGTCAGTAATCTTATTAGAATCTTATGCATTGTTGCAGA